>NC_048305.1:4587153-4626674 GCF_013100865.1 Trachemys scripta elegans
GGGGGGGGGCTGCCCGGCGGGTGGGCGCGGGGGGGGGGGGGGGTGGGAGTGGTGGTCCGGGGGGGCAGGGGTGGGGCGTGCGGGGGGAGATCGTGGGGGGACAGGGAGAGGGGTCGTGGGGGGGGCAGGGGTCGGGTGTGCTAGGGGACAACTTGGAGGGGGTGAGGGTGGGGTGATCCTGGGGGGCAGGGGTGGGGAGTGCTGGGGGAGACCCTGGAGGGGGGACAGGGAGAGGGGTGCTGCAGTGATCCTGGGGGGCTGGAGTGGGGCATGCTAGGGGAGACCCTGGAAGAGGGGATCAGGGCTGAGATGCTAGGGGGGGATCTGGAGGAGGTGGGTTGGGGGCCGGGGTGGGGTGTGTTAGGGAGGGACGTGGACAGGAGGCCATGTTTGAGAAGATAGCTAACAGTGAACATGATTTCTCAAATTAGTCCGTCTTCTAGTCACTTTGGGGTCATGCACCTTCCTCTGGGCAGGGTGGGTGACTAATTGGGAGCATGAACGTTGAACCTTAGAAGGGAGTTGGAGCCCTATTGCACTTGTCAAGTTTTTTACATCCTGTGTGTGATGGAGAACGTGTGTCTAAATCCCGCGGGCAAGGGCTTGAGGCGGCGCATGTGTTTGTAAAATACCAGGAGCGTAGAAATGTCTCTGGGACGTGTAGGTGGGGGATGAAGAGACAAAGGGGGAAATAGGGTACATGCACCTAGGATTTTGGAAATGTCATCTTAAATTGACAGAGTAGTGATCTGTCTCTTCTTTCTTACTAAGAGAAAGGTGACCAGTGCATTGCAATGTAACAAGCTGATCTGATTGCATCACCAGCAGACTTTCTGGGACTTAAAAATAAATGTAAAATGGAATGTTACTGTATTGATTTACCAGAGATATTTTAGTACATCAAAGTTAGGCTATTTAAAGTCTGATTCCCATAGCAGCCATAAATAAGCTGGCGTCTTTTTGCACATATAACGAGCTTTATTACAATGTCTGGTGTTGCATTAACATCCAACTTTTAATTATTAACTGACTTGGAGTTAATGAAATGAAGACTCTTTGGCACATCAATGAGGGGGGAAAATCTCATTTACAAGTGGTTGTTTATAGGTCCTTATCCAGCAGTTGGATTCTTATGGCAGGTTGTGACTTCAAGTGCAAATTGTCGATTACGATGAATTTCCAAATTGTTTGTACACTTTAAAAAAGCTCTGCCATAAATGCACAACACTCAAATAAATGCGCTGCAACTTACTCAACTGCCCGAGTTCTAATAATGCCGTTCTTTCGTATTTGGCAAACGCTTTTCAAAAACAGTCCACCAAAGCTGCCTGGGTTAGCGAGACAAGCCATAGATTAAATTATCTGCATACCCTTTGTACTTGTAGTGCAGCACTTATAGATATTGCTCAGTTCCTTTCCTGCTGGGAGGGTATAGCTCTTAGATAGAGTGACCTGTCGTATTTGGAAGTTTAAAGTCCGGTCATACTGTTTCCTGTCAGTCATGCATAGTTCAGACTGACTGAGAAAGAATTCTGCTTCCTTCCCTAGACCTGAAGAAGAGCTTGGTGTAGCTTGAAAGCTTGTCCTTCCACCAACAGAAGCTGGTCCAATAAAAGATATTACTTCACCCACCTTGTTTCTCAAAAAATTCATTGACTTATAGAAGGCGAGTGGGAGCATATATATGGGGAGAGGGAGAGAATAATGGTGTCTTCTCAGTTAGCTATTCAGGAGATCACTGTAGCATTTTAAAGGAATGTCAAAAATATCCTGGTGGGTTGCTGTTATTCTTGGAATCACTTTATTTTCTAGGCGATGTTCTAGTCATGGCTGAAAAAGATGGCAGTGAAAGTCTAAAGGCAGGTGCCTCCCAGAAGGATGAGACTGGCCAGAGAGCGGAGGAAGCTGGGTCCGTGCAGAGCAGCGGTAGGGAAGAGGATGAACCTGAACCTGTGGCTCTGACTCGGAAAAGACCCGAAGCCAAACCCTCCAGCGAGCCTATTACTACAGGAGAGCCAGTGGATCAAGCCCTGAAAGTATGTTTCTGTGCTGACGCCTTGAACGTGCAGATTGGTAAATTGCACAAACTTTAAACACAGCAGAATCCTGGTTGTGTTGGAAACAACGATGAAGCCCTTTCCCGCAGAGTTCCCGCAGAATAGAGTTTTGCACTGAGCAATGCTGAAAATGCATTATTTTAAATCATTGGTTTGACTGGGTTTTGCATCAAACCTGGCAATTGGGTCTCTGAATGTACCCTGACTTCTCCCCATGAGTGGCAGAAAGTCATGGCGTTATATTAGAACTGCACAGATAGGATAGCTAAGAACTGGCTTCTTCTCATGGGGGGGTTAGATAAGGGTGGAACAAATGACATTAGAACACTGACTGCTGCACTAGAAAGGTACGGGACGGGGGGAATGAACTATGAATCTTTTTTTTTTTTTTTAAATCAACTTCCTCTTTCTTACCTTCCTTACTGCTTCCATACCCCAACCTTCTCGCATTTTGCAGTCTCCTTTCTTTTTCCTTAAAGTAGAGTGAAGTTACTTTATGGTCAAATACACATCGGATAGCTCAACATTAAACTTTGGTATTGCACATCATTCCTGAGAGAGGGTTGCATGCGGAAGAGGAAGGTTACAGGGTACCAACATTAACACTTCTGCTGTTCATTCCTGCTCTCCCTTTTTCTTCCTCCATTTTTATCTCTAGTACAGTAGTGTCCAAATTCCTTCCCTCCCAACTCTGAAATAATACCCCACCTAAACTCTATTTAGGGTTTAGGAAGAGACCTTCGTTGGAAACTGGGGAAGACTACCGCACATTTGCACCTTCCTCCGAAGCATCTGGTGCTGGCCATTGTCTGAGACAGGATGCTGGACAAGATGGACCACAAGTCTGATACAATGTAGCAATTGCTCTGTTCACTTATTCTGGCCTCGTTGCAGGAGGGTGAACTTAACCCTAACTGAATAATTGAATGATACTTATTGAAGATCAAGGAGGTCACAGATCGATATGCGATATGTGTTCATGTTGGCTGAAATTCAGTGTTGTTACTACTGTTAAAAAGAGGTTCACAAAGATACAGTTCAGAGATCAGTCAGTCACTTTGCTGTATTCCATCTCTATTTCTCTAAATAAAGGTATCTGATTCCACTGATGCCTCTCAGACGGGATGGGGATACTGGGGGAGCTGGGGAAAGTCACTTCTCTCCACTGCCTCGGCCACAGTAGCTACAGTAGGTAAGGGCTTACTGGCATTTTGCTAATTTGATATAATTGGATCAGTTGATGATTACCTGTTCTGTTCATTCCCTCTGGGGCACTTGGCCACTGTCGGAGGACAGGATACTGGGCTAGATGGACCTTTGGTCTGACCCAGTATGGCCGTTCTTATATTAACTCTTTTTGCAGTCTAAAATCAGGCTTCAGTTTTCACAGATGTCTCCAGTTTATGCTGTATTGCTTGTCTGTAAAGTACAAGATTTCAAATTCAGAAGCAAGAGTTGGCAAAAGTCAAGCACTCTGTTCAAAATACAGGGGAAAAAAATCAAAAAGCAAAATGAGAGATAGGGAGACATGTACAGCAGAATAACTTTCAGACTTTTAAGGAGCTGGCACAAACAATGACCAGCTGAGACTTTCTCATCAGTGGGATACAGCATAAAGGCTTCAATGTAAGATGAATTCTTTATGCTGGTCAGTAAGCAAGCCAGACTGCAATTGCTTTTAGTATTGACTGGGTAACACTGTGTGTGTGTGTGTGTGTGTGTGTGTGTGTGTGTGTTGCTTATATATCTGTGTCTGTATCTCCCGTGTACAGCCCCTGGTGGTTAATCTTATTTCTGATTCAATCACTGCTTTTTTGGTGGCTAAAGTGAATGCAGTTCTGTCTTAGAGTTGAAGTAATAGCATTGCCTTCTCTAGGACAAGGTATTTCGAATGTCATCGAAAAAGCAGAGACGTCCCTTGGGATTCCCAGCCCTAGTGAAATCTCATCAGAGGCCAAAGTTGTTACAGGAGGTCAGTTTTTATTATTAAAAATAAGAAATGTAATTTTTGAATTTCTCCAAGTGTGGTCTAAAAATAGCACCATCTTACACTCAACAGATCTGCTCTGTGTGTATTGAGATTGACATCTGTTTACTACACTACTGTTCCAGTGCTTATTTCTGTTAGCGCTGCAGAGTCTTAGCGTCAAAGCAGAGTGATCTTAACTCTTTCTGTCTCACCTGCTGCGGCCCTCTCTTCTGTCTGAGATTTGTGCATTTGCCTGCCTGAAGCGGACGATATCTGTTTACAATCTTAACTTTGTTGTTGTCGTTGTTTGCGAGTTTTGAAAAATAAAACATCTTCTCTCCTCCCCCCCCCCCGATGCAGGAAGCCAGAGTTCTGAAGCAAGCAGTACAGGTGGAGTTGAGGACAGCAGTTCCTCGCCCATCAGTGGAGCTTTCGGAGTTTTATCCACTCTTTCTACAGCTGTTCAAAGCACAGTGAGTGGGTGGGTGGGGAGGCTGGGAAATAGGCTAAAATCACTTATTTTTCCTTGACTCTGAAGCCTCATATCAACAAACCTTGATTCTACTCTTTATTTTATCTGGCTTTTCTTTATGAAAGTCTGAACAGGTTACCCTGGCCTTCAGATCTGCAGCATAGTATGTGTCACCCCAATGCTCTGCTGTCTTTTCTGGCCAAATTCAAGGGCAGATTCATTCCTGGAGTAACTCCACTAACTTCAGTGGAGTTTCTAGGAATGACTCCAGCCTTCCTCTTCATAGTCCTCTGTGGGATTGACCCAAAGTACTTGGGGTGGGGGGCAACTTGTCCTACTGACCATAGCTAGTTCCAATGGGACTCTGCCCTCAAGTGTAAAACTCTGGAGTGCAAGACGCAGAGCTTTCCTGGTGACTCTGGAAGAGAAACCTCACTTCCAGCAGAGCAAAATGCAAAGGCCACTTCTTTTTTTTTTTAAGTTTTCAGCAACCGTCTCACGACATACTTTAAAAATGGATAAATGAGCATAGTCAAGTTTCTTCTGACTGAAGAGAAGCAAAAGAAAGATTTTAATTTGTGCATTTTATAAATTCAGGATGGCTGTTACAACTGTGGTGGAGGGCCATCCACTCCAGCTGAGCACTCCCATTAAAACATTGGCTGCTAGTGTTTCTTTCTTGTTTCTCATGCTCTTTACTGTACATAGGGATGGGGGTGTCTTGAAACATGAGCATTTGGCCCACATCACTTCTGGTATAAATCATATTTTAATAATAAATTTAAACTAACTGTAGCTACACAAACAGAAGTATTATTTACATGCATTCTCTCAATTTGCAAATCTGCTTTCTAGGGGAAAAGTGTTATTAGTGGAGGTTTGGATGCCTTGGAATTCATTGGAAAGAAGACAATGGATGTGATAGCTGAAGGAGACCCTGGATTCAAGAAAACAAAGGGCTTAATGAACAGGAATTCTACACTATCCCAGGTATTAGTTTCTCTCTTATTTTTTTCTTCCCTATGTTTTCCTTTTAAAGAACCTTCAGTATTAGCATCAAGTGAACGCTTCCCAAAATTGTTCACTGGGGCCTTCGCCTCCCTTATCCAATTTCTCTACGCGCTGGTTTGACGCCTCTGCTTTTCCTTTTTCAGGTCTTGCGAGAGGCAAAGGAGAAAGAAGAGCAGCGGACAGCTACCGAGGTTACCATGGCTACTGAGAAGAAAGCCCATTATGGGTTACTCTTTGATGAGTTTCAGGGTCTTTCACATCTGGAAGCCTTGGAGATGCTTTCCAGAGAGAGTGATTCAAAGGTAATGGCTTTGAGCAGTTTCCTTTCTATTTTATATGTGCAGCTGAGGAGGAAAAAGATTCTATTCATGCACAAAAACCTGTTTAAAGAACATTATTATGGTTGCAATGTCAAGCACTCAAAATTTTGGAAATGCCAGAATTAAGGTTAGCTGTGCAACCTAATTTGGACCCTTGTGTGTATGCATTATGATATTGTCTGATTGCACGATCACACGTAATTAACTCCATCTCCTCATCTCCTTTCACTCCCCCCAACTCCCAGACTCGATGTGCTTGCCCAGCCAGTACCAGTTTTTGCATCCTTCGGACTCCTTGTCTCAAGTTACTCTGTCTCCCCACTTGCCCTGAAAGCACAGGACAGACAGTCTTCCTCCTCTCAGTACACATGCCCAGATCCAGCCCAGCCCAGCCCAGAGCTGCAATAGCAGGGAAAGTCCTGCTTGGCCTTGCGGCCAGAGCATGCTTTTGTAGACGTAATCTTCAGCTAGAATTGAGCTGCTAATATCTAAGAAATCTCCAGTGAGCATTAGCAAAGTGTAATAAAGGCTTATAATTGTCCAAATGGGGGTGGATTTTCACAGGGGCGGCAGGAGGCACACTCTGGATACAAGGGATACTCCTACCCTCTGCTAAATTTCAAGTGTCTGCTCCAAAGAATTGGGGTGCTAGAGCATTTAAAAAAAAAAAATCACCAGGAATTAGTGAACATGGGCAGAATGTATTTTTCCCTAGAATGGCTGAACCATTCTAGCTGAAATCTTCCCAGAAAAATTCATCCTGGGGCAGACAACTTGGCGGGGAAAACTTCAGCCCAAGTGGCTAAGCAACTGAAAACAGGATCTTCTTATGGGAAGTGTTAGGCAATCTTAATAATAGTGCCACAAACTTCATCTACATTATATATGTTACATCAAAAATAAGTCTGATGACTGGTTCCTTCAGGCTGAGCAGAACACATGGACAGGAAATGGAAAATGATAAGCACTAAGCCGAGTGTAGTATGTTGCAGTTTAGCCTGTAACAAAGGAGCCACTCTCTGGTTTTTGTTTTCTTTAAATATGAATTTTCCCCGGCTGTCATTTGCCCTCTGGCCAACAAGCCGATGCTTCTTCATTGGCAGCAAACGCCTGTGCTCAAGTAGTTAGCGGCAGGTACAGCTCTCTAGCTTCACTTTGACCCCTGATTCCATAAACCTGACGCTTGATTGGCTACTGGGTCACACATTCTCATCCTGGGACACACAATTCTATTCTTCCTAGCTTTCCTGATGTGTGGGTACTGTGATATTTTTCAACCTTGGTGATCCTACTAGGGTAACAAAAATTGGATCCCAGCTATTCAATTTTTGGCAAATATCAATTGAAACATGAAACATCAGGAAGCCTGGTAAAGAATCAATTACTCCTTAATGGGGCCTGGCAGAGAACTCTGTCCTAAAGGGACAGCTGCATTTGGTGTCAGCATGTCATTAATGCTGCTGCACTGTATTATTTCCATCTTGTTTCTCTTTCCTGTTGCATTTATGACTCTCTTTATGGCTGTCTCGCTCTTAACTAGGTGAAGTCGGTTATAAACGCCCTCTCTGGAGAAGAGTTAGACATGTTAAAAGTGGAGTTGGAGCAGCTCAAAGAAGCATTTTCATTAGCTGAATTTTATGATGATGAAGAGGAAGAGAAGAAAGGTAATAAAAGGGATCCGCGTTTACAGGCGGGGAGGCTGGTTTTTAAACTCCAATTTAAAACCAACTAGCCTTCCACAGCAATGTGTGAAAGGCCCAGGGTTGGTTATTATTCAGCTGGTCTCTTGATCCTCAACCTACCAGCAGTAAGGAGCACTGTTGAAAGGCAGTGCCCTTAATCTCTGGGAGGATGGGGAGAACTCCTCCGCTGCAGGGACCCATTCACAGTGCAGGAGTGGAACTGATTAGCTCATCCAGTGCACCTTGGGCAGAAGAAAGGAGGTCTCTCTGATGCAGGGTCTTATGAGAGAAGAAAATGAGGGGAGGACTGGGGCGGAAGGGCGTGAAGGGAGAGGCTATGTAGGAAATCCCAAGAAAATAACTTCTTCCCAACCGCCTCCTTTCCTGGAGCTAAGGGAAACCTATTAGTAGCAGTATCTGACTTCAAAAAAGGCACCTTTTTTTTAAAAGGGAAAAGTTTCTACTAGTGTTGGCCACACAGTTTGGAGGGACATCGGAAAGCTCAGAAACAACCTGCACAGCAGGGAGCGTCCAGTTGTTGAAGCTTTCACTAATTTGAACATAAACGACGTTCTTGTTTCCATTTTACCCCGGGGGCTGAGCAAAGAGGGCTGGCGCGTTCAGTGTTAGGTACTCTAGAGACTTATTTATAATTTTTATCTTTGTACATGATGGATCCAACAGCTTTTATCCTGTTTTGTCAACATCTGGTCCTGCATATATAATAGGAAAACCATTGGCTTTAAATGGCCTTAAAATTCTCTAAGGTGCTGTGCTAGCAGATGTCTTCTGAAAGGCAGAATTTATGTTGGTTGTGGTTGGATGTTAGCTGTAAAAATAGAATTACCTTGACCAAAGGCTAGTTAGTCCTAGTGACATATCTATAGGCCCTCAAAACCAAATAATGCCCAATAAATTGCATTCAAAAAGACCAAGTTTGAGGGGTTTGAATCCTTTGTTGAATATGTGATTTAAAAATGAATTATATGCAGCCATTGGTTGTCAGCAGTAGCTGAACCCTGGAGGCATGTGGGCAGAAACAAGCTGCATGGTTATACAATGTCTGTTTCCTGATTATCACTTATTTGTGTAGTACAAACTATCTTACTCTACCGAGTCTGGCAAACCTGCTTTGTTTCCTTCAGGAGACGAAGATTTCACAAAGGAAATAACTGCGCTTTTCTTCGAACTGCAGGTCTCTGCCAAGCCAGACAAACTAGCCGTGGTGAGTTAGCTTTGTGTCCTTTGATGGCTGGTGGGTATATCTCAGGAGACCAGGTCCTGAACTCCTGGGGAAGGTGTTAAAAATATAAAGACCGTCCCCCTCCCCCCCCCGGGAATTACAGAACGATAAGGAGTATTGAAATGTTGGAGCCCTTGATAAGATGAACTTTCTTGGTCTCATAAGAACGGCCATACTGGGTCAGGCCAATGGTCCATCTAGTCCAGTATCTTGTCTTCCGACAGTGGCCAGTGAACTAGAACTTGTAATCATCAAGTGATCCATCCCCTGTTGCCCATTCGCAACATCTGGCTTTAAAATCGTCTCCTAGCTTTAAAAATGTGTCAGAAGATTATATCTTTAACAATGGCCCATTCTGTTGAAGCTATGGAAAAGGAGCAAGGGCTGTCTTTATTTTTATATATATATAATATAAAAAAAAAATATAAAATGACAAATGTTCCTTATATGTTCTCGAATAGTTCATAAACGTCTCCAGGGTTCTCAGTACTGGAATGATCAAGTCTCTTACGTATAGTTCACACACTGGGTTATTGCTGATCAGTTTCATGATCCCATAACCCAGTGTCTGAACTCATCTTTAGGCAACTTCCTCTCCGTCAGACCAGTTAATAAATTTAGAGGAATGTCTCCTTTTCTTACCCTCTTACAATACCACTGTGGTCCACTGAGTGGCACTAACGTCTATTGGAAACCCTAAAAAAACCTCTTCATTTCAGTTGTGCTGTTAAAGCGGCACTGGGTACAATCTGGTAAGAAAGAAAAACAAGTGCCGAAAGTATGTGTGCACAGTAGCCGGTTCCCTTATATTTCACTCGCCCCGCTGCAAAGTTCAGCAGGTGACTGACTTGCTTGTCCCAATTCTTTCCACCAATGCAGGGGTAGTAACCGTTTCTTACAAAGAGATCCAGTCTTCCACCTTCTGCAGAGGGCAGGAGGATCTCCTCCCAATCATTAAGTGCCATGCTGATGTGTCTGTGCCTCCTATTACACAGGCAAGGAGATCTGCTCGTGAATGGATTGAAAGACTCAACGTGGAAGCTCCAAAAGAGGGGGAAATGAGCGAAGAAAACCAACAGCTGGATTCAGGGGATGCTGACCAAGATGCTCAGACATCGGTAGAGGTAACTGGGCAAAGGAGAGAGAGAAAATGAAATCTAACCATGGAGGGGCTGGCACATTATCCTATATTGACAACTGGTTGCTTATGGCTTTCAACCCCCAGTTAGAATGTTACATTCACTCCTAGAGATGGGGGAATAGGGGGGAGGAGCAGAGTGGAGAGAAGTCTTGTTTTAAAATAATAGCAAACCTATTGGAATGAGCTCTTTGTAACCCCTGCAGGATATTCATGCCTTTGCCATTAGAAGTCTGGCTGAACTGACAGCCTACTCCATTGAAATGTTCCACAAAACTGCAGCATTGGTCCTACATGGTCAGAAGCAAGAGGTGTCAGCCACAGGCCGAGCCAAAGCCCTTTCACAGTAAGTCCTTTGAATTATGCTATAGTACCTGGTTAGGTTGCCATCCTACTGTTGGTGTAGGCATTACTGTGCAGCTTCCCTCCACAGTTCTCAGCCAGCAGTTTATGTCCGATTGCATTTATGTTAGAAATTGCTACGGGCAGTATTGTCTTCACTAAACAGAACTTGACTGTCTTTTGTACATACAGAAATTTCTCGACAAGAACACGTGGAGAAAGGGAAATATTATGTGACAGCTTTCATGCAGCTCTGAGACAGGAATTTTGCCCTAAACTTGAGCTAGTTTAGTAGACAGGCATTTAAAAAGAAAAAAATGGAGCCCACAATGGGCAGACTTATCTCACCGATACTGCTTAAGACAAGCAGGGACTTGTTTTATTAAGAGGCAGTTGGTGTCCATGTAAAATAACTATTTCTCTCTTACAAACAAGATGACACTTCTTGCTTGTAACTAAAAAAGCAAGTGAGTAGTGTTCCCTTTGGACCAGGCATTCCTGTTCTCTGAAATCTGCTTCCAGTTGTCAGCCTTGTTCTCTTTTCAGATGTTATTTGGAACTTCTCATTCTTCGTATGCTATGTTATTGGACCCTTAAACATTTATATCCATCTTTTTGTTTTTAAAGAAAAATTTACATGTGGAAGTGGGTGATTTTGTTTTACAGATGACAATGGCAAAGTAAAGAGGATTTTTTTTTTAATGTGCTTTACTACATAATTTTCCTTTTTCCTTTCCCAGAATGACTATTGTGCTGTGTAAAGAATTGTCTTCTCTATCTAAAGAGTTCACTACATGCTTAACAACTGCAGGGGTAAGACCTACTTCTTGTTTAACAGGAATGAGATGGGTTGGTCCCACTCAACCTCATGCTGCATTCAAAACAGACTATAGTGTCCCTGAAATGCTCTCGTGCCTTTGTTCAACTGCACAGCTTCTCACGCTGTCTCAGCTTCTGTATTTTTAAAATACACAGGTGTGTTATCGATGAGCTTCGCTGCATCCTAATTCATTCTGACCTTCAGATTTTTCACATGATCAGCCTGTAAAGCTAGTATCTTTTCAGCCTGGATCGGAGTTCAAAGTGAACTTTACTGAAGTAAAGCCATCCAGCTCAGACCATTTCTTTCCATGCTTTGAGGAGACTAAGTAGCTAATGTCTGCGATGATGAAGGTGTAATTATTGTAGGATTATGTACCCCTCTCACACGTTGGTAGCCGAAATGGTGGGGAAATTCTGTTTTATGTTTCTATGGTTTGTGATGTTCTCCTTCATGGGTTCTCCTCTGCAGAGACAGAGAGCTGTCTCTGAAAGGAACCCGCAGTTTGCATATACGCACAGTGCTCAACTCATACACAAGACCCTTCCATTGTCCTAGACCTAGTTCATACCAGCCTACAGGTGCTTTTGTTAGAAATATGTCCCATTAGCTTGCTTTAATTCAGGAAGCTTTCCCCAGTTCATCTGGAAGTTCGGTGCACATCATTGTATATAGCACGCTTTTGGTACATGCTGGGACTTGTGCAAGTCTCTATTTTCATACTATGGTCCACATCCTCGGCTGCTGTAAATCAGTGCAGCTTCACTGACGGTGAGCGGGCTCCGTCGATTTCTAAAGTAGCTGAGGATCTGGCCCTGTGTTTTGTTTAAAGGAAATGCAATCAGATTGTCAAGCTGGATGATGTATCTCTAATCTTTTCAGGTCAAAGAGAAGGCAGATGTGCTTAACCCATTAATCACTGGAGTGTTTTTGGAGGTCAGTTATGATACACTTACAGCTACTAATGTTGAAATGTGGACAGACTAGTCAATCCCCTCTTCATTATCCCGTTTCATGTCCCGTTTTCTAAACCATGGCTTAAGACTGCTTCCCCAACTGGCAATTTACAAGTCTTAATAGGTATCCAAGGGAGCATTGCTACTATCATCTGTGCCAGATGTGCAACGTATTTGGTAAAGTATAAACATGATCCCTTCAGAACAGTCTAGAGAAGATGCAGCAGAAGAGAATGTCATTTTGTGAAATGTCTGCCTTTCCTGTCAGCTAATTGGCAATTCTCCTTCAAACAACTCCCAAATTTCAGCTGGTAAACATAAGAAATTCTACAGATTCAGACAAAACCCATTAGCTTGTCTTTCTAAATACTGTAATTTAATAAGATTTTCAGTGGTAGTCTTGCCAGGAAAACTTGATTCTGATGGATTTTTTTCAACATGCCTCTTTTCTCCAGTTAAATAAACAGTAACCATTTCTCAGATAGAAGCGAGGTAGAATTGGAATATTTGCAAACTACCAATAAACAAACAAAGGCGCTAAAATATTAAAGCCAGTCCTTACATGTTAATCCTGGCCTACTAATGAGACTGAGCTGAAACTTTTCATCGGGCTCATACTATTCTGTTTAATCTTTCGCGAGAGAACTCATTCTAAATTGATGTGATGAAAAATCCATGCCCATTGTGTAGATGGGCAAAGGGCTGCAGCTTTCAGATAGTCACACGTGGTGTGAAATGTTGCATTAAAAATTTCAAACTTCCCCACTGAAAGTCTGAATAGCCATCCCTATTTGCTTGGAGTATCCGAGTAGGGGTTCTTATGCTTGAAAGCCAAGGATTTATTATTAGCAGAAATTGCTGGTTTCTGTTTTTTGCAGCTCGCTTTTCCCTCAGGATCTGAAGCTGTTCACACGGTTCAGGGGTATCGCCTGAATGCACAGCAGATTTCACAGTCCAGTAGGCTGTGGGGCTCTAGGAATTGCTAGAGCTGGGCAGACCTGCCAATAGGAAACTCATCCTGTTTTCTGTTAGAAACTCAGCCCAAGTCTGATGAAAGCCTGTAAAGCTTCTAACTGGACCATGGATGACTGGTGTGATTTGGCATGAAACTTTGTTTCAATTGATGATGAATTGTTTTGAGTGTGAGCTTCCAACCTGAAATGTTTTGTGAACCCCTGTGGCTCAAAATGGTAGACTTTGCCACAGCTCTAGCAGTTACAGCCAAGGGCTAGAAACCTAGAAACTGCTGTGTTCATACCTTGGACAAGTCACATCATTCAGTGTGTGACAATCCGTATGCTTCCCAACTGATTCCCGAAGTGGGTAACTTCTAATTGAGGGGGTTAGGAAGAAACGTTCCTTGTTGGTGTGTGCTTCCTTTCTACTGCAGGGTTTCTTATGCCTTCCCCTGAACAGCTGGTACTGAGTATTCTCAGAGACAGGATACTGAACTAGATGGATCCGCTCAGAAATGGTATGGCCATTCTCATGAGTCAGTTGGCCACCTTTTGCCCAGTGGGATAAACTGGAGTTTAAAAAGTAGACTTAACTGAAAAGAAGTTGCTGCATCTGAGAGTAGTAGCCTGATATTGCTTATGTATATTACTCATCAGTGACCATATAGCATACACACGTCAAGCAGAAATGAAGACTGGTAGCATGAATGGCTCTAATGTAATTTGTTTTGTTTTGTAGGCTTCAAACAGTGCTTCGTATATACAAGATGCCTTCCAGCTACTCCTGCCTGTGCTACAGATCTCTCTGATCCAGACTCGAACTGAATTATCACAGCAGTGAATTAATCCTGCTAGTCGAGCAGAAAGCACATCTGCCCACTTGATCATTCCCTTGCCTGGGAATGGGGTAGGGACAGAAAATAAACGAAGCTTTAATCACTGGTACTACAGTGGTGATGATAAAATGCTGACTGGCTAGGTCTTAGCTGTACAATTTGTCAGGAGACATGAAGGATGCAATTAGCATAGTCTAGGCATCTGGGCAATCTGGCAGGTTAAAAATGCAGGTGGTTTCTTAGGGTCTGGCTACACTTAAACCGCTACAGCAGCGCAGCTGTGCCTATGTTGTACTTGAGTGTAGACACTACCTACGCTGACCAAAGGGGTTCTCCCATCAGGGTAGGCAATCCACCTCCCCAAGACGCAGTAGCTAGGTCAATGAAGAATTCTTCCGTCCACCTAGCTGTGTCTCTTAGTGGTGTGGATTTTTCACACCCCCGAGAGACGTAGCAGTGCCGATGGAAGTGTAGACCAGTCCTTAGTTTGGCTGACTGCTTATCACTCTTCGTTCTGCGCTCCCATAGCTGAGTATGTTAATGAGCTCTTTCAGGAAAGACTATTTTGAGGACAACTGAAGCTAAATCACTCTAGAGAAAAGACTAGGGTAACCGGTTAATGAGTATTTAACCAAACTCTCCAGCTGAGTTTGAATTTCGAGGCCCATATTTATGTTCCTGCTAAGTTTGTGCTGGATACAAGATCCGGCAAGGTTCAGAGTCTCCGGAATGATTTCAGCTTTGAAAGAACAGAATCTAAGGTCCCTGTTGCTCTGTGTATCCAAAAGCAGCAGCTTGCTGAAGGGTGCTGATCTCTTCCATACGTACTGAGGTCTGGGATGGGGCTTGAGGATTTTGACGTGTTTCTCTTTCCTGCAAGATGTTTGCTTCAAGAAGACAAGTGTTGCACTAGGGTTACACGTAGGCCCGTTAGTGAGAAGAAAGCTGTAACGGGACTGATTTGTCCAGCGTAACAGGGTGCGGGGCCCTGTAGTAATAAATGAAGGGCAACCAGAAGGGATGGGTTCCTGGTCAAGTGATTAAGACAACAAAGCAGAGAATTTCTCATTACCTTTCAGTACAACTTGACCCATGAGTCACTGTCTGCGACGTTTGTCACATATCACTGAAGGACTTCCTTAGGCTACTGTCTAAAAGTGACGCACTGCACTACTTCATGTCTCAGTAAGAGGCGATTAGAATACGTCTGAGAGGAAACAGCTTGACGCTGGCACTGGGACCCCTCATCTGCTCCACAAGCTGCCGTTCCACACAGGGCGTCTTTTTCTTTGTGCTTTAAAAACTTCCTTATTTTGTTACTTTTGGCACTCCGTAGCTTTTGAGCTTCTTCACTGGAAGGGAACAGCCTCTGCTGCACCACCAGGGAAAGAAAAGGGTGGCTTAAACAGAATAAAAAAGGAGTCTAGGCAACTAATGAGAGTAGACTGCTGTCATACCTGCGTTCCTCAGTATTGGCTCATCAGTAATGATGAATCTCTAGTCCCAGCCTTCGACCTCTCCGGGTTTTAGCAGGTCTTGCAAATCTCTACTCTTGGGTTTCATGCTTCCCTGCGCTCTGCTCCATTGATGCAGCTTGTTGCCAAGCAGAGGGAGTTGTTTTTTACTACAGAAACACCTTTTTGCAAATAGCTTCTCCTATTTTGTATAGCTGTAAAGATCCTTGCTTCACTTTTGTTTGAATGATCAAATCTGTGGATGCATTGACTTTTCTAATAATAAAACCATACATGGAATAAGTGTTCAGTCATTGCCCTGAGAATCCTACATCATATTTGGGGAGGAGGGGGGAGGGGTCAAAGGGATGGGGAGGAAAGAACAACCCCCTCCCCCCCCCACACACTCTCTCTGCTCTCTACTTTCACGAGGCCATTCTATTCTGTATATGGTCTTACACTGCGCTCATCACCAGAGTGTCTGAATAGCCGTGGGGCATTTGTTCTGTGGCCAGGAGCTGAGTTAAATGCCAGTGCTGTTTCACGTATCATGAGCTGGCAATAACTAATCTGGCAGTATTGCTCTGGGGGGCCAATGCACTTGTGGCCTCACTCTATCTCCCCCACCCCCCCTCCCCGCCCTATGGCTGAGCAGAGTTTTTAGATATGTATATAGGAGAGAGGCCAGAGCTCCATTCTCAGCCTGGGGAGACAGTTGCCACAGATGCTATCAAGGAAAGTGCATTGATGCTGAAAGTAGCATTGTTTTCTATTGAGCTCCCTTTCCCAGCCTCTGGCTGTGGATTTGAGCCCCATATTTACCAGGTCTTACATTGGTCCTGGGGTGTTTTAGCCCCCACAGTCAGCCAGAGAGAGACAGGCTCTTTGGTGGAGGTTGTAAATTCTCTGAGATGTGCTACTGGTTCAATGATGTAGACTTTATAAGCTCATGATTAAAAGGAAGTTTCTGCACGAACTGACTGAACAGTATTTTTGTTCCGATGCCACTGTTCCAAAACCACCCAACGCTGACCCAGAATCTGGCTTAGTACCATGAAGCTGACTGAGTAGTTCCTACAGCAATAAGAGAAATGCAAGAAGACAGAATTGGATGTGTCTGTCTTCACTTCCCTCTTCGACTGCTGCCACTGGTCAGGTTTCGCTACTCCCGTTTACAGGGGATGGGATTTCAGCAAGTAGTCTGCAGGCTTAGTGCTTTTCTCCACAGGCAGTCCCATTGAAATCAAAGGGTGGCAGAATCAATCTCTGTAGAGAAGCAGGATTAGTTGAACTCAGGCTGCTAGTACCAGCGTAATTGTGTGGGATCGTTTAAATCCAGGATGTCAAGTGGGAAATAAGCAGTGATAGCAAACGAGCTATTTAGAAACTATCCCCGAATTTTTGCAAAATGCCAGCCTCACTGATAAAGCCTTGTCATAACATACAGCTAAGGGTAGCATAAAATCCCTCCTTTACCTGTAAAGAGTTAAGAAGCTCAAATAACCTGGTTGGCACCTGACCAAAAGGACCAATGAGGGAAGAAGATACTTTCAAATCTGTGGGGGAAGGTTGTTGTTTTTCTCTCTTCGTTGTTCTCCCCGGTCAGCGAGGAGCCAGAGCAGGGAAAATACATCTCCTAAAGCTATACCTGAATTAAGCATCTAGGATTTCAAATTGTAAGTAATAGAAAGGAAATGCGTTAGGTTATCTTTTATTTTAGCTTGTGAATTTTCCCTAGGCTAAGAGGGAGGTTTATTCCTGTTTTTTTTGTAACTTTAAAGTTTTGCCTAGAGGGGAATCCTCTGTGTTTTGAATCTGGTTGCCCTGTAAAATTACCTTCCATCCTGATTTTACAGAGGTGCTTCTTTTACTTTTTCTTTATAATAAAGTTCTGCTTTTAAGAACCTGATTGGTTTTTAGTGCCCTAAAAACCCCAGGGGCTGGTCTATGCTCACCTTGTTAGCCTATTTGGTTGGTATATTATTCTCAAGCCTCCCTGGGAAAGGGGGTGAAGGGGCTTGGGGGGATACTTTGGGGAACAGGAACTCCAAGTGGTTCTTTTCCTTGAATCTTTGTCTAATTCACTTGGGGGTGGCAGCGATACCGTTCCAAGGACAAGGAAGAATTTGTGCCTTGAGGAAGTTTTTAACCTAAGCTGGTAGAGATAAACATAGGGGGTCTTTCATGCGGGTCCCCACACCTGTACCCTGGAGTTCAGAGTGAGGAGGAAACCCTGACAAGGCTACAGGTTGAGAAATAGAGAAAACGATAAACGAGCAGAGTGAATTAAGGAGAATGACAGGTTTCAGAGTAGCAGCCGTGTTAGTCTGTATCCGTAAAAAGAACAGGAGTACTTGTGGCACCTTAGAGACTAACAAATTAAGGAGAATGGGTTTTGATGAGGCAGCAGCTTTTCAAACGCATACAGCGTTCTCGTCAGAAACACCCCAAACAGCTCCAGTTCTCTAAGGAATACGATGGCCGGACTGTCAGGCTAGACATTCAACAGGAATGCAACTACAGTAACAAATAGCCAAGGCTAGAATAGCCTCATTCTTGCTCAGACAAGTAGTCAATCTAATTTACCAAAGAAAACAGCTATAGAGTCAATGCAAGTGCTTACTCAAAGGCGTTGTCTCACTGCACTGTTTTCACATGAACAGAGATCCTATTACTCAGCCTGGCTGGTGCCTGAACTTGATGAGAGCTGGAAGTTAGGTGAGAGCTCCTGGTGCTTGTTCTTTGAGGAGGTGAGAGGCTTTCTAGACTAGATAAGGATCGGATAAGAGGGAGGCAATGAAGCGTGAAGTGGGGAAAAATGTAATTATTTTCTTTCATTCAATGAGATTCTGTTACACCTGGACTTAGAAAACAGCCTTCCACCAGCTGCTGTGCTAATGTAAAAAAAAAATCTATTTTGTACTGGATGGAATTATGGATATTTCTTCCCAGCGCTTGCCCGGCCATATCCCGCTTGTTAATTTGTTTGATTATTAAGATACAAATGTGGATAATCAGAAAAATGTTTTACGTGCCTGGGGAACGCAGTCGATTTCCAGCTGGCTTGCAAAGGAAGGAACAAAGCTCTGCTATCAGCAAGCGGTGGCAGCAGGATTGCCAACCAGGCAACCAAAACCTCAAGTGAGTGAGGAGCTGGGCTGGCCTGAGTGGCTCAGATAAACAATGAAATGGCCTGGCTCCGAACTAAAGAGAGAGGATCAACCAGCAGATGTGGGGCATAGCGAAGCTGAAATCTTTCTCAAAGGTGCCTGAGTGCTAAATAAACCAGCTTGTCTACACAACATGGCAGTGGCTTGAGCTTGGCGGTAGTGTTGTCCATGGAAGGATAGACTCAAGAGTGAACAACTGCACCCTGTTTGTGGATGTGACTCAAAACAGTCTCTCAGCTCTTATCTACATGGGAAAAGTTTTTGTTTGGAATAAATTTAGGGTTTTTTGGCGGGGGAAGGGGAGGAGAGAGAGAAAACTACCTTGAATCCTCACACTGAAAGTTCCTTTTTTGAACTATCTGGCATCTTACTCTGCGTTAATTAATCTCCGTTGGAAATGTTAATAGACTCCTTTAATCAACACATCCGTGCTCCATCTTATCCTGGCAGAGGCTCAGTGCAACAGACTGTAACAAGGGGCACCTGTCATTTGGGAGCTGGCCAGCTGTTTGTACATATCTCCCATGGCACTGCTTCAAGTCAACAATCACAGTCTCCCAGAAGGAAAGGTGGGTAGTTGTGTGCATGTTAATAGCCAAACTAGACATTCCACCTGGCTGAAATGTCTCCAAACTAACGTTATAGGTGATATTTTACTCTCACTAGGGATAAGTACGTTGGCTGCGTGACTACCTTCCCTTCCTGCTTTGCTTGGTCTTCAATGCTCTGTTAAGTTCAGCACATATGAAAGTGATGAGTGTCACGCTGAGCAGAGTCAAGCATACTTCAACCCTGGGAGCAAACCAACAAGAAAGTGTTTCAGCCAACTGTCTGTACTGCTACAGTCTGGCCTAGATAGAGAGGCAGTCTCTGACAGTCAGCTTGCAGGCCTTTTACGGGCTCATGTTGACGGTTTAAACAGCAGTGACTGATATTCTGCACTGGCTGAAGTTTCTGAGTGGACCTCAAGTGTAACCCCAAGTTGAACAGTTTTAGAGTCCAGCCTGGAGCTGGCAAAGGCATGGACCACCATGATGAGGTCACCAGCAGAAAGGAAAAGTCGCGATCTCTACGTCAGAATGCCTGTTAAGCCACTGCTGTCACCTGAGAATTGCAACGCACGGGGATGGATCCCATGGGATGCTGAGATTGCAGACTGAGTGCCCAGGCTCTCTTCTTTCAGCTGAGAAATTTTAGGTGCACCTCTGGAACCCACCAACTCCATGCCATAAATGCTCACAGCAGATCACTTGATTTCCCTATAGCCTTCTTTGCCTCTTCTAGAGACTCAAGTTAGTTGTGCTTAACAACACTCCAAGCTCCCTAGGCCCTGGTCTTGTGCCATAGCAGGATGGGCTTTTTTTATATTTCATCTCTAAACTGTCCTGGTAGTTGTAAGAGATGCTCCAGGTCAATGCAAAGCACAGTTAATTACATGATAGCGATGCATTCTTTATGATGCCTCTGAGAGTGATTCCTGCTGAGCGGTAAGTGTTTGAGGGTACATCTACACTACAGCGGGGAGTCGATTTAAGATACGCAAATTCAGCTACGTGAATAGCGTAGCTGAATTCGACGTATTACAGCCGACTTACCCCGTTGTGAGGACGGCGGCAAAATCGACTTCTGCCGCTTTTTGTCGGCGGCGCTTACTACCACCTCCGCTGGTGGAGTTAGAGCGCCGATTCGGGGATCGATTGTCGCGTCCCGACGGGACGCGATAAATCGATCCCCAAGAGGTCGATTTCTACCCGCCGATTCAGGCGGGTAGTATAGACCAGGCCTGAGGGAGTTTGCCTGAAGGGAGAACAGTTCAATTCCAGAGGCATATTTGGTGTAGCAGGGCTTGATCGTTAGGAGACTAAACTTTGCAAATTAGAGCTGAGCTCTGAAGGGGCAGCCCAGCCAGCCAGCTGGGGGGAATCTTCTCAGCATAAAGGCAATGCTCCTGAAGTTAAAGGCCGGCTGAATGCCTCTACTCTGCCCACCCCATGTAGGGACATGCTGGAGATGGACTGGACTAGAATGCAATGTGGTCTGGCTATAGGGTATTCTGCTGCCTGCAGAATCCAGGAGGCACAAGGACACGCCCAAGCTCCCCCGTCTTCGCTGCCTGTCCTCTGAATTGGGGCCCCAACTTGCAATGAAATATTTACTTGCTGAACTGAATCCTGTGTGTGTGAATTCAAGGGCAGCAGTGTGGGGGCAAAGAAACCTAACATGTTTTAAGACGGAGCTTGATGAATTTATAGAGGGGATGGTATGATGAGATTGACTACAATGGCTCATGGCCCATCCGCGACTGCCATTAGCAAATATCTCCAATGGCTGGAGTTGTGACCTTCGACGGGAGGGCTCCGAGTCACTACAGAGAATTCTTTCCCAGGTGTCTGGTTCTTGGGTCTTGCCCACATGCTCAGGGTCTAACTGATCGCCATATCTGGAGTCAGGAAGGAATTTTCTCCTAGGTCAGATTGGCAGAGTCCCTGGTGTTTTTTGCCTTCCTCTGCAGTGTGGGGCATGGGTCATTTGCTGGTTTGAACTAGATTAAATGGTGGATTCTCTGTAACTTGAAGTCTTTAAATCAAGATTTGAGGATGTCAGTAACGCAGCCAGAGGTTATGGGCCTATGACAGGAGTTGGTGGGTGAGGTGCTGTGGCCTGCGTTGTGCAGGAGGCCAGACTAGATGATCATGATGGTCCCTTCTGGCCTTAAAGTTTAGGAGTCTATGAATTTCCCCCAACCAATTTTACTCATTCAAAATGGCGAAGGTCATTCCCACTTCCCGGGGGGGCTGCAAGGCTGAATTCATTAATTCTTGTAAAGTGCTTTGCAGTTCCACAGCCCCTCAGGATCTCAAAGTATTGTCACTGTTCTTTCATCGTATCAATATTGTTGGAAATGAGGGCGTTGCTTGGAAGAGGAAAAGCAGGGAGGAGCATATCCAGGCAATGTTTAGAACTAATACTTTAACATTATTGGCTACTACGGTCGTTAGGTATTTAGCTAGTTAGAACTTGGAGTGAAAGATCGCTGCAGGGGCAGACATTAGAGGGTGCCGTATATGAAAGGGAACTAACTGTCCATTCTAAGATATTCATCTGTCTGTTGTAGTGTCCCGTGTGTCAAGTACACAGCCTTCCTGGAGTAGCTGTTGGCCTGATGATTGCACATGTGAGAGCAAATATGACATAAGTAGGAGAGAGAGATTCCTGTCTTAATAGCTCTTCAAGCATCCTGGACGACCAGCTGCTGCCAAGTATTCCAAGTAGAGGGGGGGTTGGACTGAGTCTTGGGACCCTGTTCCTGCTTCCTCTGAAGTCAATGGCTCAGTTCCCATTGTGCTCAGCATGGCAGGCTCGAACACTCAATGTCCATATGGTGGGCATTTTCCAACCAACATAGCAGCCGTGTCCTGCCTACCATGGGTCAGAAGTTCTTGAATGAGTCAGTGTTAGGCAGGCAGACAGGTTACTGCGCACCTGGGCTGGGTCCCTTGTGTTTCCTGGGATCCTGGGATGCCAGAGGAGGATGGTGGAACCAGTTTTTCTGCTCTGGCAGTGGAACTGGGGAGGAGACAGTACAAAATGACAAGACAGGAACTGCAGAGCTACTGCTACCAACTAGAAACGTGGGAGGCCGCTTGCCTTTTCCCCTGCCAGGTAAGGCCACTTTCTTCTCCTCCTTGGTGTCTTTCTGGGGATTTACAGCCTGGCTGTGTTACATGGGGACTCTGAGCAGTGGGGAAATGCGGGGAGTGATCTAGTAACAGGTCTCGCTCTGTTTGATTTCAGGTACTGAGACAGACATTTTTGCTTTGAATCCTGTTCTGCAGTACTCCCGGAGGGGGGAAATTGCAGTTCAGAAAGCAGTCCACCTGAACAAGGCTATAGCAGGGGTGGCTGTTATCATTTGTAAATTCTTCGTGCCCACAGGAAATAGCGAAATACAGATTAGCATATTTGCATAGGCTTTATGAATATGCAGCTTTGTTTTATTTGGTCTATAGGGCATTCTGGTTTGACCTTTTACTTTGGTTCATTCAGCCTCAAGGGAAAACTGCAGTTTGCCAATTACATGCTTATTGTCGCTGTCTGCTCACCCACTGTATAACCCAATAGTCTGGCGAGGTGACTGCAGCCTTTTAAAAAATGATTTTGCAGAAAGTGGGGTGAGCACGAGAATGAGCTCAGGCTAGAACCGGCCAAACCGGACCTGGCTTTAGAAATGGGTTAGAATGTCTATAGCTTTCATCTCCACCTCCACCCACACAGTCAAATGCACGGCAATCAAGCATGAAAGCAAACTGGCCTGGCGAAGTGCGTGACACTGAGATTGGATCATGTTCACCAGGGTGAAGGGGGTATGCCCCGCTCCTGGAGATCTAGCAGGACTGACCTTTCCCAAGCGAGTGGAGACTTGTGAGGTGCGATATGGGTGACTCCCAGGTGTACATGCTCAGTGCGGCAACTTTGGGCCTTTCCTGTTTGATCATCAAGAGCGGTTTCCATTCTCTGCGGATACAATATGTGGCTGTACGGGAGGAGTGAGAAAGAGAGGACTCCGTGACTGGCTCAGTCTGCTCGCTGCACCCACTTCCCAGGTGACTGATATGACAGTAACTCACTCTGAGTGACGCTGTCATGCTGTACCCCTTGGGGACCTCCAAACAACTAGTCTCACCCTTCACACTCAGAAACTCATTGATTTTAAGGCTAGAGGGGACTGTTGTGATTACCTAGTCTGACATCCTGCATAACACAGACTAGAAAACCTCCCCCGAGTGCTAATTCCTGCATTAAGTCCATGCCTTCTGGCTGGACTGGAGCAGATCTTTTCAAAGACCATCCAGACGTGATTTAAAGACTTTCAGTGATGGAGAATCGGCCACAGCCCTAGGTGAGTTGTTCCACTAGTTAATTTACCCTCATTGTTGAAACAGGAATGGTCTCATTAAGGCTGTATGCAGAGGGTTTCCATTAGCCCAGGAAAATAACCATTCTGGAAGGTGTTAAAACATTCAGGGCTCATTCTTAACCTGCAGGTTAAAGGAAAGCAGAAAGGTGAGTGTTGGGGACCCAGAAACAGTCGTTTTAATGCTGCAAAACTCAGATCAATACTGAAAATCACATAGTAGTGTAACTTCTCTCTCTAACCCTATCCTGGTCTCGGGATGTCTCTTTTTTCTAGGTGTTCTGAATCGACCTGCGAGAGCCAGGTAGCTGCTGCAGAATGTCTTCCATCTTAAAGAGTGAGTGGCTTTGCATCCGGGCAGGGAAACCACAGCAGAATTGAGTCGTCAGCACAATGTGGGATAAAGGGGTGTTGTGGAAGCGAACTCTCTCTCTCCATCCTACCTGCTTCAGGCCCAGAGTCCCATCAGTCCTCACACTCACACAGTGCTAGTCATTCGTCACATTGCTAACTGCACGTAACCCTATGCTGTAGTCACCGAAGGGAGCAGCTAGATGGCTATCTGAAATCTCATTTGGGAAGACCCACTGCCAGTTCCTCTTTTCATCCCCCCCCCCAAGCTCTTCCGTTGTCCTTCTCCCGGAAATATCCCACTCTCCTCCCTGTTGCCCAGGCTTGGAACATTTCACATACATCTCTACTCTCATGTTGGTCTTCCCAACCCTCTTGCCACAGAGGGCGAGTGGAACCATCTTGCTCCTCTGAGGGCTTGTGTACTGCAGAGGGGATCGTGTTCTGGTGCAAATGGAGGTGTTGCGGAAGGAAGCTCAAGTGCTAGGCACTGGCCTCTGCGGTGAATGGCTACAAGACTCAGTTTTCTGCCTGCCCTCTCCCTCCTTTGTGAATACGCTAGAAGGGTGTGCACAGAGAAGGGGCATGTGTGAGGTTGTTGGGATGGTGGCGGGCAGGGCTTACTTGCAGTTTGTCTTATGGTCCTAAAAGATCATGCTTCCCGGTTTCAGACAGCTACCGCAGGGGTCAGGAAGGGATTTTTTTTAACCCCTTAGTGTATTCTGGAAGAGGGTTTTTTTTTGTTTTTTTTTTAATCTTCTTCTTCTGAAGCAGCAGGGCCGGGCATGGCTGGAGATGGGACATTGGTGGGGTGGGCCAAGGCTCTAAGGTGGTCCCAGGCATTCTGTCTCTCAGGAGCTTGGCTGGCTGGTTCTTGCTCACATGCCCAGGGTCTAACTGATCGCCATGTGTGGGGTCAGGAAGGAATTTCCCCCCAGGTCAGATTGTCAGTGACTTTGGAGGGTTTTCACCTTCCTCTGCAGCATGCGGGTGCGGGTCACTTGCCAGGGTTATCTGGGTTTATCTCACTTAATCATTTCCTTGCCATTGCAGGGGCCTTGAGCACTGGTTGGCCTCAGACCCTCCTGTTCTCTGCCTGTGGCATGCCATAGCCTCGTCTCCTGCTGGCTGCCATTCTATGGCCTCATTCTGGTTGTTGGGTTTAGTGGGAGGGTGCTGGGTCATGTTGGTGGCCTGTGCTGTACTGATCAACTCAATGATGTTCTTAAACACAATCCCGCCTCATGGTAATGAGGCCCATGTCCCCCCTTGGCCTTTACTGGGCTGGAGTCACGTGGAAGCCAGGCACCCTGCTGTCAGTGGTGCAGGATTGGGGGTCCCTAGCGCGTCTCATCCTTTCATCCCTTTCTACCTCGTGCTTCGATGTGTAACACTTGGCACGCAGGCTGAGCTCCCTCTCGAGCCGGTGGGGAGTGCCGACTTAACTGTCCACTCGTTCTCCTCCTCAGTGTTCGGAAGAGAAGACAAGAAGGATCAGGGCAAAGAGAAGGAGAAAGACAAGAAGGAAGAGAAGGAGAAAGACAAGAAGGAAGAGAAGGAGGGAGACAAGAAAGACAAGAAAAAGAAGAAGAAAGAAAAAAAGGTGAGGAACTAGTGGAGAATTCCCACGTTCCGTGTGTTGTCTGGGCATTTTGGATTCCCCATCGCTGCGGCGTGATTAAAGCTGCCATTTCAGTACCTCAGAGCCATTAAGGAATAACAAATTCCAACCTCTTTGACTCAATTTCGGAAAGTTTTCCTCCCCCAGCATCCCCTCCAGTGCAAGCTGCGCGTGCCATTGTGGGTTGGGTTCGTGTGTGACGAAGGTTCCGCCAGCCCAGCGCTCAGGCTGCTTGCACGTCCCTGGTGCTCATTGGGCAATCGGATGCGGTGCTAGTCCCGGGTGCAATTCTATGAGCAGACTTTGGGCCTTAGGTGCTCTGAATCTCTGTGCGTGTTTGATTTCCCACCTCCTAGGATGGTGGCACTGTGTGTGTTACAGCTAGTACTGAGCATGAAAACCATTTCTCGGGGAGGGGAGAGTCAGGCAGGCTGATCATTGCCCCATCTCCTCCCTCACCGGGAACAGAGGAAGTGAGAGTTAACATTGTCCTATGCTGTAAATGCAAGTGATCTCTCTTCCTCCACCCAATCTGCCAGCAGGAGATGAGCCGGGATGCCTCTGGATAGACATTGACCCTGGCTGGGAAGCTTTGTTCCCAGTGCAGTGGTGCTATCACCATTGTAGTCATGAACCCTTTCTTCTGTGCCCCTTAGGGAGAGGGAGATGAAGATGACAGCAGCAGCAGCAGCAGCTCCGACAGTGATTCTGAAGAGGTAACCGGGAACTGATCAATGCCTAGCAGATCTACTGGGCGGGGTTGTTTTTCCTTTGCTTTAGATTAGAACATCCTTGTCCAGCCTGGGTCTCCTTCTGAGAGATCAGCCTCTGCTGGCCCCTGCCAGTCTGGGGAAGGAGTAACAAAATCACATGGGTGCACCGCAAGGAAGCCCTGCTGCTACCATGTTAGTGCTACAGCCGGAGTTTGCAGGTGGTTCTGGGGACTTTTCTTCTTCCCTTTCCTGGAGGTGGGGTGTGCATGGGGTGGCCACTAACGGGCATGAGAAGAGGTCAGAGTGGGGTGACTTTGAAAATACCCCCATGGATAAGTCAGATCTGCTACAGGAGCTGCTGAGAACCAGCTCCAAGCGCAAGCCCCATTCTGCCTCTGGTACCCAGTGTGAATGCTCACAACACATCCGCAATCTTGGAATCTTGTGAGCTGCTGGAAAAGAGGCTCCGCCCCTGAGGTTTTCTGACTGGCTGCCAGATCGGAGATCCACTTCCCCCACAATGCACCAGACACTCTTCGGAATTGTGTCATGTTTTTGCTCTTAGAAGCCCTGGGGAATGGCATCCCCTGTTATAAAGGATGCCTGAAGGACAGCTAGCCGTGCCATGTAAACAGCTATCCACTGTCTCAGAAGCCCATCCAACCTCCCAGGAAACCTTGTGGTCTGGGTAACGTAGCCATCAAAAGATGATGTGCCACAATCATTCTTCCCGTCATAACTCCAGTGGGCTCACATCTGCCATTGGACTCATCCATGCCACTCCCATCGAAGTTGTGTGTCTGTATCAGGGTAAAATTTGACTAGTGGGTGATGCAAGCCCATTGGTTCTAGCCGAGGATGACTGTAGTTCGGTGTTTATCCATGCAGATCCCGTGAGAGTGAGCAAGAGAGAGGGACGAGGAAATACACATCAGCTGCCTAGGCTCTCACACGCCCTCTTGTTTCTCTTTAACTTATCCCCTAGGGTCACCATGGCGACAAGAAGGAAAAAGAGAAGGATAAAGAATAACTTCTGAGGAGCCAATGGAGGCCACATTTGTGTTTCCTGCCTTCGCCCAGGTGCTGGGTAGTGTGAGGGAGAAGGGGATCAATTGGGAAAAACTGCACCTGGTGCTGAGGATGTTTCATCCAAATAAAGTTGTTTTAGTATTAAAAAGACAGACTCTGTTTATTGACCACAGTCAAGCTTCCCCCTCCCCACCACCATCTGCACGGAGCTGTCACTTCCCTCCTTTTACTAATAATTAGCTTGTAACATTTTCAAAGCTCTGTACTAATAGTGGAGCAACTTTAATGCAGGCCATTGGAATGGGCACTGGACTGGGAGCCGGGTGATCTGTGTTCTGGCTCTGACTTACTGTGTGACCTTGGTCATGTCACCTCACATCCCTATGCCTCTGGTTCTCCTCCCACCCTTTGTCTGCTTGTTAGCTCTTCAGGGCTGGGATTGTCTATTGCTATGTGCACGTACAGCACCTAGCACAATGGGGCCCTGATCTCAGCCAGGGCCTCTACCATAATACAAATAATAATGGCGTAAGCTCCATCAGAGCCAAGGGAGGTATCACCAATTACACCAAGACTGAATTTAGCCCATGGATTTCTGCAGCGCAGCCCTTCCCTGGGTTCCTATGCAGATGGCGTGACTGTGCACTGTCCCTGAAAGGTTATGGGACGGGTGAATATTGTTATCCCCAATTTATATAGCTGGGTGCTCGTCAGAGACCATGGAAGGATCCAGGGATTCACCCGCCACCTGCCGCTCAGTGCTGTGCTTAGACCATGGGATTAGGCTGCCTTTGATTTTTGCATGTGTTCTCTTTCCCCCTGTTCAGTTACTGGTTCCTCCTCCTTCCGGCACTCACACGGCTCGTAAGGAAACAGCCAGCAGGCGCAGCTCCTTTGGAAATCCAGACATCATGGGCTGTGATGGATCTGTCAGTCAGAGACGCCCAAGCACAAGCCAGATATTTCAAAAGGGCTCAGAACATTCAAGGCTACCAGGCTGTTAAAACCAAATCTGCTTTGAAATTGGCTCTTTTCTGTTAAAGTGAAAAATGGGTCAATTGTGAATGTTTTGCTCTTTGAAAACTTAACTATGGGCTCAGCACCGAGGTGATTATCCAGATTATAGGGCAGTCTTCAGCCCAAGGTGACACACACAGCTGACAGCTAACCCGCCCCGCTCCTGACAGCATTTGATTTATTTATGGCAATCCAGCCATAGTCATATAACCACCACCCAAGGTGAGGGAGCTGCCATTAAAAATGAGGCATCACCTCCATCTACTGGTGAAGTGGGTTTCTTGCAGCTAATCTAAATGTTCCATAACCATTACCCCAGGGCTGTTCCCTGGCAAGCCACTTGGTTGTTCCGTCTCTGAGAGACCATAAAAAAACATGAAAGAGGCCGAGCAGGCTGCCGGCACTTGTTGAGTTTTTTCTCTGTGCTCTAATTGTTTACATTTTGATAGTGCATCTCCATGAAGTTAGTACATTATATATGTATGAAGTTAGTACATTATATAAATACTGTCTAATTAATATGCGGTATGATCTTACCTAACACACCACAGACCGTTTCAAAGGGGGAGACCTGGCACAGATCTCTGCTGGCTTTGCAATTTGGCAGCTGGCACGTATAAAGACCACCAGCGGCAGGAGCAAGTTTGTTCAGCCTGAGCTAGGCCTTGCCCCCTCCAACACGTCTGATACTACAAAGTCTTATGCACCTGCTTAACTGACACTGCACTGACTACAGGCTTGTCTACCTGGGGAAATTGACCGGAAAGCTATTGTGGAATAAACTGTTCCACAAGAGTTATTGCGGAATAAAAGTCCACATGGAGAGCTAACCCCGAATAGCCACTGCACTTTGACTTCACAACCGACCTTCCTTCCTTGTGTCAATAAGCCCTTACTTTAGGGCTGGCCACAGCCCCTTATATGTGATGGGCACCCAGGAGCAGCTGGGGTGTCAAATGTGCAAGAGCCCCTCCTTCCCCCTCTTCCATTCCCAGTATAGCCCTCTGCTGAGGGGATTCAGTGTAGCACCATTGTGCCATTGCTGTGCCGGGGTGGGGGTGGGGGGGATATTCTCCATGAGGAGCCTTTCTAGTGTTGTAACGAGGCCTTAGAGTAAGAGAACTAGGCCTAGGTTTTAATACTGATTGCAGTTTTTAGACTGTAAAGTCTTAGGAGAAACGATCATATTTTTGTCATGCATTTGTACAGCTGCTAGCACCATGGGGTCCTGATTCATTATCGGTGTCCATAGGCGCAACTGCAATGCAAATAAATCGTACGAATCATCATGAATTGAAGAAACACCATCTTTACAAAACAAAGCAAGCGCTCTCCAAATGTGGACTATCCGTTTGCTTGTTTTACGATGAAAAGTATATTTTACATTTACTTTGCTCAGCAAAGGGGGAAAAAAGAATGTGTTGCTAAAGTGGATTTCAGACAAACAAGTGTTTAAAAGCCAGGATCACTGGGGTTTTATTTAAACCAAAGAACACAGCTTCAAATATTGTCTCCATGTAACTTATACAGCAGGATCTGAAATAGTCACCACAGACAGCAGGAAATAAGTTACAAAATACTGCACTAATTATAGACTTTGGTGAAAAAAACCCCAATCTTATAGAATGGGGATGGGGGAGGAGGAGCTGAATTGCTTTCTCAATGCACTGCAAGTAGTTGTGGTGTACTAAGCAAACACCAAGTCTAAAGGTTGTGCTTTAGTTATATTTAGGTTTGGATGGAGTCGATTTCTAATTGGTAAACGTCAATTTCACCATACACACACAAATGGATGGAAAAATATTTCCACTGCTAATAATCAAAACAAAGGGAGAGGCAAAATAAGTGAAATGCTGCTTGAGAATGCAGCGTTCGATTGAAGGCTACTTACTGTGTATATTTTGACATGTGTTGCTGACAATTTGTGGTTTACTGGTTATAAAACTTTAACTTTCTGACCTGCAGCAGCTACTGTCATTAAATGATTATTGTCTGATGCCCCCCCTTGTCTGATCCTTCCATAATTCTGCACAATTATGAACATGTAAAGCGATAAAACCAAAAAATAAACGGATGTTAGTTGTCAATATTATTACGAAAACGATCGCCTTCTGCCAAGCCTAGGTCTGTTTTTTCAGAATAACACGGAGCCCTCAATAGAAAAGACTGTTACGCAACATTCTCTGCTTCCACTTCAGTTTTCGCTTCTAAAGTGCAGGACGCGTGGCAGAGGTCTGGCCTAAAGCCAAATATTTGATACATCAGAGCATTTTTACGCTCCGCTGAGGCCTTACTCAAGGTCAGTGGGCTTCTGCGGGGATACTTTCTGGCGTCAGTGTGCCTTTGCTTCATGCAACCATGAGGGCACCCCCGCCCCATTGGTGACGGATTCTCCAGCATCACAGACCCTGTGTTCCAGAGAGTGCAGGGACTGCTCCTCTGATAAGTCGCTCTGGGGACAACTGGGTGGGGAGTGGGCAGCAGGTTGTGCCACAGCTCTGCACCCCATCTCCCAGCCAGCAGTGGGCCCAGCTGCAGATTATTCTCCCTTGCCCCGCGGTGCAACATGGGTAAGGATTTAGGAGGCAGAGTCCCCCTTTCCCCCTGCCCTTGGGGCTGTGCAGCTTCTCCCCCCGCCCTTAATTCCATCTGTGCCTCAATTCTGCCCAAATCCACTGCTACCTGTGTACAAACATCACTGTTGTGGGGAAAGCAGGAGCGGGTGCTTAATTTGTTTTGCTTTGACAACCCCAGCACATTTCAAAGGCCGCTCGTGCTCGGCACGCTACATCATTTCTACGACTAAAGGCTTTTGCTCTGGCAAGCAGTGTAAGGTTTCCTGGACCGAGGCACTGTCGTGTGAATGAGGACTTTCTCCAGGAGCCATTGCTATACACGTTCGTCTTCCTCAGGAGCTGAACCTGTCCCAAATCCCCAGCATCCCGATGGCCTTGGCTAGATCATGGCAAGTGCAGAATACCATCCACACTGTATTACCAGACATTATTTTCACCTTAGAGCCTCCGTTAGAGACCAGGGCCCAATTGTGGTAGGTGCTGTACATAGGGTGACCAGACAGCAAGTGTGAAAAATTGAGACGGGGTGGGGGCTAATAGGCGCCTATATAAGAAAAAGCCCCAAAATCGGGACTGTCCCTATAAAATCGGGACATCTGGTCACCCTAGCTGTACAGACACAGCATGTGCAGCCCAGATTATCATTGCACAAGGAAGGAGCAAAATCATTCAGTCGCTTTGCTTTCATTCAGAAAAATTCTCTCCAGGCAATGACAGATTCCCTTTCCCCCGTATTCCAAGAATTATTGTGGAAGTAGCCAGCTCCATTATTTCCACGCCCCTGGATTACTGGGCATGACTCATGCATTTGGTTCAAATCAGAATGATTTCATCAGTGATTTGCAAACAAGAGGGATATTTAAAATTAATTGACGTCCCAGCTCACCCATGCGAGTAAACCCATGCTGAAATCCAGCTGAAGCCAATGGGATTTAAACACTTGCTTAGAGTTAACGATGCGCATTAGAGTTTTGCTGGAAAAAGAGACTTAACTGAATTGGGGCCTGAATATGCAAAAACCATGCAAAACATTTTGCTCTTGCAAAACCTCACTTGCCTCAATGATTTTGTGAACGGTACCGAGTCTTGCATGTAGTTTTGTACTATCAGACTGCGGCGCGTGGATAAAACCCACCCACCCCACAACCATTTGGTAAACTCAGCTAATGCCCTGTAGATCTCTGATCAAGACAGGTTAGCCTTTTATTGAGGTCTTCATTTAACACCCATCTCTTATATAGTGCTTTGCAAAGAAGGTCAGTATCATTAGCCCTTTTTTACAGATGGGGAAACTGAGGCAGAGAGAGGAACGTGGCTCCCACAGCAGACCAGGGAATTGAACCCATGATGCCTGAGTCCCAATCCAGTGCTCCATCCTTTAGGCAACACTGCCTCATTCATCAATGCACTTAATCAGGTGTCGAAGTGCCTGAGTGGTCCCCCTGGGATGCCTCAAAGTGCTCTGCTGACTCCGGGCCTTACAGAGAAGGAACTTTGTGAAACAGAATGACTAGAGCAACCAAAAAGCCACGTTATATAAGGCTCCTGGGTGGGGTGTTGGAAGGAGAACAACAAGAGAAACCAGCAGAGCCATAGTTACTTAAGTCCCATCTTGTTTACATAAGTTTACTCATGTTTATATAACACTAGTGTTATTGCACTAGGCTCTCTTTCGGAGTGAGACGTGGGTATGGGCCTGTCACCGGGCTGGGTCTCTCTCCAGCCTCAATGCATGTGCTGCCACACCCAGACTCAGCCAAGGAGGTTTCTCTCCTGAACCAAGGCTATCACACAAACAGAAAACAGTCTGAACTCTGTCCTCGGCCTTTCCCAGTCCCAGGGGTCTCTGTCACGCCAGCTCCTGGCAGCTTTCCAGAGCCCCGGCTCCAGGGACTCACCACAGGAGCTAGCTCCATCCCAGCAAGGCTTTCCCTCCCCAGGGCCCAGCCTGTCTCAGTCCTTCCCCCTCCAGCTGTCCACCAGCAGCCATTTATAGGCCCAGGGACAGCCCTGCCCTCTTTAATTAGCAGGATTGGGCTGACCTGGCTTGGTCCTGGGGCATTGGGCTCAGTCTGTCCATGGGCAGCAGCTACCTGTGGATGGTGGATCAAGGAGCATGGTGGGGGGATCTCCTGGGACATGGATAATTTAGGATTAGCAGCTAAACTTTGGCATGTTTATCTGAGCCACATTTCAACCCCGCAAGGGTTTCCCACATTACCATCGTCCCAGTGCGCAATGCGCTTCAGGAGAATTTGCTGGGTGGTCTGACTGATTGGTGTTTACAAGGAGACTGAGGACGCTTGTTTAGAGTGTCCTCCGCTCCATAGCCTGGCAATGCCAGCGCTGGGGGTGGGATACGTTTTACAGCCCTTGCAATTCTAGAAGCAGGAGTGGGATTATTTCAAGGGGGAAAGGAGAGGTCAGCCTGAGAGTCCTGATCTTGGAAGGTGTGAAATACATCGCATTAACTCAACAGCAAAAGCACCTGGCCTGGCTCCCTGCTCCAGATTTTATGCAGCTGAACAACCGCTGAGGTTGGCTCCCTCTTTCTATCCACAGACCATCTTTGCTTGGGTGGGAGAGAGCAAGGTCATTTTGCTTTTGTGTTCCCATTACTCACACACCTCAACGGCACCACTGAAACCTGCTTTCTTCTGGGAAGCAGCTGCCGTCAGCTGCCTGATTGAACTCCCGGTCACTCCTCGCCAGCATGCTGGTGGCTCTCCGCTTCCAGTGACCAGCCAGCGCAAGGGTCCATTCAGAGATGCTTTGGCCATCCACTGGAAACACCGAGAAGGGAGGTCTGTCTAAGTCTGCTCCTACATCACAGGTGCGTGAACGTTCCAGCTCCTTTTCTGGTGTCCCTCTCTGCTTGTTAGAACCCAGGACTAGGCACCCAGGTGAATGGCTGTGTGGGGTGCAAGGGAGGGCCTGCCTCACGGTATTCAAATGTGGGGTATTTGAAGATTTGGTCTCCCAGCTCAAGGTTCATCCTTTCTAGCTTCACTGATGGCAGCTGATCCTCCTCTACTGCAAGGGTATCACAAAGCCTCAAAGCAAGCCCCCCAGGTGGCGAAATACTTCCAGTGCCATCAGAACTGTTACAGTCACCTTGTAGCAGCACATGACAAAGATCAGCCAATGAGTGAGGTCTGCCAACAAAAAGGTACATTACAGTTCAGGAAAAAGACATGTCCATTTTTTCTGCTCTCTCTAAAGCAGTGGTTTTCAACCTTTTTTACTTTGCAAAAAATTTGACTGGAGGTGCGGACCCCTTTGGAAATCTTAGACATAGTCTGCGGACCCACAGGGGGCCACGGACCACAGGTTGGAAAATCACTGCTCTCAAGTAACTCTTAATGGAGGCAGAAAATGATCCATGTTATCACCACAATTCTTTGCGCTGAGCATCCAACCTCTGTTTTATTACCCACTATAAACTCTGTTGAATTAGATAGGTCATTTGTTCCCTCTTGCTAGGAAACACCAAAGTCTTTTTTATTATCTGAGCTAAACAATAAGAGAAAACAGAACTCACTTCTTGTAGCTGAAGAACCTGAAATTTCTGCTGCCTTTTTCGCTGCCTGAATGTCAATCATACCTTGTGGTGCTCTCCCGTCCCCCTCATACTATATCTTTCTAATTTTTTTGCATGTGGTTATAACAAGAATCCCTAAATTACCCTTTTTTTTGTTGTTAAATACCAACTATAAGATGCCCCCTAGTTTTTCTCCACTGCACTGTGCCCAGGGCTTGTTTTTGTCAACTTTTCTAGGAGAATCTGATATACTGTTTAACAAATTGTCTTTTCCCTACAGTTCTTTATTGGATTTCTGAATTTGGTCTTTTGGAAGAATGGAGACGTCTCATGATTTCTAACGCTGAATACCACATTTTTAAAATCCACCAAGGAATTTGTCCCCTTTGCTGAAATATCCAGGAAGGTTCGTGCTCTGTTCCAGGGGATTTGCTAGGAGAGGTTTCACTACGATAAGATCCTGATGGAGTCACCTCAGTGGGAAAAAACAACCGGGTCCCCTTTAAGAGGCGACTCTTCGGTGCGTTATGAAAGCCGGCGTGCTGGTTGAAGGGAGCCATGAGTCACTTATACAAGCATGATTCACCTGCCGTCTAAAGTACAGGAAGAGGAACATGCAAATAAAATGGGCAAAAAAGCCAAACACCAAAGGAAAAGGAACCAGGACTGCAGAAGCTGCAATGCGCAGCTAACGCACATCCAGGCTTCAGAAGTCTGAGGACTCTGCCCTGGCCGCCTCCAACATTCCTAGTCACAGACTATGCAGGTGGGTATTTATGGTTTGAGCAGGGACAAAGAGGAAGCCTAGCTTGTCCACACAGGGGATTTTGGGCCTCTAGTGAGGTCTGATGTAGTTCACCATCACTCTGGTGTGTATATTAATACTAGAGCTGGGAGAAAGTGAAGGGTTTGGGGTTTTTTTTTTTCATGCCATCTCAAGCAAATCATGTCTCCAATCTCCACCTGGAAATGTTGCTTTTCCATGAAATTTCAGCCCAACTAATGTGTTCTCCTCCTCCCCACCCACTGAATCCTGCAAAATCACAAGACGCCACCTGCGTGTGGAATTCTGCACAGACGCAGAAGCGGGACAGCGGTTCCCGTTGGAACGTTTCCTTTGCACGGAGATGGGAGGCTGCGGGAGAGCGTGAGCAAAACCTCAGGGCAGGACTGGGCGATACTCACATGGTGAGCACGTCCTCACCCAACGGGCCTGGGGGAAGTCAGTGAGGCCTCTGGGGTGAGTAAGGGCCCACCAACGGGGAGTAAGGCGTGGGCAATCTAGCTCTTCCTGGGCCAAATTCGCCACAGTGACTCCGTTGACTTTTACACCTGAGTGAACTAAGCCACGTTTGGCCCATTCTGTATACATACCTCTGACCACACATACATTTGGCATGTGATGGAGTCAAATGGGATGCTCCAACTTATGCTGGGGACCGGACTGCTCCTGTCAGCTCCTGGCTCAGGGGATCACAGAGGTGGCTTAAAGACGCTTCGCTCCCCCACCCCATCCTGCCCTGTGTACAGCTCCGCGGGAGCAAAGGCACTGGCTCACCTGGTAAATGAGCTGTTCCTTGGCAATCGAAGCAGGTTGTTTTAATGGAGCCATCACTCCAGACAAAGACTCGGCCATCTGTTCAGTCTCCCAGCCACATGCTCCACCCACCCACCGTTCACAATTTCGCTACACAAAGCCGAAGGCGGGTGGGGAGGGAGCCCATGTGCGAGCTGCTGACGTGTACCCTGTTGGGAATCAGGAGGCCTTTGACGGGTGAGTGGGAGCCCAGCAGAAACAGCGAGCACCGTCCCAGCAGCCTCACTCCCCACCCCATCTCCTGATCCCACTGCACCTAAGAACCTCTCAGGCTTTATTCACATGCCGAAGCCCCGCAGTGTTTTCCAGCTGAGAAGGAGTGCGGGTTCTGTAGAGTGGGGGATGAGGCTGTTGACCCTTTGCTGAGTCACGGACCAAAGACATTAAGAAACACTGGATTCGATGCCTAAGGCAGCCCTCTGTTTATTCAGTCAGCTGTGGTAAGATTGTCATCCAGCCAAACCCAAGCTAGCATACAAGAGGCATTGCTGGGCCTCTGTGTTCAGCACACACCCTTCCCTGGACTTCCCACGCAGATTAGTCCTGCTAGAGTAATCTGCGCAGCTAGGGGGTGTCATTGCCTTTGCTAGCCCTGGGGGCATATATGTGCAACCAGATTTACCTCGTTCTGATCCCCTGGGATGCTCCATAATCTTTCTGGGTTCTTACACAGATCCCATGCCTGCAGCGTCTCTGAATGGAGATAGTCTTTCAACAGCCCGGGGAGGCAGTGAAGTGTTATCACCCCCAATTTACAGGTAGGAAACTGAGGCACGCAGCGAGAGATTAAGTGACTTGCCTGATTCTGTTGTCACACTGGTTTAAATCAGGAGTAGCTCCTCCAAAATCAGTGGCGTCCCACTGGTGTGGAAGGGCGCTCTTGTCTTAATATGTCATTTGTGATTTGCAGGGGCGTAGGCTGTCTTGCTAATCAAGCTTAACAGGGACTTTTGTTCACAGCATTGAGCACTTGCTCACCTGCTAGGATGAGGGGTGCAGAGTTGGACCATCCCTAGGCCTCCCTGATCCTGCTGGGTTGTGCTGCTGTGGCACAGTGACCTGCTCCGAATGATCTCTTAGCTAAAAGCATCCTCCAGATATTGTAGGAGCTCAACCTTTGGGTGCTGGAGAGCCCCTCTGGCCCCCTGCCTTCCAGAGTCCCATGTGGAGATGGCAGCTCTGGGCTATGCCCACTGACTATGTATCAAGCCAAACCTGTCCCGAAACACAGCCAAGTGATGGGAAAACACCCACTCAGCCTATCTCTGTGCAGACAGGAAAAGACAACTGAGATTCATAGTCCAGAGCCTCAACTGCTGACTTCAGTGGAGCTACAATGGTTTATATCAGGCCCCTTTAGTGCAGCTGGGACAGGAGCTGAGGACTCGTCTCTGATTATGTGTATGTACAGCCCCTGGCACCGTGGGCCCCGATCACAGCTAGGCCCTCTCCACACTACGATACGAACCATAATGATTATGGAATGACAAATGAACTGGGCTTCTCTGCGTGAAGGGGAAACTCCAATGACATACACAAGATCCTCTAATCCAGGGGTTCTCAGGATGAATTTTTTGGTGGCCTCAGAGTGCGGCCACCGACTCTTGCTGGTGGCCACTCTGACAATTCTTCCTAAAATAATGAACTTTAGAAACAACAAATAAATATGCACACACACATGCCCAAATCATTGTAATTTGTCTATGTAGGGGTGTTTTTTTTTTTTTGCAGACTCAATAATGAAAATAATGTACAGCTGTCTCTATTCTTTACTGGACCTAAACAGAATAGAAACACAAATAAGGTGCTTTGAACGTTCTTTTTTCTTGTTTCTTTTGGGTTGGGTTGTTTTTAAGACTTGCTAGCTATAAGGAAGTCTGCTGCAAAAAGTGATATTTGTATGTTTGTTAATACCACTTTTCACAGCAGACTTACTCAGCCCTGGCAAGCCCAGGGACAAATTAAGCCCTGGATGGGGAGGTGGGTACAGAGGCAGTGGGGGCATGGTGATCGTGGGGGTGAGCTCGGGCCAGAGCCTGCCACCAGGCAGCCAGGGAACGGATCCCAAAGCCCCACACCCTGGGGAAAGAGCCTGGGGGACAGAGCCCGAAGCCCCGTGGCTGGAGACTGCCACCCCAGGGCTGAAGTCTAACCCCACCACCCCCAGGAAGGTGGGGAACTCACTGACTGCCAGCTCCTGCCACTTGTGTCTCCTCAGAGGAGCGTGGGGCCCAACCACTCTGGGGGCCCCTGGGGAAGGGGGCCGCTGCTTTGCCCCTCCCCCCCAAATCACTGCCCAGGAAGCTGTGGCCGCAAGAAAAGCTCCTGGTGGCCGCATTTGAGAAATGCTGCTCTAATCACTAAAAAGAACGAGGACAAGGACAGCTCGTTCTTTTTGCTGATACAGACTAGCACGGCTGCCACTCTGAAACCTGGCTCTCATCACTGTATCCAATTACAAAGAAGAAAGAACCACTAGAAGCACCTGAAGTGTCTGTATGTGTCAGAGCAGGGCAAATACATTTCATAACCATCTCCCTGAACTGACTAATGAGTCAGCTGTGGCCAGGCCTGGAGCTCTGCTGGGTTCACTTTCCAGGAACTCTCAAGAGGTCACATTTTTATTCACATGAATGCCCACGGAGAGCGTGTGCTAAGCTTGCGAGCTGGAGTAGTCACACCCAGAGAGTTTAATAATAGATGGGAAGCTTCTTCAAAGAGCAGAGGGGCGGAATTCCTTCAAGCCTCTCACCAGATCCCTGGCGCAGAGGCAGCTAAAGGAGCCAGATGTGGATCTGAGCCAGGTCGCCAGGACCTCGGATGAATGCACAGTTCCTCTGTGTGGCTGGGAGGAGACGAAATCTGATGTTTTTTCTAGGAATGATGTCACTTCAGGCAAAGTCCATGCAATTTAGCAAAGGAAAAGATTATTTTTTTCTTTAATTCCCTAATCCTATTTATCCGATCCCTCTTACTGAGAAGGTCAGAGCTGCAGTGGCTTCTTTGAGTTCTTCTCCAGATGATAAGACATTCCGGGACTTGAAACAATACCACTGAACATACATGACTATTCACCGCTAATCAACAGCTCCAATTTGGAATATCAAATACCAAACGCTTGCAGCAAACTGTCTGCGATCAGCCCAAGAGAGAACAACATTCACATCCAAATTCAAGTGCTTTCAAATTGTTGTGATACATGGAAAGCCAGCCCGTCACAAAGAGGAGGCATTTATTAAAGAAAACTACTGCAACTATAGACACGAACAAACAGGCTGTCACACAGCTGGTCTTTGTTTACCAGGGCTTGTCTGGATCTCTTCTATGGCAATCGGAGAAATCTAGTGGTTGAATTATGTACTGCAAGTAAATGTATCCTTATACAAGAAACCAATACATGATCCACTTGCAGACACCCTGGCCGTGGAGAAAAAGGCTAAATGAATCATGCCAATTGTTTGCATGTATTGGGATTAAAATAATTGGTTACGCCAACGGTTAAATTAACCCTTAAAAAACAGGTTTCAGAGTAGCAGCCGTGTTAGTCTGTATCCGCAAAAAGAAGAACAGGAGTACTTGTGGCACCTTAGAGACTAACAAATTTATTAGAGCATAAGCTTTCGTGGACTACAGCCCACTATATGCATCCGAAGAAGTGGGCTGTAGTCCACGAAAGCTTATGCTCAAATAAATTTGTTAGTCTCTAAGGTGCCACAAGTACTCCTGTTCTTCTTT
>NC_048305.1:4627014-4733535 GCF_013100865.1 Trachemys scripta elegans
AGTACTTGTGGCACCTTAGAGACTAACAAATTTATTTGAGCATAAGCTTTCGTGGACTACAGCCCACTTCTTCGGATGCATATAGTGGGCTGTAGTCCACGAAAGCTTATGCTCAAATAAATTTGTTAGTCTCTAAGGTGCCACAAGTACTCCTGTTCTTCCTTAAAAAACAATGGTTACAGAAACAAGTTTTCTGATTTCCAGTGCCTTCAATATGGGGAAGACAGTTCTTTCATTGCTGCACAATATCTTCAATCCGGCTTACTCCCAGGAAATGTAAGAGACAAAATAGATGCCATGAGGTACTCAGATATGATGGCGATGAGGATCATACAAGATGATAGGTAAATAGATAGGCGTGAGGGTGGGGATAGCTAGGTATTTAGGTAGATAGGTAGGGGAGTGTGTGTGGATAGATAGATAGATCCTATAGCTTATTTGCTGAATAGAGATACAGAAATAGGGATCCGCTTTCCTAAAAAGTGACTGAAAATTTATTTCTATATTATCTATTCCAGTTTAGTATATACCTATTTAGCTGTCCAAGGTGCTCACTGAAGACTTCCTAGGACAGCTACCTTCACAGGTAATGACTAACACTAATTTGTTAGTCTCTAAGGTGCCACAAGTACTCCTGTTCTTCTTCACAGGCAGTGCCTTTAGCTTTGTGCTGTTAAATTCACCTCTGCCCTCATTCCTCTTAATCGCGAGCTTGTTAAATTATTTACAGCCAGTTGTGATATCAGATTTCACGTAAACACGAGGGGCCAAATTCATCCCTGGTGTCACTCCCTAGACTCCAATGCGGCACCAGGGAACAATCTGGACCATGTCATCCAGGATAATGGCATGCGCACACACTGATTGCATAGACAACATCTGGGGAGAAAGGAATCAGTTAAGATGGTAATGATTACGCGAGGTCTCTACCCTAAACTGGCTCTGGACTGTGCACCATATTAAAATTTCCACTGTGCTTTGCAAGTATCACCTAGTAAATCAATTTAATTTGTATTGTGTAACCCACCGTGCAAAACAGGAAGTTCTCACTCATGATGGCATGGTCACTGCTGGGTATTTAAGGTGGTTTTTAAACTTACACTGAGTCAGGCCAAGAAAGTCAGTGAAAGGAACAAGAATTTGATGTCAGGAAAGCGCCTGCATTTGGCTTTCTATGATATGAAGAAAAAACCATCCGGTGTGGGGTTAGGGGAAACGGAAACAAAACTTATCAGCAATGAATGGTCTGAGTTCTGGCTGATTGCCCTGCCGTCCAATCCGTGAACAGCAGGAAGTAATCAGCCGTGAAGGAGACTGGGCCAGAGATTCAGAAATTTTTAAAGGGACTCTTTCCATATGGAGAAGGTCTCCCCGAGAGAGGGTTTATTACTGACTGCACGGGGTACAAGCCAAGCATGATGGGTCCAGCTAATCTATGGGCTTTGGTGGCTTTTATGCATATGACCTTATTTATTAGGTTGTAACCAACAGCAAAAAATAGCCCAAACCAACCTGCAGGCCTGCTTCAAAGCTATGACTAGCCCCACACCTGTGGCTGCACTCAGCGTTGAATGACAAACAGTTAACCAAAGGAACTCCCCTTCCCTCTTTCTCCAGTCCATCACTAATTATTTCAGCAATGGGCACAGTATTCCCATACCCCATAGATCCCTCTCAATTCAACCCCCACCTGAAGCATGTGCTGAGAACTGCTGAACTAAGGTCGCTCTTGCTAAATGAAGGAGCGAGCAGAAGGGGAGGGTCTTTAGTAAGAGATCTTCCGTTCAAACCCCGGGCACAGCCTTAAGTGTGGGACGATTGATGACATCGCCAGCAACAGCAGTGTCATGAGAGAAGGGGCTAAGTAGCCCTGGATCCAGAGAACAGGACCTGCCACTTTTGGCAACCACATGGTGATCAGGGATATATTTCCTTTCCATTGAATACGCATTCAGGGGCGTGGACTATTGACCAGGGGCAGGTCAATATGAGGGAAGACCGTTCCTTTGCCCTGCATGAATTTCCCACCCCACATGTGGTCCCCAAACATGCCTATCAGGAGGATCAAATGCATCTGAAAAAATATCTTGGGATTATGCTTGTTATATTCTCAGTAGTTACCCCTGCTCTTAGGGCTAGCCGATAAATGGAATAGCATGGGTAGCAGACACCTAATATATGACCTTTACATAAAGGCTTTGATTTTCTAGTGCTGCTTGCTGTTCTAGCCGGGGATCTGCATAAAGAATCAGTGTGTCGGTGTCTGTTGCCACGGTGACTGAATATTGTCCCCATTCTTCTGGTTGAAATTATAACAACATTTACTAGCTCCTTTGTGCTCCACGCTAAGTGTAACTTTAAATGCCAAAGGGCACAGTCCACCCAGTTATAAAACACTTGCATTACATACACCCAGAGATGAGATCTGGTGAGCAAATTCCATGCACTCGCAACCTATCACACAGTCTCTCTGCCGTCTTTATAGAGTTGGTCTGGTCTGATCTGCGATGGCTATTTCTAATTCATCCAATGAACAGAGCCCCCTTTTTTCTGTGTTTAAATGTGTGGAAAGCTCCACCTGTTCCCTGGTATTCCAGTCATTATTTCTATCTATTTGATTAGTCTTTTTTTTTTAATTTTTAACTCAGGGAGCCCACAAGGAACAGACAAACCAAGCAGTTTGAATCTGCAAAAATACTTTATATAATGTACGATTTGCTGAGTGCAGAGTACAATAAAGTTAATATGGTTCTGTCACTTCCTCAGGAATACGTTATATAAAACTGTCTTTGCCACATAATTATATTGTAGAATGACAGGAGACTAGATTAATAGTTCTTCAGGCTTGACAGAATACCACATCGCCTTCATGCCCCACACAGAGACACATGAATAAATATGAAAAAAATGTCATTTGACTATGTATCTATACATTTCTAATTCTATTCCAGTGGAGGGGAAGGATGGTTTTATGACTCCAGAACTGGATTGGTATGATCTGGATTCAATTCCCAGCTATGGTGTAGACTCGTGTGTGGCCTGCCCTGGAGGAAATCTCTTGATCTCCTTGGGTGTCAGTTTCTCCTCTGGATAACAGGGATAATGTCATGCTTCTTGTCTCCCACCCTCTGTCTGGCCTGTCTCTTTAAACTGCAAACTTTGGAATAGGGATGGTCTCCTCCGACCCTAATAAGTCTTTACAGGCGCTGGCATAATGAGACTGCTTACAGCTCCAGGTGCTCCTGCGATGCAAACAAGCATATGCAAAAGGCGTGCACTACATGCACACTCATCCTGATTTAATATCCTGATTTTCTCGCGCTCTCTCGGGACATTCTGTCCATTCCTCAGCCCGCATGTACCCACGTCTCCTCGGCTCCAGTGAACTCCCCGAAGGGAGCCAAGCCCTGATCCCGGGGGCAGTGCCTTGCAACCGAGCCGGGTGACCTGGGCGCAGGCAGGAACACCGGCGTTGCAAACGGAGCACTTGCATAAGTAGCCAGTCCCTTGCCAGGTGGCGTTAGGGACCAGCCCGAGCCGCCCCAAGGGGGATGCTGCAGGCGGGCGCGGGGTCAGTGACTCCTTTCCCCCAGACCCTCCCCCGCAAGGCTCCCGGTCTCTCCCTCCAAGCAAACTCCAGCCCCTCGGTTATGAAACGCAGTCCGCAAGGTCTGTTTCACAACAGGGGCGGGCCTGAGCCGGCCGCCAATGGGCAGGCGCCGGAGCCCCATCACATGGGGGCTGCTCCAGATTTTACGTAATGTAGTTTTGTGCAAGCAACAAAAGCGGTGGGGAGGGGAGGGGGCCAAGCCCCCTCCCCTTCCCCCGACAAATCGCTCCTCGGGGATGGAGCTGGGCTGCTCCAGCCCTGGGGAAGTGACTGCACCCACCTGCCCCCCCCCCGCCTTCCTCCCAGGGACGAGGAGGGTGGGAGGAGCAGCCTCCTCCCCCAGGCAGGGCGGCACAAGGGATGCGAAAGGGGAGATCCGGGGAAACCTGTCAGAGCGGGTCCGAGACGGTGACCCCGACACGCAGGCCGGGGAGGGGGTGTCACCCGCGGGCAGCCCGAGCGAGCCCCGCTGCCCCCGGGGGCTGTGCCAGCCAGGCGAGGATGGGCTGAGGGGCGCGGAGGGCCCTTGGGTGCTTCGCTCGGGTGCGCGGCTCTCAGCCCCTCGCCTTGTCTCGGGGCCATCCCCCGCCCCAGTGTCCCTGGCCCTGCGGGGGCCCGGAGCTTGTGGCGGGGCGGAAATCCAGCCCGTCCCCCGCGCCCCGGGCAGCCCGGCTCCAGGGGCGCATCCCGGCGCGCTGCTGCCCGGGGGAGGGTCGCGGTAGCGCCCCGCCGCCGCGGGCCGGGGCCGGAGCCGCAGCGATGGACGTTTTCCTCTGCCCCGCGTGTCGGCTCGTCCTGTGGGACCCGGTGACCGTCTCCTGCGGCCATTCCTTCTGCAAGCGGTGCCTGGGCGAGGCGCTGCCCTCCCGCTGCCTCGTGTGCCGGGGGCGGCTGAGACTCCCGGGCTCCAGAGCGGTGCATTGTAACGTCCTGCTGGGCAGCCTGCTGGAGAAGTGCCTGGCCCGGGACACCCAGCTGGCCCGGCTGCAAAGCCACGCGCAGGAGCTGCTCCGGGGCCGGGACTACCGGGCTGCTCTGAGGACCACCCAGAAAGGGCTCGAACTGGGTAAGCGTGGCGGGTCTGGGGGGTGGGGGTGGGGAGGGAGGCTGGTCAGTGTCTGGACCCACGCACCCGAACCAAGCCACCCTCCACCGGCTCCTGGTTATGTAACTTCTCGCCAGAAACCGCCGGGCACCACTGCCCGGTCTCTCTCCTTCTTAGTTTCCTGTTAAAGAGCCGCTTTATGCGCCGAGAGGGGAACCCCACCATCAAAGCCGGTGAATGAAGCTGTGACTTCACGCGGTGTCACGAACGGAGACAGCTCATTTTCACCAGAAAGAAGAACAGGAGGACTTGTGGCACCTTAGAGACTAACAAATTTATTAGAGCATAAGCTTTCGTGGACTACAGCCCACTTCTTCGGATGCATTTTCACCAGCTTGCACTGATGAAGGGTTTAATTCCTCCAGCCCCCACCCCCCAGGACTTTAAAAAGGGCACGTTTATCATCATCTGTACCACAGCTCCAAAGTCAGATAGCAACAGCCCTCTGCTTTGCAGGCAGTTGCCGATATTTTCTTTTGCGAGCCCTGGGCACTATTTGCACTTATATAGCTTCCTGCGATGCGTATGAGCCGTCATGGCTCTTCCTTCATGACCCACTTCTTTAGCAGGTTGAGGGGTATAGTTTCTGCTGTCAGCCTCTAATCCGAAGGGTTTCGGGTGTGTAAGTGGTAGCAGAATTCGAGCCATGATTTGCAGGAGGAGCTGTGAGTTTCTGAGAGGATGGGAGGGGAATAGCTGTTTTAGAAGTTGGAAGATCAGTAGCACAGAGTGTTCACATCCAGCAATGTGTCAGTCCCAGAGGAAGTTCTTGGCCCAGCTTTGCCGGTCACAGGGACAGTGCCACTGTTGCTGGAGCGATGTGGAAAAGGGCTATGAAGATGGAAAATGATCAGCGGGGTTGTGAGACCGTCACAGTGTATCCACCCACAGTTGCACCTGTCGGAGCCACCTCTACCTCTTGGGAGAATGCAGCCCTGGCAAAGACTCGTAGCCAGGGGTTGACTAATTCTCTACTCTCCCAGGACTCCGAGGGCCAGGGCTGGATCCTGCAGTCTTGTTTCAGGATTGACCTCCAGGGGAAATTTGCCGGCAGGATCAGGCCCTGGATTTTCTGAACATAGGAGGGAATGTGGATTGCTGCTAGGACAGCAACACTACTGAGTACCCACTTAGCGCTTAGGTACAGCTTTGTATTTGCAGTGCACGGCACAAACATTAATTCATTAATCACCATAGTACCAGAGCATGGGAAGGGGGTGTATCTATGTAAGTGACTTGCTGAAGGCTAATACATCATTGTGTCCTGAGCAGATCCTTTTATCCAACATATTAACGTAAGACATGCATCACTTTTCAGCATCATGATTACTTGATCAAGTCTTGAAGCAAATGCATGCATGTGTGTTTATTAACATTTTCATGACTGTTTTATTTTACATCATGGGATTTCTGTAAAAGAAATATTGATAAAAATGTTCAGAGCTCCAAATCCTTGTTACACTGTATGTGTGCTCCAAAAGTTCTCGGTTCTATGCTTGTCTTTATTCTTATTATCATTTGGACTGCTGTTGCGCCAGTCTCCTGGTGCTAGGCCCTGTACAAACACATAAGAAATACTCAATCCCTGCCCAGAAGAACTTCCCATCTTGGTTATGGATACTGCCTGTCTATAAACAAAGTTTCAAAACGTATTATTTTCAAGGGAAATGCAAAAGCACTTTGCAGTTAACCAAAGGCAGTGCTCTGTCAATCCATCTGTTGTCTTATATCTCTTCTGCCAACGAGCTAGTGTATCAGTGAGAATCTTCTTAACTTATAGTGGCAATCAAGATAACGAAATACCATTAGGCAACAGCTACAGACTTAAAAGAAAACACAGAGCAGTCACAAAAAGAACATCTAGCCAGATCTTGAACTTGGGGTGTAGTATCTTACTTTCCCCCACAAGCTCAAGTTCATGTGGGTCTCTGTGCATGTGGCAAATAAACTTGATCCGTAGACATCATTAAACCTGTGAATACGACAGGCCATGGCATTCTGGCTTTACACACACTTGAAGGGGACAGGTGACGTAGTGCAAAGGAGTCACACCCTCGCTCCTCCCCTCTGGATTCTGAGCTCGGCTCAGGCCCCCAAATGACAAATGAGTTGTGATTTCACCGTGGTTTCCATTGCTCCTCTTAACAAAACGCACTGCACTGCTCAGTTTGGTTGGCAGTCCTGGCTCAAAGACTAGCACTGGGAGAAGGGGCTGCAGCTATTGCTGTTATATATATTGCAGTAGCACCAGGATGAGGAGACCCAGTAAGAGATAGGAGCCCCATTGTGTAAGGCAGCGTGTAGATAAGTAAAGGAAAGGCAACTGCTACTCCAGAGAGCTCATTCTCCAGGATTATGACAAGACACAGCAGGTGGATAAAGAGACACATGGGGATGTGGGCACGGTTACAGTAAAGACAGGTATGTTTGCGTGAATGAATAGTCACATTGGCCATCCTAGACACAGCTGCCGGCCTTCCTGGACTGCGGCTCATTGGCAGAACTGCATCAATGGCAGAGGATTCAGGTGCACTGGCAGTGTTGTGTGTGTGGGAAACTTCCATAGCCAACCAAGCCAAAAACTGCTGAACCCCCTCAGGCTTACCCAGAGCAATGCACCAGAGCATATGTTCAGAGCACTTACGATTGTTTTATTATGGAGAAGAGAGCGCTGCTCACATTTCACCAGCGTGCCTTCTTCCGAGCGGCTTTGCTAGAATCTCTTATCTGGAGTTAAATAACTGTAAGGACTTGGAAAGCGTTTCTAGTTTGTTGCTCAATTTTAGCCCAAGGCCCTTTGGCTATAGAGCAGTCCGTGGCTGAATTTTCTTAGGGCTGCGTCGGTGTTTAACACTCACATCAAGCAGCAGATTTTTGCCCCCCCTTAGTCTTAAAATCATAGAATCATCGAAATGTAGGACTGGAAGGGACCTCGAGAAGTCAAGGCCAGTCTCCTGTGCTAAGGCAGGGCGAAATAAACCTCGTCTAACCTATTCTTGAAAACTTGCTGTGATGGGAATTTCATAACCTCTCTTGGATGCCTATTCCAGAACTTAACTACCTTTATAGCTGGAAAGTTTTCCTAATACCTAACCTGAAGCTGCAGATTCACATTACTTCTTATCCTGCCTTCTGTGGACATGGAGAACGATTGATCACCGTCTTCGTTAGAACAGCCCTTCACACTGTCATCAGTTCCCCCCTTCCCCGGTCTTCTTTTCTCAAGACTATTCTTAATCCGCAAATGAATTTCCTGAGGTGGATGCCTGGCCACCGCGTTTGTGTTCATTCAGAAGGATGGCACTGCGTCTGTCCTTGTTATCACTTGGTTCTGGGTCGCTGCTGTCAATCTCTCACTTTAACGCACCAGTGCAGCCCAAACGAAACCCATCTGAGCAGGGTGACGGCTTCCCCAGCACAGACATGGAGGCGATGTTATCCTGGCCAGGGAGATGAGCCTTCCTGGGAGTGCCGGAGAGCCAGCAGTGTAGTTAGTGCAGGAGTATTTTCTCTCGCTCGCTGTGGATTGCAGAGATGGGCTGAGGTTCACAGCCAGGCTTTCTCATTGATTAAGCTTGTACCCGTCAGCAGTCCTGTAACATTCTCATGAGGAGTGACTGAAAGAGAGAAAATATTCATAGACAGACTGCTTGGCCAGGAAAATTACTAGCATCCTGGGGGACAGGTGGCCCCCTCTGCAAATTAATATACGGTATGACAGGTTGTCCCAGGGAGACTTTTAGTTAGAAGTCATCAGCTGAAATCCAGCCTTGGGGGTGTTAGTGAACAAGTTGCCATATGACACCAGCAATACCCCTGGCGCCCACAATGGAAGTGCTGGAAGAAAGGCAAACCTTAGAGCTGATCCCACCAGGTCAGTGGATGAGGCCCAGTGTAAGGGAATGTTCTGCAGTGCTGTCTGTCCAGGTGCTAGCAGAGCTCTGTAGAATGGCACTACGGCACATTTAGTTGGTACTAAAGCGGGGAACTTCAAAGGTGCCCAACTGCTATTAATAGGTCAACGAGAATTGAATTCCTCACTCCCGTAGGTGGCTTTGGGGAATCTCAGACTCAATTTCTACTTGAAAACAGAGCCAGTAAGGGACACAGATTCCCTGTCTTTGTTCCATATTCCTCCTCCATCCATCTTCCTTGACACGGAGATGGCAGACACTTGGCCAGACGGACTGAGAGGCTGTCTAGTGTCACTGCAGCCTATGGGTCCTCAGCCGAAATGTTGTTTTGTGATGTCTCACAGCAGCATCGCTCAGTGACTCACAGCAGACGCCCCTGGGCCTTCTATGGCAACAGCACACCACAGGGACTATTTTTATTCTTTCTCCAGCCACAGAAGCACAGCTGTGTCCCAAAAAATGTGGTTCTGGATGTCTGGAGAACAGCCCCCGCAACCTTCGAATCAATAGGTCCTGTTCTTGAAAGACAGCTCTAATATGCATTGTCAGATTCCACTCAGCTGAGGTCTTGCTAAGAGATTGGATACATCAGGATAAATTGGAATGAAGGGAAATTTAAGGGGCGGGAGAGGGGAATCCTTAGGTTGCTTAGATTGTTGAATAGTCTCTGAAGGGATGCTGGCTGTGATCTAGCCTTATTCCACCAAGCACCTGAGATTAAAAAGTAGGGAGCAGTTCAGCATTAGCAAGAAAGGGACTAGATGAAATGGAAGGTCTGATTCCCTGTCTCTAAGCAGTACTTGTTATTCTGTCCTTTTCCCGTAGCCTGTGTCTGGCTCATCTATTTAGATCGGAAGCTTTTTGGGACGGAGTTTGTCTCTTACTCTGTGTTTGTACAACACCCAGCACAGTGGGGCCCCAATCTTTGCTGGTCCTTAGGCACTACCATAATAAACATGATTCAGTATTATAGGGGCGGATAGTTAACCCCAGTGGTTTTAAGTAGAACTGGTCAAAAATGTTCAGTTGAAAAACAGTTTTCTTCGTTTTATGTACCATTTTCATTTTTTTACTTATCAGTTTTCAGTTTGTTTTCGTTTGATGATTGTACCTGTTTGGATCAGACCAATTCACCACGCGGCAGGCTTCTACAAAAGTCAGAAGTACACCCTAAATGAAACGTGTCTATTTCAAAATTGAAAAAGAAAAATCATTTTTGAGAAATTTCCAAAACATGTGAATACAGTAATGTAGATAAAAGAATTCCTTGCAAATATTTGGGGATCAAAAATGAAAAACCGGGCCCATTTTGAAACCCAGCAGAATGAAATCAGCTCTGAAAATGTCAGAGTTTTCATGAGCTAAGGTCTGGAATTATAGAGTCTTTAGCTTTGTTGACTAACTCTAGTTTAATCCAAGCCTGCTTTTGCATTACCAGTTCCTGTTATAAATATTGACATCTGTGACTAGTGTCAGACTAGATCACCTAGTTAGCTGGATTAGATCTCTTAGTCATGTGTCTGATGTGGATATTTCACTGTGAGAGTGCTAACCTGCTAATTCATTGCCTTACGGACCCTTCTGCATTCTGGCCGGAAATTAAGTCATTAACAAAAAATAATTAGTGCCAACAGTGTGAATTTAGTGGTGACAAAATCATGGCGTAAGTTGATCAAAATGCAAATGCGAGTGTATGTGATAAAATAGTGCAAGTCTCACTGATTTGGCATACAATGAGTGTGCAAAACAATTGTCACAACTGTTTTATCCTGTTAGCTGGCTTTCCTTCTCCACCTTCTCCACCACGCTTTTGATGTGCAAGTTATGCTTATTTTGCCTTGTCCATCCAGTGCCAAGTCAGTGCAAGTTACACTACTTTACCCCGACACCTGTTTTCTGATGTTATCCTCCCCCCAAGCTGAATTTGTCCAGGAGATTTCCATAGGACTTGCACCTGTTTGCACTAGGTCAGAATTCACCGTGTATAGGAGATATTGAGTGTAGACCTTGTATTAACGGCACTGAGGGCTTCTGCCTGCAGCTCCTGATGATGTTTCGCTGAGGCTGTGCCGCTCGGAGGCGTATGTGGCCCTGCAGCAGTATTCAGAGGCGCTGGAGGATTTGGAGGTGGTGTGCCGGAGTGACCCAGAAGAGTGTGAGGTGAGTCAGTGCGTGGCTGGTGGGTTGGTTCTGCTACAAGAAGGTGGACGGGGCACCTGCTGTGGGCTACAAGGGCTCCTTGAAATGAAACGTGATGTGAAATGTTGCGCTTGAGCTGTGGGACTGCAGCCGTCTGCTCACAGGGACGGGGATTTTGGGACTGTTAGAACTCTAAATGCTGGCGGGCTCTTCCTCCCCGTTTCTCCCAGAGGGCTTCATTGGCCCCAGGAATCTCCCTGATCTTGTTTTGCCACACTTCTGCGAACCCGCCTACCTCCCTGGAGAGATTTAGAGCTGTCCAAAGGAGATGGGGAGGGGGTTCTACAAATATTTAAGAGCACAATTTGAATCTGTTATCAAACATAAACCATGCCAGGAGTGAACATGATGCACCTAGCAACTTCTCTGCTGGTGCACTAGGATTCGGCTCTGGGACTCAGAACCCACTCAGATTTCAGCTGTTGCGGTTTTGGAGGGTCTTCTCCATGAAGCCTCTTTCCCGCTCCAGCTCCAGGGTGCTTTGCCTTTTTGCCACTCTTCCTGAAATTCATGGGCAGGTCAGCATCCCATGAGCCTTAGGGCCTGATCCAATGCCTGTTATAAACATTGAGAATCTTTCCATTGACTTTAATGGGCATTGGATCAGGCTTTAACTTGCTCTGCCATCAAGTGCATGTGGTTTGTTTCGTGCATTGCAATGCTCTGTCATGGTGCGACGACTCCGTCATCATTCAGTGAGGCAGCATTGTCATGTGACGCTGTAAACCAGTGAGCCTTTGAGGACAAACACTCAGAGGTGGGAACTTTTCCCTCATCCCTTCTCCTGGGAAATCAGATGGCGTTTTCCAAGGTGCATTTGGCAGGAAGTTCATCCCTTATATAGTTAGTGTTGTAAAGGCATATGGGGACCAGGCCATTTTTTGTTAACGCTGGCACAGCTGTTGTTCCCTTGTATGTTGCCAAACAAAATAGAGTTGTTTTCTCTATGGTGAGATCTTCCTGCGGCTCACTAAATGCTGGAAGTAGGTGCTTTCTTCATGGCATTCCCTCCACAGGCCAGGTACAACTGGGCATTTGCTAGACAAGCCCATTATAAAAGGAGCTGGATGCATGGTTCCCTCCCGCCTCCAGTGCCCTGCTAGAGATTTCAGGCCAGACCTTGAAGGGGAAAGGCAGCTCGGCCTCCAGCCTGCGTGCTTAAACTGAGTTGGCTGATTATGCCAGACTGTGGGCCCATGTTTTCTTTATGACACAGGCTCCTGTTCGCCACGGGTGGAGCTGACCTCGTTTTCTTTGGACCTCGTTCAGCGCCTGTGAGCAAGGGAGTAGCATTGCAGTTTGGATAATATGACAGTGACAAATGTTAATGCTGTTTGATTTTTCTGAGCTCGCTTGTCCAGGTTTTGGAGAGATCTGGTTTCTCTGTGTGTGTTTGTACAGCGTGGGCTGGATTTCCTGTGGCGTTGTGGCCCCTTTATACTTTTCCAGCTACACAAAGGCAGCCAGATCTCCCCATGAGGGAATACTCTCAGCACAACTGGGTCCCCAGGGGAAGACCGGGCATGGCTGGCTCTGTGCCGGCTTCCCTTGCAGCCCCCTGTGTACCAGGGGCACATCAAGGAAAAAAGAGAGCCTGGCTGGAGTGAATTGGAGGTTTGTGGGCTGTAGGCAGCAGAGTGTGAATTACAGCAGCCTTGAGATTGCTCTAATTTACACTGGGGACTGAGCACAAAGGTGTCTCTGTCCCCTCCTTTCCTGCACTGAGCACTGCTTGGCTGGAGTGCACCATGCGGCGCTGTGTCTTTAATGGCGGCACTAATACAAAGTATACAGACAGATGAGAGGGTTTTTCTTTTCAGTGTCACAAATTCTCTTTGGAATCCAAAACTGCCAAATTTCCCCCCAGTGCAAATATCTTACCCTCAGCTCAATTTGGAGCTAGTCCCCGGCAGTGCAGGGGAAATGCAGTAGCCACTAAGGGGGTTCTCCTAGCCTCCCTTGGCCTATAGTTTGGAAAACTTGCATGGTGGCCGTTCCCTGTGTCCCTGGGGGGTGTCTGGGAAAGGGACATCTTACAGAGGGTGGCAAGAGTTTTAGATCCACAGAGTGGATGGAAAAATGTGCTCATTATACAGAGGATCCAAATGCCACCACCTTGAATGCCACCACCTTGCCAGCAGCCTTGGGGCAGCTGGTTACCAAGCCGGGATCAGGGTCCATTGCTAATTCTGAACTCACACGCTTGCTCTCTGCACAGTCATTGGGTGTGTCTTGCTTGGAAACACACTAACCAAATTAAGTGGCAAGTTGCAATTATTGAATGTAAACACTCCATTATGCTAATCGGGCCATCTGTCATATCTCATTAAGCCCAGCGCACCTAGATAACTCTATTGGGTTAAAAAAAAACAACAACCCAAAGTGAAGCACTCCAGGAGTGTCTGGCATCCTGTCAAAGGCAATCTTCATTCAAGCAAACTCATTGCTTGCATAGAACTAAGGTAATGAAGGCAGCGGTTCCAGCAGCGTGGAAGGGAGAGGTTGATTCCTGCTGGACTGGTGCATGGATCACAGGGTGGGCTAGCGGGGACACAGCTTTGGGCTGCAGGCGGAGGGGTTTTCAGTATTACTGTTACTTAGTTGGGTTACTGTAGTCCCTCGGAGCTCCAGTCACGGGCTTGGACCTCATTGTGCTCGGCGCTCTACAAACACAGAACACAGAGCGGTCCCTGCCCCAGAGAGCTTACAATCAAAGTAAGATGCCAGATGGATAGAGACAGATGGGGGAGTACGAGGAAACAATGAGGCGACATTGGTCAGCATGCCAGGGGCCTAACTGTTGTCAAGTTTTTTTTGGTAGGCATCTTGGAAAAGGCGAGTTTGAAGGAGGGACTATAAGTGGGTTTGTGGATGTGCATCCGGAGTTTCTCCCAAGCACGAGGGGCAGCATGAGAGACAGCATGGAGGTGCTTGTTTGAAAATGTCACAAGTGGGCGATGCAGGCTGGCATCATGGACCGGATGGAGGCAGAAGTCGACGTTTCGGTGCTGAATAAGAGAGACTGGGTAGGGTGGGGCTAGATCACAAAGGGCCTTGAAAGTGAAGCCAGGCAGCGTATGTTTGGTGCTACAGAGGAGGGGAGCCAGTGGAAGGATGCAAAGAGAGGGGTGAGGCGGGCAAAGGGATGGGCAAGGAGGAAAATGCTCTTTGCAGCAGCATTCTGAATAGATCTGAACAGGGCCAGGTTGCATTTGCCAGGGCCAGAGAGACGGATAGTGCAGGACTGAGAGGCAGGAGGAGGAGAGCCTGCATGACAGTTTCAGGTGTGTGGATGCGTGGCAATGGCTGGATCTGATATGTCAGAGTGGTCTGTTCCTTAGTGGAAGGAATGGGAAAGTGGGAAGACTTATTGCTGCTTTGTCAAGGATTTTCCAGTTTCTCAGCCTACAATTTAATTTGATTTGCTTTTGCTATGTTGCATTTTGGAATAAAAGCCCCTTCTGTGCCTTAAGAAACCTTTATGGACATCTGTTTCCTTCGTTGGCGCATCTGCTGATAAAGCACAGGAAGGGTAAGTGGGGGAGTAGGGTAAATAGATCAAGATGTGAGTTATGAGAAAACCTGACTGAAGGTGTAACGGTTCGTCTGCAGGGTTTGAAGCTGGATCCTTTAGCACCACAGAACAAACACTAGCACATGAGCGTAAGGAGTAAAGTTCTGAGCCGGCAGCAGTAGTAGGTTGCTATCCTATAGAAAACCAGCCACATCACGCAATATCCATTTTGTCAGTGTGTTAAAAACATTCCGTACTGCTCAGCATGACTAGCCACTGCCTTGTCTTTTCCAGTTCTAATTTCTGTGATTTTCAGAGGTAGCAGCAGTACCAAGCTCACATTTCACCGCACGCAGCTCTCTAGGACATTCATGGGATTCATAGCTCAGTGCATGGGGCTTCTTAGAGGGAAGCCTAGGTGGCCATTTGGGGTTTTTTTAGGGGGTTCCGCAAGGTCTGAGTTGGTGGAGAAACTTGTATTAGTGCTGCCTGGTGAGTTGATACAATGAGGACTTGGGTTTCTAGGGCTGAAGAAAACAACCAGCTGGTGACTAATCCGGATGGCTCCATCCTATTTGCTTTGCTCCTCTGCAGGGCTATTTCCGGAAAGGGAAGGTGCTGCTGGAGTTGGGAGAGAAGTCCGAAGCCTTGCTGCAGTTCCACCATTGCCTTACACTCAATCCCAGCTTCCCTGCCGCTCAGCATGAGATGGAAAAGGTGAACGTGCCCCGGGGCCTTTCAGCCAAGAGCCAGGCTCCACTTTAAACCTGTCCATTTCCCCAGGAGATAGAAATCTGGGCATGGATTTCAGTGCCCTTGAATTAGGCAGTAAAATAAAGCCATGATACGCTCCTTTTCTCCTGGAGACTGAATCATAGAATATCAGGGTTGGAAGGGACCTCAGGAGGTCATCTAGTCCAACCCTATGCTCAAAGCAGGACCAATCCCCAGACACATTGTTTGCCCCAGATCCCTAAATGGCCCCCTCAAGGATTGAACTCACATCCCTGGGTTTAGCAAGCCAGTGCTCAAACCACTGAGCTATCCCTGCCAGCATGGGAGGGAGGCCTAGATTGTTCTTGAGTGCAACTATGAACAGGTTTCCTTCCCCTCCCTACCACCTTCCCCAGGCAAAAGCCTTGCAGTTTTCCTTTGCATCCTGCCAGAAAACTGCCTCTAAAGCCACATCTCCAAGTCTCTTGCCTGGGCAAGTCTCAGCTGAGCACTGCTCCCTGATTGGTTAAGAAAGAGCAGTCTAGCCAGCCCGGCGTCTGGGGGATCTCAGTGCAGATCCTGTTTGGCCGGCGTCCCTCCCGTTACAGAAATCACCATGACCTTTGGCACCGCTTGCTACCCCTGGCAGCCTCCATGGGCACAGAGATGTTTCCTCCATCCGAGTCCGGGGTGAGGAACATTGTTGTGGGTGGGGCAGTTTGCACTGCGCTTGCCCGTGTTGTATCAGTTCTGTTGGCAATGTCCCCACGGCTGTTAATCACCACGGCCATATTCACTCTCTTTTCCCACCCTTTCTTCCCAGCTCACTGCACTGCCCGGGCATTCATATGCCAATGGGTAGAACTGGTGTGTCACTGCAGCAGGAAACCAGGATTCTGCCCAGAGGCTCTGGAGAAGAGAAATTGGGCTTGGATCTTCCTCTCTACCCTGTCTGTAGGCATCAGGCATGGCTGGAGTTTGGTCCTGCCTAGCTTTCTAGAATATATAGGGTTGGGGTGGGGAGTGGGGAGGAGCAGAGGGTGTTGAGGGCTTCGACTCTTCCACCCCGATCTAGAAGCAACGTTGCACCTTACGGTTTGCTTTCCCTGCACCAAAAATGTAACGCGACTCCTCCACCTGCAGATCCTCACACAGGCTGACTCCCCACTCCCAGGCACTGTCGTGGAGCTACTGAGTGCTGCCAGCCTGGACTTTAAAAGCTCCAACTCAGGGAAGGAAGAAGCAGACCCTCTGCTGAGGCCCTCTTCCGGAGGAGAGTACGGGCAGGTGAGGGGGCTTGTTGGGCCTGCTATGGTTATGGGTGCAGGAGCAAAGATCAGGTGAAGATAGTCACACAGAGGGGTGTGTGTGTGGTAACCAAGAGTGCTGTCATGTGCACAATGTCTTTCTCTGGGATTGGGAAGGGGATGAAAGAAAGACTGAGGGAGTTGCAGCTAGCAGAGATTCAGCACCGCAAAGGAGTGAACAGGGCGGGTTGAACACCGGGAAAGCGATACCCCCACATCTTGTGAAGGGATTGGGTAGGGATGAGAACTCCCCCATTTTCCATATATTTTCCCCCCTGCCATGTTTTTGGTAAGCAAAATATTTCCAAACTGATTTCAGGCAACAAAAGATGTGACAGCAAATTTGGGTCGTGTCAGCAATTCCCCCTCCAAGTTTTATTCTTTGAGGGGAAAAAAGGGGTGGGATTTTTTGGTGAAAAGCTTTACGTGAGGAAAAATTCAGGCCAGCTCCTATTGTTACGTTACCCTCTCTGGGAGACCCTGCTAGTTGAGGAGGGATGAGGAGATGCGGGAGTGTGGGTTCAAACACACCCAAGGAGTGGGCAGAGCTTGGAGAGAGTCGGCCCGTGTTTTGAGCACAACACTGGCCATCCTCTGCATGCATGATAAGTGCCCAGGTTGGATAACAAGGGGACAGCATCTTTGTTCTCCTCTCTTGTGTGTGTCTAAAATCCTTCCCTTGGAGCTCCCATCCCCAGCATGTGTGGAAAATCCTTCCCCCTTGTGACTCAGTAGCGCAGACGTGTCTATGGAGAATGCACCAGACGCAGGGATATCAGGCTTGACTTTCTATTTTTTTTGTGATCTAGGATCCAGAGAGAGAGACGGAGGATGGGAAGGAGGAAGCTTTGTCTGAACATAGCCAGTTGGAGCCTCAAAGTCCCCAGCAGCCTGCCTGGTGGCCGAGGAGACGGAAAGACTCAGGGACTTCAGCAGAGAGGCAAGAGGGGAGATCATTAGGTAGGTGGCCTCGCAGGCACCTGGAAGCCCATCTAAATGACGCGAGTGTGTGTGTCACCCCATCCTCCATTGCAGGGCAAGTTTGCAGCCTTTCTGTTGACGTTGGTACCCAAGGTGGATGGAGCTTAATATTCATGGAGAACGGAAGAGTCTCAGGCTACATCTTCACTACAGTGGGGTGTCGATTTAAGATACGCAAATTCAGCTACGCGAATAGAGTAGCTGAATTCGACGTATCGCAGCCGACTTACCCCGCTGTAGGGACGGCGGCAAAATCGACTTCTGCGGCTTCCCGTCGACGGCGCTTACTCCCACCTCCGCTGGTGGAGTAAGAGCGTCGATTTGGGGATCGATTGTTGCATCCCAACGGGACGCGATAAATCAATCCCCGAGAGGTCGATTTCTACCCAGGCTTTGTCAGTCTCCTCTAGAGTGTGTCCCTCACCGAGCCGTGGAGAGGAGTCTACTCCAGGGACTTTTGACTGTATGCGGTCAAACTCCACCCTAGAGTCACATGCCGCAATCCCCTCCTCATAGGAAGTACAGAGGAGAAGGCCATGACCTGAACTGGACAGTGTCTATCCCCGCCACCTGGTCTCGTAGGCTGGGAGGGACTGGCTGGTATTTGGATTCAGGTTGGAGTTGTATTTGGATTTACAGCATCATGTGGTTGTGAATTCCATCCCATCCCATTTGTACTGTGAATTCCCGTCTCCTAGCGCTTGTGCTTGCGCTCCCCCACACCCAGCATTTAGCAGGGTGGTTTCCCCATGCATGCTCTCACTTAGAAAGGCGGCTGTTAATGCCGGCTCCAGTTACAATGTGTCTTCCGCATAGGCCGGCTTAAAAGACAAGTGCAGCTACTTTGCTGTCAAACCAGAAGCCCACCAAAGTCTGTGGAAATAGTCCCCATGTCTTCCAGGGGCTCTGGATCAGGCCCTCCATTCCGAAGTGAGAAACACTTCCCGTCCCAGACACACTGGGGGGAAAAGGTTTTTCCAAAGTAGGAACTTGGCCTCAGCATTTGGCATGTCGGCTGCTGCGATACGTACATGCACTTAGATAACGCTACCTAGCACTTTGGCTTTTCCTCTTCAAAGCATTGTCTGGGTAGAAACGACGTACACTTCACACCACCCGTGGGGGGAGAGGATTAGTTTCATTCTCCAAACGGGCAAACAGACCTTGAGGGATGAAATGACTCACTCAGGCTGTGCAGTGACTCAGTGGCAGGGCAGAAACGATTGCTCCTGGTTTTACGCTTGCTTCACTAGACTTGAGACCCAGGCCACGCTGCCTGCTAAAATGTTCCATTTGAAATCCACCCGGCTGAAACCCTGCGGCTGTCTGCTGCCAGAGGGCAGATGAGGTGATCATAGAGGTTCCTTCTGTCCTTAAATCTATGAAAACTCCCAAGCACTTCTCAGAGGGCATCACTCCTTCCTCTGCTCCTTCTGCTCCTAGGTATTGGGGAGGAAACGACAGACACAGCAGCAGCAAAATCTAGCCATCGCCAGGAGCCAGAGCTTAGGGACCTACTGAGCGTGTCTGACCTGGAGTGCTCCCTCTGCATACGGTGAGTCACCAAAGGGCTTTTGCAGTGACGGATAAACACCGAGCGGGGGCCCAGTTTGCTGGCCCAGATCTTTTGCTCACATCTTGCTGCAAAATTTTGCATGCCAAAGCACAGGCAAAGCTAAACGAGTAACGCACGGTAAAGCGTGCAGGACATGGATAACAATGTGTGGTTGGTCCCTTTGATGTCGATAACGGAGTCTGTTATCACCGGCTCATGAGTCAGCATTCCTAGTGCACTCGGTGTAATTCACTGTAATGAAAACACTAGGCTCCTGTAGGCTCAGAAGTGAGGGGCACCTTCTTTAACTGGGGACCATTGGGCATCTCTGTTGGAGAGAAACTCCAGGACTGGAATAGCAGGGGGCAATGCAAGTCTAACCAGAGGTGCATTGGCAGAGCTGTGTGTGCAGAGGAGAGGAAACTGGTACAGAAGACAGCATGCAACCAGATTGTTGGATAATATAGAGCAGGGAATGGGCTGGGGCCAGGTGGCTGCAGGAGCTGATAGTGAAACTTGCCAAAGGGTGTGTTAAAATTAACTTCATTATCCATTTAACTCTTCGAGTACCTGGAACCGTTACACAGCTGTCCTCCTCGCCTCTCCTGAACGGTGGTGTTGGGTTATGCTAGCTCGTGTGCTGCAACAAGAAGACAAAGATCTTTGCACGTTGCAGTCTGGCTGCTCCTAATCCTTTCCCTGCGCCTAGTAGCTAGATGGGGGTTTAGAGCAGCAAATGGGCAGCTTGGGAAATGTACCATCCCCCATGTAAATGAACTGAGGAAGGCGGAGTTAAAGTAGGGGTGAATTTGGCCCGATGGACCTGAAAATTGCCAGTCGTTTAATCCCAGGACTATTTTTTGAGGAGGGGAACGAGGGATGTACAAGTGTCCAGAAGCCCAAACTGTAATGGAGAGAGAAGCCAGGAGAGTAGTGTTAGCTCAATGGTTGGTGCTTCCATTGGGCAGCATGTCCTGGCCCGTTAACATCTTCTTCGAGCAGCGGGCACTGGTCCAGGGCTCTCTGCTCTATGTCCCTCTTTGGTCCCTACTCTCTTGCTGGCCCATGACCTCCCTCCCTTCCCTGCACTCCTGGGTTTGTCCCAAGTAATCTGTTACTCTCCGTGTCTGGGTGGACCCTCCCCTCTTCTGGGGGAAGGCTGTCGGGGCCTTTGGTGGGTCCCTGCTGCCTGCTACGGAAAGTCACATAGGCCAGTCATTAGTGCTCTGCTGGGCGAGGAGATCCCTGGGAACGCTCTGGAGACACCACGCTTGGCCTTCGTTGGTGCTGGTGGGATGGAGCTTCTTACATTGCCTAACGCTGACCGCCCCAGTTGCCTCCAGAGGAAACCCCTGCCCTACCTCTAGGCAGGTGCAGTGAGAAGACAGCATGGGGTGGGATCACCAGGACTCCAGCAGGGATGGAAACAGAGCTCACACCTGGAGCAGAATGCTCTGGGGCTGACCTCCGAGGTTTTAGTGGTTTAACTCCATCGATCAGAGCCCAGGCTGCCGATCTGGGGCGGGTGATTTATACTTCTGATTAAGCAATAAGCCAGCATCACAGACAGGCTTCAAACAGGAGCATTCAGCTAACTAAGCAGCAGGCCAAGGTCGGCGTGTTCCCTCACAAACGGCTGGCCTCTCCCAGCAGCGAGAAAGGAGATCTGGGACATGGCTCATCCCTGTAAGAAGGGGAAGTGGTACATGTGAGGCAGCCATGGTCACATACTGCCTTTTCTCCGGTTTGGGTCTGACTGTGCACTGGCTCAGCGGAGCTACCCTTAACGCCCACCACCAGGGACGGGAGGAGAACTAGGCCTTGTGTTTGGATATGTTGGCCAGCAGCAGACAGGACCTGAGCAAACAGCTCTGCCAGGGCTCCTCAGTCCTGACCTTAAACCTGCTGCTCCCTCCTCGGGCCTCTGTTCAGCAGAGACCAACGGCCGCACTGCGCTTTTGCAACGTGGGCAACTTGTCCCTGAGCCGTGCCCCCGAGACCACCCTGGGACTTCAGATCAGCCTCTGAACCCAGGAGCGGTGGCGTGAAGCGCTAATCCCTCTGGACGACCCAGCCCTGGTCTGCAGCTCGAGGGCTGGTTATTTTTTAAGCCTGAGTTCCCTCGATTAAAAATAACAATGCGACTAATCCGTTAGGGCAGACGTCAGTTCGACGAGAGGAAATGGTCTGTGCGAGCCAAGATGCCGCATGGAGCTCGGGCCTCCTGGCAAACTGGTGTCAAGTGCTGGCAAGTTCTGGGAATAACCTGCTGGGCGGGCTGCTCCTGGCGAAGGGGAGACGGCCACTGATAGGAAAGCGGAGATGTTCAGTGATGTTATTTAATGCAAATGTGAGGCTCTGGGGCAAAGTCACTGAGTGTGATGGGGTCAGTTGTCTCCCAGGCACGGCACGTTTCCTCTACAGTCAATTGCCCGCTAGGAGGCTGGTAGGGGCGTGAGCACCAGGTGCAGGAGAGCTGGCTTGCGTTGTAGGATGGAGGTGCTGGGCAGGTGTCAGAGGGTGAATTCTCTCTGTCTATGGTAATTCTATGGCTCCGTTTTCCATAGCCCCTGACTGCTTCACCCTCTTAAAGCTATGTACCCTCCCAGCACCCCTGTGAGGGAGGGAAGGGCTGTTAGTCCTGTTTTACAGATGGCCAGCTGAGGCAGATAGACTGACTGTGAATCTGTGCTTCCCCTTGTTCAGCCCCTTCCTTCATCGACTAGGGAGAGAACGGGATTGTCTGCATTGCCTTCAACATGCTCCTAACAGTGTGATAATGACTGTAGTCTAATCTCATGCTTCAGGGCTTCAGCCAATCACTTGCAGGAGGCAGGAAGGAATCCCGCCCCCCCAACATACACTTTGAATCTTTTTTCTCCCCAACTTCCTCTGAAGCATCAAAGATGAGACATGATACTGGCCGGGGTGGACTGGTGCTCTGAGCTGGTACAAACAATTGTCTGTCTTAGATGCCTGGCTGGTGGGTCTTGCTCATATGCTCAAGGTTTAACTGGTCGTCCTAGTCAGGGTCAGGAAGGAGTCTGCCCCCGCTGGCTGGCTGGGACCTTGGGAGTTTTTCACCTTCCTCTGCAACGTGAGGCTGGTTCCCCTGCTGGGCTCATGAAGCTCTGTCTCACCTACTCAGTTCCCTGCCATTGCAGGGCATCGGTGGGATCTCTGTCTCGCTTGTACTTGATACCCGTGGCACACAGCAGTTTAGTCTCTTGAGGACTGAAATGCTTTAGTTTAAGGGAAATCACTGGGCTCGACATAGGGGGATTTGGGGGCAAGTTAATGGCCTGTGATACAGGGGTGGTCAGACTAGATCTAATGGTCCCTTCTGGGTTTATATGACTTTGTGACTCACCCAAGAGGCCGATGGCAGGGCAGTACTTGAACTCAGGTGTCCGCTAGTGCTCTAACCAGTGGCCATCCTTCTTCTCTAGCTCTAAGAGCCTCCCTCCCTCCCCCAGCAGTGAGAGTCATTCATAGAACAAACTAACGAGCAGATCCCCAGTAAAGTGCTTGTCCCCTTTCCGGGGTGTTGGCTCCAGCCTCTGCCAGGTCCCCAGTAAAGCATCCTGACAGGTCGCATAGCAGGTGAGTCCTAGGTGCCATAGGGCACAGCTGGAGCTGTTAAGAGTGTGGTGGGTCCTTCTTGAGCTCTGGCTATGGAGAGCCATGGGTCAGTGGTGGCCAAGGTGCACCTCTGGTGGGTTTGTGAGCAGTGTAGAACTCGATCTCCATTCTCCAGCAGTGGCTGCACCGCTGCCCCTCAACACCCTGGTCCGTTGGCTGCCAGGGCATGGTAACTCCATCTGCCGCGGCTGCCAGCAAAGCAGTGCCCTCGCTTGCAGCTGGGGCAGATTGCAGCAGCTCAAGGTGTGCATTCGCGAGCCTCCCACGCATCCTTTGCACTGGCTGCCCAGAGAGCAGACGCACTTTGCTGGCATACGAAACCTTAACTAAACTGGGAGCTAGCTAGCTGGGGGGCCTGCTCTCCTCTGCTCTCCTTCCTGGGCTTTCACCTCTTCTAAGGCCAAATCATGGCCTGTAACTAACTCCACGCACCCCTCTTCCACCCTCCTTCCTTTGGTTTGCTCACCCTTGTGCCCGTTGTTCCACAGGATGTTCTTTGAGCCAGTGACCACGCCCTGCGGCCACACCTTCTGCAAGGAGTGCCTGGAGCGCAGTCTGGACCACAGGCCCAACTGCCCACTCTGCAAACAGAGCCTGAGAGAGGTAAGAGGAAGCCTCTGGTGACTCTATGGGTTGGAGCAGAAGGGAGATCGGAGCACTGCTGTTAGCATGCTCCAGGTGGGAAAGCAGCAGGACTGGAAGGGTGTGCACCCCTCGCAGTGGCAATATTGGCCAAGGTAGGAGGGTGTAAGAGTAGGGCTGTGCTGTACGTTGGCAAGCAGTGTTCTCTGCCAGATGGGGTCCTGGGTCTGCACCTGTACGTGTGATCATATCCTGCTTTTTCACACCATATGCAATTAGACTGAGGAACTCATCGCCACAAGACTAGTTGAGGCCAAGAATTTAGCTAGATTCACAGAGGAACTGCGCATTTATATGCATCTAGGGTCATAGTAGTGAAGACTAACAAAAATGGAAGGGGATTAAAACCTCATGCCTCCGGGATTAGGAGAATCTCTAAATGACAGGGATTCAGAGGAGACCATCATGAAGCAAATTATCTCAGGGGTTTCGTGCACCTTCCTCGGAAGCATCCGATATTGGCCACTCTCAGAGACAGGATACTAGGCTAAATGGACCATAGGTCTGATCCACTCTGGCAATTCCTTTCCTATAACACCTAATCCTATTACATCTGTGGGAAACCCTCCTAGAGCTGGAATGGGAGGAGCCCACATCACTGGGAGAAGATTTTGGGCTCTCTCCTTGCCATTCTTTGATCTGAAATTGCCTTTGGCTCCATGAGGGGTGGGGATAGTTCCCAGCTTCAGTTGGGCCCCTGGACTTCCCTGAATGTTTTTGTCCAAGGTTGTACGTCTTTCTCTTTCTCTTTCGTCCAGTATTTGAAGGCTGGGAAGTACAACCCCACCGTGTTGCTGGTGGAGATCATGGTGGCCACCTTTCCCTCGCAGCTGGCAGACAGGAAACGGGTGCATGAGGCTGAGATGGCAGAGCTCTCAAAGTAAACAAAGAACGTCTTCAATATGTATGTGTATGTGCGCGGGGGATTGGGGGCGGGAGAGCGAGTGTATGTGCACGTACCGTAATGTGGCCAGGGGAGACCTTCAGTCTCAATGGGGCCTTCAGAGAACAGAGAGGATCCCACTGAGAAGCTGCTGCCTGGTGGGTTGGTGGGGTTCTTGCCACTGGGCCTCCATATCAGATCAGCTGGATTGCTTCATTGGCAGAGTTATACTCCCTGGATAATCTGAGGCGATGATTTACTGTTCTACGAGGCCAGAGCATTGTTTCTTCATGTTTCCTCTTGGCGGAATGCAATATTAAAGAGCTGGTTTGTGAGAATGGCCAGGTCCTGCTAAATGTAACTTGACTCCTTGAGACGTGGTGTCCTCCGCTTTTCCATGTGCTGCTCTTGCCATGTCAGCACGGAAAAGGGGTGAAGTTTCAAAGTGACCGAGAATTTCTTTCCTGTCATCCCCTTCCCTGCAGCCTGACCAAGAACATCCCCATCTTCGTGTGCACCATGTCTTTCCCGGGCATCTCGTGCCCGCTGCACGTCTTTGAACCTCGCTACCGTCTCATGATGCGGAGGTGCCAGGAGACCGGCACGAAGATGTTTGGCATGTGTATGTATGAGAATGGGAAGAGGTGAGCGACAGACCAAGGCACCAACTGCAGCTGCGTTCTCATCCCTCCATCTGTAACTCCCTCCTCCTGCTACCCACCATCATCCTCTCAGACCTATCAACTACCCCACCTTTTGCTGTAGCCATGTCAATTCCTGTGTCTTTGTCTTCCAAAATAGTAGCTGTCAGTCTAGGGGCCCTGTGACGTCCACGAGGGGCCAGTCAATGCTGGAAGAAAGATGGTCCAGTGGTTAGGGCCAGTTGCAGCAGTGCTGTGGTCTAAAACTCTACCAGCATATCTGTTGGAAACCCTGTTAGGAGAATGACCCCACAGTGAAGGGAGTTTGGAGGGTGGGGAAAAGAAGCCCCACAGAGTCTCCAAGAGGTGCCTCTTTAGTTAGAACATAAGAACGACCGTACTGGGTCAGACCAAAGGTCCATCTAGCCCAGTATCCTGTCGGCCGACAGTGGCCAATGCCAGGTGCCCCAGAGGGAGTGAACCTAAAGGTAATGATCAAGTGATCTCTCTCCTGCCATCCATCTCCATCATCTGACAAACAAACAGAGGCTAGGGACACCATTCCTTACCCATCGTGGCTAATAGCCATTAATGGACTTAACCTCCATGAATTTATCCAGTTCTCTTTTAAACCCCATTGTAGTCCTATAGTTCCTTTCAGAGCAGCACTGACAGGCTCCAAAAAATAAAACCCCTCCCTGCTGGCGGGAAGCTTGTGGACTGCCCACCTGGGTCACAAGGGTCAGAGATGCTCAGGGATCCACTAATGATGTGGGGAGCCCTGAGTAAAATATAGCCGTAGTCCCCGGTAGCGTAGCTTGGACATAATTTGGTGTCCTGGACGCTGGAGGAATCACTCCCTTGCAGATGTATCTGGCTTAGTGGAGGGTATTACAGATTGACAGGTATCTTCTCTGTGCATGAGGCCTTCATCCAGCCAGTTACTGGGGCTTTTTCTTCTTTTTTTTGTGGAAAGATGCTCTCTCATTGCTCTCATGCCTACGTTCCCCCCCCACTCCCTTCTCATCCACTCCAGTTTCGCGGACTACGGCTGCATGTTGGAGATTCAGCACATAGAGTTCTTGGCCGACGGGCGATCCCTGGTGGACACGATAGGAAGGCGTCGGTTCCGGGTGCTGAGACGGGGACACAGGGACGGCTACAACACTGCTGATATCGAGTACCTGGAGGATGAGAAGGTGAGGGCAGCCCATGGAGGGCTGCTGAATAAATGCACAGCAGGGGCAGTAGCAGTCATTCAGTGGGGCAGACCACCGGTTGAAATGGGGCAATCCCAGAACGGTGAATTCTGGCGCATGGGAACGTTCTCTCCAGGCGCGTTTCTGGGGCTCAGAATGTCCGTTCGCTGCAGCCATCTGCTGCTGGCTCATCCCTTGCTGCTTTATAATCTTCCCAGGCTTAGAGCGTGCTGGGGTTTCCAAGAATGGACTTCAGCCATTCACCCACGTTGGTCTCCTTGCACCCAACGCCTAACTGGCTATCCCCACCTCTGTGCTGCAAGCCAGGTTTGTCATAGAGGGCATCCCTTCCCCCCGCTGGCCGTATAGCTCACCAATGGCACCGGAGGTGGTGAACGAGGAACTAGTGCTGTGCACTGGTGAGCATGGGATCTGCCCCCTCCGCGGGTGAGCTGACCCAGGCCAACTTCTGCTGATTGCAGCCTTTTGAGGAGCCAGTAAATGGACACAGTGCTGTGGGGGTGGGTGGCTGGAATGATAGCAGTATCATGCTGGGTGAGCGCTGCCTGTTGGTGAGAGGAACCTCATCAGTACTCACGATGCTCCTGCATGTACTATGTTACTGAACCAGTTTATCTGTTCAAAATCTTCATTAATGATCTGGAGGATGGCGTGGACTGCACTCTCAGCAAGTTTGCAGATGACACTAAACTGGGAGGAGTGGTAGATACGCTGGAGGGTAGGGATAGGAGACAGAGGGACTTAGATAGATTAGAGGATTGGGCCAAAAGAAACCTGATGAGGTTCAACAAGGACAAGTGCAGAGTCCTGCACTTAGGAAGGAAGAATCCCATGCACTGCTACAGACTAGGGACTGAGTGGCTAGGCAGGAGTTCTGCAGAAAAGGACCTAGGGGTTACAGTGGACAAGAAGTTGGATATGTGTCAACAGTGTGCTCTTGTTGCCAAGAAGGCTAATGGCATTTTGGGCTGTATGAGTAGGGGCATTGCCAGCAGATCGAGGGACGTGATCATTCCCCTCTATTCGACATTGGTGAGGCCTCATCTGGAGTACGGTGTCCAGTTTTGGGCCCCACACTACAAGAAGGATGTGGAAAAATTGGAAAGAGTCCAGCGGAGGGCAACAAAAATGATTAGGGGGCTGGAGCACATGACTTATGAGGAGAGGCTGAGGGAACTGGGATTGTGTAGTCTGCAGAAGAGAAGAATGGGGGGGGGGGGGGGAGATTTGATAGCTGCTTTCAACTACCTAAAAGGGGGTGCCAAAGAGGGTGGATCTAGACTGTTCTCAGTAGTGGCAGATGACAGAACAAGGAGCAATGGTCTCAAGTTGCAGTGGGGGAGGTTTAGGTTGGATATTAGGAAAAACTTTCACTAGGAGGGTGGTGAAGCACTGGAATGGGTTACCTAGGGAGGTGGTGAAATCTCCATCCTTAAAGGTTTTTAAGGCCCGGCTTGACAAAGCCCTGGCTGGGATGATTTAGTTGGGAATTGGTCCTGCTTTGAGCAGGGGGTTGGACTAGATGACCTCCTGTGGTCCCGTCCAACCCTGATATTCTATGATTCTAACAAAAATCCCTGTGTTGCTTTCTTCTCCTCTCCTGTCTTCACCACTCCTACGCTCTCTCCTTCCAACTCCCTACCCCCATCCCCTGTGTGCTCCCCTTCACGCTTCCTTCCATGCTGCTTTCTCCTCCCTGCTGGCCAGGTGGAAGGGGAAGAGTTGGCTGAGCTGCAGCATCTGCACGAATGCACCTACCAGCAGGCGCAGAAGTTTTGTGAACATGGGGATGCCGCCTTGAGGCAGATTCTGATGCACCGCGGACCCCTGCCTGAGAAGGAAGAGGACATCCAGGTAATGAGGGAGTTGCTGGCTGGGCGCCTACGGGAGGCTGCCTTCTTAGAAATACACGTACAGATTTCACAGCTGCAATGGCCAGAAAGGGTCAATCGTGAATCTCTCCTCTGAGCTCCTGCATCACCTGGAGCCCCGGGGTGGAAGTAGAGCAGACGTTTAGAAAGACATCCAGTCTTGATCTCCAAGCGGAAGAGGATCCGCCATGTCCCTTGAGGAGCTGGTGCAGTCGTTAATTACCCTCACGGTTAAAAATTTGCATCTGATTTCCAGCTTGAATGTAGCTGACTTCAACTTGCAGCCATTGGATCCCAAGATGCCTCTGTCTGCTAGATTAAAGACCTCTCATAGCAGAGATATTCCTGTCCAGGCACTTAGAGACGTCATGACATCGCTCCTGGATGAGCTCCTTTAGTCTCTCATTGTGAGGTGTTCTCCCGAACTGAGTCACTCTTACAGATCGACTCTGAATCCTCTCTGACTTGTCCAAATCTAACCGGCACCAAGCAGAACCTGCCATTACAAAATAAAAGGGACGGGTGCCCAGGGCAGGAGCAGCAAAGGGGCCGGCAGGTTGCGAGTGAGGTGCATTGGGGGAGCCCAGGACTGGACCAGCAGGTCACACCATCATACATTAGCAGAGCTGGGGGGAACGGAGTTTGCACTCCACGTTACTGACCAAAAATACTTGGGTGGCTATTTTCTGCCTAATTGTTTGTTGTAAAAGTGCCTGGAATCCCAATTGGGGATCAAAGCTCCATTGTGCTAGGTGCGGCAGCTTGTCCCTGCCCCAAAGAGCGATTTATTACTCTCTCCTTTTTAAAACAAGAACAGGGTTGAGGATCGTGATATGGTCACAGGGGAAACTGAGCTCCTCTGCATGCCAAGATGAATTGCTTGGGGAACCTACTATGATCTCTAAACCCTGCAAGGGGTCTGAGCTGGAGTGGGGGCAGGGGGGGAGCGGGGAGATCCTTTCAATGGATATATCTCAATCCCAGGTGCACGACCATGAGTTTTCACTGTCCTGGTGAATATATCAACTGTCAGACCCATTTGCCTGGTTTTAGAGTATACGCTGCGGGACGAGCCATTCCCCACAAAGCTCTTGCTGTTTGGTGGGGACCCTAGAGGTGACAAATAAGTCAATGTGTCCTGCCTGGTCTAGTTTTTGCTCCTGTTGCTATTTAGAGAGGATTTTCCTTGCCAAGCATCATTTTTAGTGCTGGTGTGTGACCCTCAGCCATCTAACAGTTGGCCCACAGATATTTTTAAACTGTTCCTGGAATCAAAATTTAAAAAGTTAAATATTTGTGGCTCCTTCAAGGAAATGGCCTCTCTGGCTAGGGCCGAGGTGCCCCAGGGGCTGGATCCGACTCGCTTGTCACGTGCTTCTGGTGGATTCAGACTCTGCAGAACACAAGCTTTCCTTTTCTTAAGCAAGTACGTTTCTACTGGTTGCAAAGAGTCTCTTCTGGATGTGACTGGACCTTAGACAGCCTGAAACGAGAGGCAGGCCCTGTCCTCATTCCCCCGAGTGGGGTGTTTTCTCTTAAACCTGGTTGCATTTTAAAGAGTGTGGTTTTCAGATTACTTAGGTGCCCAACTGCGCCCCTAAATGGCATGAACAGGTGCTGCAGTGCCGCATTCAAGTCCAGGAACTGCATGTGCAGATGGCCAAACAAAGGGCAAACATAAGGTCCTAAAGATACCCTGGGTAAGGCTTTCCCCACTGAGAACTGCTGTAGGCAACACTCTCCTTTCTGGACACAGTGCACGCTGCTCTGGGGCAGCCCCAGTGAGGCTGTGTGGGTATTACAGAGGAGAAGATCTGGTCCCCTGCTCAGCAAAGCAAGGAGCTTATCTGCAGACCCAGAAAGGGGTGTTTTGAGGAAGGAATTGCCACGTTTGCAGCCCCTTTTCCGGCCATAACTGCACTCTGGGGCAGCGTGTGGTCTATTTGTCTGAGTCTTTCAGTTCTGGAGCCTGGATTCTGTTCTGCAATGAGCCTGGCCCTTGACGGGTAACTAAGATGTCCAAGCGGACACCTGACTAAAAATGGTCTGATGGGGCGATCCTGTCGACTGGGGGCATAATGCCTCCTACAGGGTATCCCACAGGTTCCAGGCCCTACTGCCTGAGCTCGTGTCAAGCTCCTGCCCTCTTTCTTCTCTCTCCCCTAGGCCACCAAAGATGGACCAGCTTGGTGTTGGTGGCTTATTTCCATCTTGCCCCTGGACCCATCCGACCAGCTCCGGCTCTTTGCCACCACCTCGCTGCGGGCCCGCCTCACTCAGCTGAAGCACATCCTGACTGGCATTCTGCAGCGCCGCGATTACGGCCACCAACTCGCAGACCTCCGCCCGAGAGGCAGGATCTAAAATCCAGGGCATTGCCGGTGCCTTGGCCAACTCGACAAGCACTTTGGGAGGGCCGGCCACGGGTGGGATGGAGATGTCGCCTGTTTTATTTCTGTGTTTGGCCTCCATGTTTTTACTGTCTTTTCTTCCTCACACTGACCTCAGCAGCCGGCCGCGCGCAAGCCTCTCCGGCAAACATAGCTGGAAAGGGCATGCAGTGGCAGCTAGAGTCCTTGATCGATTAGTGATACCATGCCGTCCATGCAGTCTTGATAAGCTGCTTAGGGGATTTAGGAGCATCTCACTAGGTCTGAGGAAGGTAGCAAGTCTGAAGGTGGGGCCAGGCTAAGGACACTGGCTTGCCTCTATGAGCCAAAGCCCCATGCAAAGTTATTTTGGTATCAAGAAATCTCGAGGGCAACTAGAAATGAATGCCAGGTGTCGCGTTGTTTTGGACTCTTCCACATTCAGGGTCACTAGTGTTTGCTAGCTTGTCCCAGTCTCTGTACGCTAGGTGAGGAAAAGGGGCTTTAAATCATTGGAAGCGTTGTAACAGGAGGGGGGAGGTTTCAGTAGCTTCCCGTGAGTTAGAATTGGTGCCTTTAATCATGAGTTTGATCTGATAGTCCATAAAAAAGAGAATTAAGTTAAATTAATTAAATTAAATAAAATAATCGGATCTTCTCAGGTCAGCTTCTAACAGCTGCTTATGGCCAAAAATCCCGAAAGAGAAGTTGCTACTTTAATATACCCAGTTCAGTACGTTCCCGTCTTTCAGGTTTGCTTCCTTCTCTGCTTTTGTTTGGGTGTCTGAATTTGCAGAAAGCTTCTGCCCCTTATTCAGTCTGGCAATGCTAAGAGATGCTGCTGCGTTGCTCTTGCAAGGGTCAGCCACCCGTTTCTCATGGACTCAGAGACTTTAAGGCCAGATGAGACCATCGTGATCATCTAGTCTGACCTGCACGTTGCAGGCCATAGACCCTCAATCGCCCACTCCTGTCATAGACCCATAACCTCTGGCTGAGTTACTGACGTCCTCAAATCATGGTTTAAAGTCTTCAAGTTACAGAGAATCCACCACTTACATTAGGTTAAACCTGCAAGTGACCCATGCCCCATGCTGCAGAGGAAGGCAAAAAACCTCCCAGGGTCTCTGCCAATCTGACTTGGGGGGAGGGGGGGGATTCTTTTCTGACCCCAACTATGGCGATCAGTTAGACCCTGGGCATGTGGGTGAGACCTGGGAAAGAATTCTCTGTAGGGACTCAGAGACCTCCACATGGAGTTTCCAGCTGCTGCTAGAGGAATGCCATGGAACGAGGAAGGCAGGGAGAGTTTGCTCAGATGAGAGGTGTGCCAAAGAGGCCACGGTTGGATTGAGTTTAAGCTGGGGTTCTGCTTCTTGGCCAGCTCATTAAAAGCTTTGGGTTTGAAGGCACCAAAATCTCAGGCAATTTGGCCCACAAATAATTTTATGAGATTTCTGACATCTTGAGTGGTGGAAATCTTGTGAGATCAGCATTTCTTGTGATATTTCTGCCATTTGGGGCTGAAATCTTTTGTCCTGAGATTTTGACTGCAGTTTGAACTGAGATCAGAAGATGAGGTTCTTCCAGTTTCGGATGCAACCTTCAAATGAAACCGAGAGAGACAGGTTTGGGTCTGGGGCTTCAAATCTAAATGTCCATAAATTCAGCGTGGTTCGGTTGAGCTGATCTGGGATTCTTCTGGCTAGTGATGGACCCGTGATGCTAAGGTTGATCTAGATCTAAACTTCTCCGTAGCAGGCGAGCAAGAGTCTGAGTGCCTATGACTCATTTCCTCTTGTCACTTAATACAATGGAATGAGATGACAGGTGGAGGAAATGAGCTAGGAGTTTGTGGCTGCTTTTCTGTAGATCTAGACTGGGTCGTTTTCTCTCCCAACAACATTATTTCTAAGGGGTTGGGTTTCATTTTATTTAGTTCTTTATTTAAAAAATAATCAGTCGCTGGGTTACGGATTTGCCAAGATCTCATCCCTGCCTGCCCCATCTGCCCCAACTACCATCAGGAGGCTCCATGTGCTATCGTGAGAGGCCAGTCTAGGCCATGCTGCCTGGCCTGTTGCCCCATGATCTCTGGAGCAAGGTGGGGCTGTGGTGGTCTCCACTGGAGGAGCTCTTCCTCTGTTTTCTTTTTGGGCCTCATCCTCAGCTACTCCCGTTTACACCAGCAGAGTATCTGGCGTATGAGCTCGGATCTAGAATGGTTCAGGTGATCATCTCTCACCGGGTTCAGTATTATTTGTACCATGTAGGAAAGGATTGAGAATCTCCAGCCCCTCTGCCCGCTCCACCCTGATCCCCTCAGTTCAGGCATCTCTGCTCATCCTCAGCACCCTTCTTCCCCCACCACTCCAGCGTTGGAGGTTTGATTCCCTACTTCCCAACAAAGTGCCTTGCTTGGGGGATGACCGTCCAGACTAGCTGAGGCCTGCAGTTCCTGAGAAGCTAAAGACAGAATGGGGTGGCTGGTAAGGATGGGTCAAAGCTGGATTTTTGTCTTCACCCCTGGACTTGGCTTTTCCCCCTCATGCTTTGCCCCCGTTACTACAGCACTGGGCCCATGGTGATCCCCGAAGGCGACGTAGTGGCGCACAACGGGGACTGAGGGTCTCTGGCTACCTGGCCTGTGGGGGAACCCCCAGAGTTTTGGGTAGGATGAGGGCAGGGGTGACCATACGGGGGGGCCGCAGTGGATTACTGAAGGGACTGGCTGCTTCTGCTGCTGCTGGGAATGGAAATAATGAAGGGGGTTTGAAAGCCAATGGCAAACGCACAGATTTCTCTCCACTGAACTTCGGGAAGTGCCTTTAATTTATTTGTGGCAGGTGTGATCGGTTCACCAAGCTGATCAGAAGGCTCTTAAGCACTGGAGTTTCCATTCGCCACCCCAGCCCCTTCCTGTGGCCTCAAGCTGCAGATTCGACTGGCCAACATGTTCACCCTACACCTTGTTCATCCCCCGTGACCCCCCCGGTTTGCTGTCATGCCTATTCTGGTAGCACAGGTAAGATGTGGCGGGGGCAGTGTCTGGAAGTTGCTGCTAAGACTTTGCCATTTAGCAGTAGTGATCTAGCTTAGGAATTGGCAAGCCCCATGGAGGGTGACCACCGGAGCCTCTTCTCCTTCCACGTCTGCATCTGGTAGAGACTCGTTGGAATCGCTCCAGTTCGCTTGGAGTCCATTTGGATTTTTATGAGCAGGATTTTTCTCTTTGAACAAAACTTTCCATATTGTCAAAGAAATAAAGGAGGGTGTTTTGTGTTGTGCCTGTTTGAACACTGACTGGGTTGGTTTGATTCCTTCCTCTGAGTCCCTCTCAACCAAAGCTTGAGCAGAAGCCCTCATGCGGCAGCTGGGCCCTTGACAGATGCATGGAGCGGTAACGCTCCTGCCCTAAGACATTCACAGTCTGGCTTAGACACAGCACAGGCAGTAGAGAGGATCGGGGTGGGAGGCTGAGTGAGGAAGAACTGGGAGGATAGGGAGGGAGGCTGGCTCAAAGAAGGAGGAAGTGTTAGGACTGGTACACAGGGAGAGCTATAAACGCTCTGGAGCTGTGTCCTGGGCTCAGTTCAGCCACAGCGCTGAGGGAGGTGGCTGCTGGGAAATGGGGGGCGTTCCACTGATTCCAACCCAGGTGCTGGGCAGCCCCGTGCCCACAGCATCCCCATTGCTTCCCAAGCCAGAGCTGCAGTTGCAAACAGCTCCCCAGCTCTTGTGCCACCAATGCAGGAGGGAGGGTGTGCAAGGAGCTTCCCTGCACCTTAGGTGCCCTGCAAAAGGGCCAGAGACAATGGTAGTCCATGCATGATGGGGCACATGTTGCCCCAAAGAGGGCAGAGAGGAGTGGGAGGGAGACAGCGTCATCCAGATCCACCAGCTCTCAGAACTTGGCAGTCCTGCCTGCACCCACCCTCTGTGCGCCGTCCTGTGGCGGGAGTGAGCTCCTGGGGGCTTAGGTGCCACAATGCCCCCTACGGGACCAAGGGTCACCACCTAACCCAGTGCGATCACTGATCGTGTGCTAAGAAGCGGCTTGATAAAGAGCCACCCCCCAACCTCTTTCTTAGTAAAGCTCCAGGAGAAATGCCATCTCCAGGGAATGCCACCCTGGCTGTTACGGCATGTGGCGGCCTGATGCCCACCCATTCCCCAAGGGCGATGTTCTTGGAATCCTCCACCCACAAAATCCAACCACGAAAAAGAGAAAACCTATTCCTGTCTTGCCTGGTGCAGAGAGCAGCGCCAGCCCAGGGCTTGCCTCCCGCTCAGCAACTGGGGAGAGCGGGAAACGTGTGTGGGCTTTTCAGGTAAAAGCTTAAAAAGAAACACCACAAAGGGTGGGAGAATCCACTGTGCTGCAGCACGTTTCTAAGGAAATGTCCCCTGGGACAGGGACTCCTGCCCCAAGCCTGGCCTGTATCAGGCTCATGGCTGCAGGAGGCTCTCTGCAATCTTCATCAAAGGGCTTGAGGGCTGCAGAATCCCTTTGGGGTAGGGCAGGAGGAGCAAAGGCAGCTCACTCAGGCCTCGACTCAGCAAATAGCCCCCACCTTGACCTTGACTCTCAGTACATTGCTGAGTTAGGGTCTTTGGCATTAGTTAAATAATGACATAGTTTGAGCCTTTACATGCCCGCAGCCGGGTGGAGACGGTCCTGCCGCGGGAGAGGAGTGGGGCAGTTCCCAGGAGCTGGCCTCTCACTAAATGCTCTGGGCGGGCCCCAGGATTTTCCAGTGAGAGAAGAGGAACAACCAGGTGGATGCTTTGGGAGCAGAACGCCGGGTTAGCTACACTTGGGAGCGTTCCTGCGCTGCAGAGGAAGGAGGGGAGGCCGGTTAAAGGTTGTTTGCAAGGACTTGCCACAGTACAACGCAAAGGCAAGCGGTGGGGAAGTTCTCTTCCCTGCACAAGGAGGCTGTGCCTTGGGTACGCCACTTGCTGCAGAAATCTAAGCACAATCAGCCCTGAGGCTGAGGTAGCCCAAGTGTCTCAACTACTCTGCGTGCACAGCCACCCCTTCTCCCTCAGCCTAGGGAGGGAGGAGGGAGGCTCAGCGATGGAGGATTAACAATAATATTAACGCTTTTGCAAGCTCGCTTCTCCGTACGGCAGCGTCTGTCCCTCTGCCCCCTATTGGGTGGAATGTCGGACTTGCTCACGCCCTGCGACTCTGTTGCCCTCCAGGGGCTGCAACCTACAAAGAGGATCTATGCCCTGGTGCGTGATGATGGGGATTTTCCTTTAGCACACGTGGGTGGGGGCTCCATCTTTTGGAGCAGGGCCTGAGTTCAAGTCTCACTCTTGCATGGTGGTAGATGGGGGAGCCTGTAGTTTCATCTGCCACTTCCCCAGCTGCAGCCGGTCCTTGCTGGCACGAGTGGCTGTACATTCCACTATGTTCTGCCTGGTTTCCCCTCAAAAACAGCGCTGAAAACGTGAGTGTCACCAAACCTGATGCAAGTTTCAGAGTTCCTGTTTCCCTACAGTGCTGCCCTGTTTCCACTAGGTGGCACGAGGGGGCTGAAGACAGGCCAAAGGGAAAGGTGGGAGAGAAAAGAAGTGGTACACTAAGTCACTCTAGGGTATGCCTGCTCCTTTCATTCTTAGGGTGACCAGACAGCAAGGGTGAAAAATGGGGCTGGGGCTGGGGGGTAATAGCCACCTAGATAAGACAAAGCCCCAAATATTGGGACTGTCCCTATAAAATCGGGACATCTGGTCACCCTATTTTCTGCATCCTGTCCCCCTAAAACATCAGTGCCCCCCGACCCCCAAATCAACGGTACAGTCACAGTAAGGATGAAGGCGTCCCCCAGATGTCTATGCACGTACGCATCACTCTATATACAGTTCAATAAATATGGGTGGAGAGTTATGCATGTTTATATATTTACACAACAGACACACACACATCAGCTCTTTACATGTCATTAACGGTACATTTCTTATGTGATCTGAAAATGAATCTCCCTGTTTCTGCCTGGGGTGTAGTCCTGGCCAATTGTTTTTGTCAGCGAAAGGAGCCGGTATGGTTGGGAAGGCAAAGGAGGGCAGTGACAACCCGGAACCATGTTACCGCGCTCTATTCTGACTTGAACGTGAGTCTCTCGGTATGTTTTGCAGTCCCTGCATTGATCAGCCCATCTGGTGCATGGGGCTCAGATGTGATGGGGTCGGGGCGGGTACACATGCCTAGGCAGAGACTACAGTTGACTAGAGGACTACAGGAGCCGTGGATGGGCGTGGCGCACACACTGCCGCACCAAGGAGTTGGAGGTGTGGTCACTGGGGAGGTGGGCACAGCCCCACAATCCAACCCTGTTCAATGTGCTCCCCACACCCAGCTGCAGGCATTTAGTGGAAGGCCTACAGGGGCCACGGGCAGCACCAACCACTTTGCCCCGCAGCTCTGTGTGGGCCACTATGTGTGTACCAGGCTCTTTTCAGGAAAGAAAAGCTCCCTGCCCCAAAGAGCTGACAGTGCAGATCTGGGCACCCTTCACGGCAGTGACTCAGCTCAGCCATGTTCTTATTTTTAACGTGCTGGGGACCCCCCTGTGCCAGGCGCTGTATAAACACAGAACACAGAGATGGTCCCTGCCCCAAAGAGTTTACAGTCCAAGTAAGATTAATTAGTATGGTGAGGACTGGCACTCTGGGCTTCTTCTCCTGCTTTACTCCTAACTTCTCCAGCATTTTTCCTTTCTCTTTGCTTCCTTCTATGTCTTTTCCTCATGGTGATTTGAGGCTCCCCTTTAACCCGCAAAACAAATAGGCCTAATAATCCCTAGTTCCTAGGTAGCACTTTTCTTCAGTAAATCTCAAAGTGCTTCACAAAGGAGGCCAGTGTCAGTCTCCCCATTTCAGGGATGGGGAAACTGAGGCACAGAAGTGGCCTACATTGCCCAGCAGGCCAGCGGCAGTGCTGAGATCAGAACCCAGATCTCCTGAGTCCTTTCGCCTGCCTCCGGCACCGCACCCAATTCCTCTCCTCCTCTAATCTTGGTGGGAGATGTTCCTTCTGCAGCCTGCGTTTTATATCGGAAAAAACCTTAATGCCAAACTGCATGTGAATTGCAACACCCTGGCATGCAAAACTCTGGAACACTCCCACCATGTGGCAATTTGGAGGTATAACACTATTGCTATGAGCTACCAGACCCGTCTCTTCCTCACTCCGGAATAATAAAGAGATTAGAAAACCCCCCAACTGGATTTCTCCATCTCACCTAAACTGGAACTTTTATCTTTCTTCCATCAGCTGCTTTCACGAAGAAACCTCAATAGCAGCTTCCCTAAGCAGGTGAGTAATTAATACAGCAGGTGTCTGGCTGGGTCTTGTGTTTCGTTAGTGTTTGGCATGGCTCCCAACTAATTAGACTGGCCAGGTCTTTGAGATAGAGGGAAATAAACAGACGATTGTTCAGGTTAAGATCCGCTGCTTGTTAAAGACAAGCTTTTGCCTAACGTGAACCAGATTGCATTTTAAGGTTAAGAGAGGCAACCAGAGGGGAAAACCAAAACCAAACCGCCACCTAGTTTCCTATGTATCATAGGGAAAAAAATGAGTATAACTCAAGACTGAGAGTACTGCTCTTGTCCCCCTGCGCTGAGATGTAGCTTGGCCTTCAGTGCTCTGAAATACCTTACGTAAGCAAGAGGAAATAACATCAACTGGACGTGTCTTCACTTCCAAGCAGGCCCACCCCTGGAATAGACTCAAACCCAAGCAACCACCAGCCATGGAAAGGCCACGTAAACCCCTGCTGGAGCTGTTTGAACAGAAGCTGCCTTCACCCTCGGGGGAAATGGCCCCCATTGTTTCCCCCACTGAACTGAAGGGGCTTGCTGTCCTCTGGGGCTGAGTCCCGGGAGTCCTGCAGTGAGACGTCCCTCCTCCGCTTTCTACTGGGTTTTATTAAGGCTTGCTTTATCTCTGCCGCTGCCTTATCGTTTCAGGAGGGAACCCCCAAGAAGCAAACACAGAGCTCAGAGGAGGCACCTGGAGAATAGCAGCAGGTGCTGTGAAGCGGCTTGCGGGTTGCATGAAGCTCTGTGGCGTGGCGGTTTGAAATCTGGGCCATGGAGACGTATGTAGTGGGAGCTCCGAAGTCGGCTGGGTCTGGCTACGTCCCAGAGCTCACACACATCCGTCTAGCGAGTGCGGCTGAAATGTCCCGGGGGCCCTTCGCTGTTCAGACCCTGACCAGATGTGAGCAGGCCTCACTCAATGGGACCGTTTGCCTGAGCGCTCCTGGCCTTCACTGGGTCTGGCTGTGTGACTGGTTGCAGCCTCGAGTCCTTGCTTAGTATTCTGAGGGATTCCAAACTGAAGGGACCTGCCAGCTCCTTAGGACACTTCCAGCAATGCCATCTCCTGGGAGTGATGCCAGGATGGGCCAGGGCTGATGGAGCGAGGTGGGATTCCTGGACACTCACAGCACCCTGAGGTCACAGGTCAGCAGCTAACATTTGCTCTGTGACTTCCTGGCAATATGGCCACACAATGTTGTAACACAGTGGCTTTGTCCTTAAGGGCAAGACTCCCCGCCCCTCCTTCCCAGGGCGACTGTCTGCTAGGGCCAGAGAGAAAAAACGGCTCCCTTTTGTCGGGGGTATTAAAATGCTGGCACTGCCTGGGTGCAACGGGGCTCACTCCCTGATCCTGATTCACTTCACTTGCACTCAGTGTAAATCAGGAGTAACTCCACTGACGGGCACGCCAGTCATCACAGGGCAGCGGTAACAGCTCTGGCTTTATCCTGGCGCTAATGTCAATGAAGATGTGTGTGAGAGAGAGAGCACCAGCCACTGACAAATGAAACCTCCCTCTTCTGAAAATGACGTATTCTTCTGAGCCTGCGCTTCTAGTGTCCTTAGCAGTGCAGAGCCCCTCCTCCGGGGGCCGGGCTGGGCATCCTACACATTACAACAGGCCCCAGCGTGTCCTCAGACAGCTGCCATGTCAGATGATTCACAAATGCCAACCTCGGCCAAGCCAGCAGGGGCCGGACTAAGTTCCTTTAAGCCAGCCCCTGTGCATCCCACCCTGTTGATTTCTGAGGGAGTGAGGCGCTTTCCTGTCTGTTTATTTAGCTGCCTAAATATCTTTCGAAATCCGGCTTCACACGACTTCCCCTAGGTCTCACAGTCAGCCTGTGCCAGAGCCAAGATGTGAACCGACATCTCCTGATTCTCAGTGTCTTCACCATAAGATCATTCTTTGTCTCTAGCTTCTTTCTATCTATCGACTTTCCGGCTTGCCCAGCGTGGAGGTATCAAAGCATTGCAGTGGGCACTCCCCACCAGGTGCCTACGTCACAGAACCAAACTGAAAGTCTTGTATTGGCAGAAGGGGGCTGAAGAAAGGAGGAGCTCTTTATACCAGAGCCATGAAGATGGTGGAAAGCAAACAGTCTCCGAAGGTTACACCACTGAGGTCAGATGGGGCTACCCCGGGGTGGCTGAGAGAGCAGAATTTGACTCATCCCACATAATGTTCTCTGGCACTTGCTGTTTTGTATTTAAAGCCTACATGTGAGACTCAAGGGAGTGAGGGCAATTCCATGCACAGGCCACAGAGTGACGCGATGCAATTGTTTGCATGGCCTCAGTGCTTCGGTTCGCACGAGGTGTCCATCCATAACCCTCCTTTCAGATTCGAGCCACTGCCTCTGTCATCAGAGGCCCACGTCTCTGTGCCAGCTCTCCAATTGTGGCGCTTTCCTTCCTGTGAGAAAGGGACAGCAGCTCGCTGGGCGAAAGCCCTGGGCAGAGAGAACATGAAAGACTGAACTCGAGGGCTGTCACTTTGCTCTTCTGCTTCAGCTTCCCACAGCTTCTTGGCCAAAGTGCTCCCCTGGTCGCTGAGGTCACCACAGACTGGGGAAAGGCTGATTAAAAAACCCGAAAACACAGACTTGAGAAGTGCCTGTAAGAGGCATTAAAAAAAGCCAGCCTCTCATTCCCTCCCCATATTAGAGCCAGGCAGCTGTTAATAGCCTGGCACGCTCGGCTGCTTATCTAGAATTACAGAGCAGTCTCCTTCTCCTCCCTGTGCTCACACACCAGTGAATTACCTCGCTTGGGCATTTCAGAGGGAAAGGGAACAGCTAGGGGCTTCTGAGGTGATAGCAAAAACACGGGGAGTTGGAGAGGGCAGGAAGAGGCTCCTGATCAGGTGATTTTTCTCAGGGGGGCGTGTAGAGCTCATCCCATTTCCTCCTGTTTTCTCGTGTCCTGGGGCAGGGAAGCGGTTCTACAAGGTGCCATGCTGGCAACCTCAGACACAAGGGTGATAGGCACAATATCGGCGCCGCGAGAGCACGGAAACGAACGCCCGGAGCGCCGTGCATGAACAAGGAAGGTCTGACTAAGCTCCTTGGTGCAGGTGTATGTACAGCACCTAGCACAGGGGGACCCAGATGACTGGGTCTTTTGGATGCTATGGCAATAGAAATAATAAATAGCAATAACAACTGATTTGAAGCTACCAGTCCAGGGGGCTGCCAGCCGTGGTGTTGGAACAGGTTTTATAGTGGGGGGTGCTGAGAGCCGTTGAACAAAACTGTAAACCTTGTAGGTGATGGAAACCACTTCAAGCCAGGGGGTGCTGTCACACTCCCAGCACCTTCAGTGCCAGCACCCCTGGCTGCCAGTGACAGGTCTAAAGGAGTAGGCTGTATCAGAGAGGAGTTTCTGGTCCTCTCAACTAGTTCACACTCCTCTCTTGCATCATGGTGCCTTCCAATGACAGAGGCTGCAGCCCAAAGCACCTACCCAATAACAAGCCAGCCTCAGGATCAAAGAAATGCCAATGAGCCGAAGCTGCTGGACCACTAGTCGTCCCTTTGCAGAGGCACGTGGCTCATCAGAGGGTGCCGAGCTGGGCGTGAACAAAACGGACGAGAAGGGGCGTGCAGCGGGACGGCTTTACAAGTCCGTCTCATTGTTTTCGTGATGCTTCAGGGCCTCCGCACCCGGATGCTGCAGTAAGAGGGACCCATGACCGCAGAGTCAGCTGGCTGCGTGATTCAGAATGGACCAGTCACTGGGCATTTGAGACAGGGGCTAGCCCATGGGCCAGGAGGCTATTGACTTACCAGACACACACATGCACACACCCCTCAATTGCTCCTGGATGCTGCAGGGGCTCAGAGACAGGTGAGGCACAGGTTGCTTACATCAGGTTTTGACTGAGTGCATAGAGGCAAGACAGACAGCAGAATGACATGACCTCACGGCCCAGGATCGGCTAGTTCTCTGGCATTCATTTCTATCCGTGCCGGCAATGGAGAACTCATGGCCCAACTCCACAATTGGTGTAACTCTGCATTTACACCAGCTGAGGATCTGGCCCCATAACGTGAATGGTCACGGCTCCCTTGGACCAAGCAAAACTGCAGGTCGTGTATTGGTGTGAGTAATCCAGGGCCAGGCTTCTCCTGGCTGCAGGAGGCAGGGAGACAGATTAGAAGTCCATGATATTATGCTAATGCCATTGAATAGTAGAGTAGTGGGTACAGGCCAAACATGCTAGAGAACACCAGAGGGACCCTTGGGAAGGGAACACAAGAGGAAGAGCTCAGCATGCCAAAGAGTTGAGATTTAGGAGCAGCTGCTTAAATAAAGAGCCCATTTAAATCCTACTGAATGCTTCAGTCCAGAGCCAGCACCGAGCAATAGCTGACAGTATTGTTACTCTGGGGGTCAGGTGAAACCTTGTTGAAGTGGGTTGGTGTAATAACCACCCTTCATTCACAATAAATGTAAGACATACTTACACTCCGTTAGGAGTGGGAATCAGAAACTGAACTACACAGGCAGAGGGGTTTCACTGGGGACTGAATGCAAATGCAGAGGGATGTGTATTGTTTTGGAGGAGCTGCATGTATGAGGAGAGGCAGCCAAACACACCGGAGAGGCAGACAGAGAAGGCAAGCAGAAAGCCAAGGACAGCCAGAGAAGCACTTGTAGTGAGACCCTGAGAAAAAGCTAAGAGAGAGAGAGCTTTTTGGGCAGAGTGCTGGCTGGAAAAAGAGGCTTGGAGTATTGACCAAGGAAACGGTTTCCTGTTTGATTCACATGATGTTCAGGGAAACAGAACTTTGTGAACATTCGTTGTAGAGAAAGAGGATTTCATCAAAGAAATACCTGTTTCCATCATCAGTTTCTTCCCCTAACAGACACAACCTGCAAGACACCAAATACTACCTAACTGCTTGGGTCAAAAGAGTGTACCAATACAATGAAAGCTTGGACTCGGGTTTCTACTGCTGGGGACTTCACTAATACTGAGCAATGAGGTTTGCTGGTCTGCACTGAAGATTCTCCAAGCACCCAGGTGGGTTTCCTTATTAATTGCAAACAAGGGTTTCGAAGAGCGAGATATCCAAACAGCTGCATGACCAGCAGAGAAACCGGCTTGCTTCACAGCAGTAGCTCTCAAGCTGCGTCTTGGCACAGCTCTGATTTCAGACACAGTTATGACAGCTGCAGGCTAGAACACTGCTTGCAATAAAATATCTTTCATTTGTTTATAGCCCCTTCTAGGCAAGAGGAACACAGTAGTTTACATGGAGCCGCTTGCCTGCACAGGGAGACCATTAACCCTTTAGCCACATATCTAATCCTACCTCAGCCCCTGCCCTTTTCTTCCTTCAGTGAGCAACTAGGCCTCTTGCCTGCAAATTGTCACATGCTGTGCTGCAAGGGGGAGGCTACACGTGAGTGCAATTAAGTGTTAATTAAGGCTAATTTTGTAGGACAGAGGAGCCCAAAGAGGTTAGTGACTTGCCCCAGGACATCAACTGGAGAAGAATCCAGGATGGCCAATTGCTAGGACTCTGCTCTAACCATTGTCTAACACTGCCTCTTCCTGAGTCCCGAACCCGCAGCTCACGTACCATTAGGCACCCATCAGCTGTTCATTCCTTCTCCCCCAGAGCTCCCTTGCTGCTGATTTATGATTTCACTAGATTGTTCAGCTGAAGCAAAATATTTACAAGATGATTAAACGGCGAGAAAATGGGAAACTCGTTAAAAGTGGGCGACTTATATAAATATAATGTTATTAAAATCAAATGTGACTTTTAGCAAGGACAACTCTCTAAGCTGCTCTCTGTTTACCTTAATTGTTTCCTCCCATTAATTATCATTTGAGAGGGAGACTTGTACAAATTGAGATCCACAGAAGCCAGCGCACAAAAGCCTAAATAAATTTGATTAATTTCTTTCAATTACGCTGGCATGTTTGGGGTAGTTAATTATGTTTCCTAGATTTACCTCCTCCCTTTGCGGGAGTGCTGGGAATGTGAACATGGCGGAATCAGTGACAATTAGACGGCAAAAGAGCTCTAAGAACAATCATCCTTTTGGGTTCCTTTCTGCTGGAATAACACACCGTTGAGGGGCAATTGGAGAAGTGATGCCTTCCAATGCCATGCAATGAAAACTAAGGAAAGGCAGCTGAGGTGTGAAAGGTATTCAGCATCCTTCATCGCCCGTTGCTTCCCCTTCTGCAACACTGACAAGGGAAAAAGAAGCTGCATTTTTATGCCTTCTCCCCACCCTGCCTATTAAAAACGGGGCACCCCAAAGTTGGTGGGGTGTGGAAGTACAGATACGAAAAAGGGGTTAAAACCCTCATGAATATGTCTGAACTCCAGTGGGTGTCAGCGTAATGCCTTTAAAAGGGTATAACCTGGCCTGTAGGCCATGGGAGACTCCAGACTGTCAAGCACTCGTGAGGATGATGATGATGAAGATGATAAGGAAGACGATAACTGACACTCCGGGGTTCCTGGGCGGGATGGCACTCAGCGGGTTAAACCTTGTGTATTAGCTCTGTATCTGCTGTTGTATTTCAGTGTTCGCAGGATTGTTTATCTGCCTAATGGATTTGTTAATAAAGGACCTTGTGAAACTGCAATTGTTTCTCGTGTGCGCCTCGGGTCTCTCGTTCATTCTAATAATATTGGTAATAATCTTCCTTATGCGGTAGTTGCTCAGGAGACCTGACCCTGATCGACCCACTGCAATCTAAGAGATGAATCAATAATCAATACACCAACTAGGCTACCTCCCCTTCCCTGCCTTTCTACCAGCTCCCCCACAGGGTCAGGCCGCCCAGAACCACTATCTAGTTCTGCATCCTCGTTATTATTAAGAAACATTTATATTGCAGAAGTGCCTAGAGTACTGCCTCCATTTTGGCCCCCAATGTGCTCGGCGCTGCACATAGCTAAAGAAAATGACAGTCAGTACCTAAAGAGCTTGCAGTCTAAAATACAAGAGATAACATAAACCAGATGGTCAGGATTCCAGTGTCTCGGTACCCCGAAGATACACATTTCTTTCACTGTCTGATTCCAAAAAGAACCCCATGATCTGGAGGTTGCCTGCGTCTTGGTGACACATAAGGAAGCCTGGAGGAGGCTGGGGTTTCTGCTAAGGTTGTTAGCTGGAACATAAAGGATTCCAGCCTGGTAATAATTGCACCATAAATAGCACTGCACTCGGCCATGACGAGTGAGGCATTAGAAGCCCTTGCGGCCCTGAATTTCTTCCACCTTCCTCTTTCTTCCTTACTGCTAACAAGGTGGAGGAATAGATCTGTTCAGCTTCTACCTACAGGGAGACGTCTGTTACATTCAAATTCATCTGGGCAGGTTGCTTCCCATAAACCTCAATGTTAAAAAGAAGAAGGAGAAAGTAATGGAAACTAAATTGTGTAATTACTGAAAGGCAGCAGGTAGACACTGTGATTCTGATTCGACTGTCTCTGTCTCCTTTTTCTGAGCTTCAGAGGAACAGCTGTTTCTCCTATCCAGTTCCGGACCTGCCTTATCCCTCCTGTGGACTCCACGCCTTTGAGATATAAACACCCATTCTCCCCGACACGCCATTGATATGGACTGCTGTACTGCCAACCCCACGCATTCAAAACTCATGAGTCAGCCCCCCACCCTCCCCAAACAAAACAATACATGGAGGGTTCTTTTTATTTGCCTTCAGGGTTCTGGGCCGTTAGGGTGAACTTGGATGACTTTTGTTCCAGCTTTTCTCAGCAATAATAAGGCATCCATTCCTAACAGTCAGAGTGATTAAGCACTGGAGCAATTTCCCCAGGGTTGTGGTGGAGTCTCCATCACTGACAATTTTGAAATCAAGATTGGTTGTTTTTTTTTAAAAAAGATCTGCTCCGGGAATTATTCGGGGCAGTCTTCTGGACTGTACTATACAGGAGGTCAGACTAGATGATCACAATGGTCCCTTCTGGCCTAGAATCTATGAATCTATGAAACAATGTGGGCTAGAAACTTACTTATTTTTAAAACGAAAGCTGGCATCCCTATGTATTCACAGGACTCCAGGAGCTGGGGCTGTAAGAAACAAACCAAATGTCATAAGACTGATGATCAAATCATGAGAGTCATTCCACTGGGAATGACTGACATGGTGGCTGTACCTGGAATGCCTTATGGTCCTCTGCACATGGTCCTCTGTATAGACACAGACCTCATGAAACCCATTTGACACTCAGGAGAGCTTGCATGGCATTTTCAAACATGGCCAAGGGAGTTGGACACCCAACTCCCAAGCTACTTTGAAAAGCCCAGCCTCGGTTTTCATTTCCTGGCTCCCGTCATACGACCTGGATCAGGGTTACAAAAGGGCCCATGTCCCACTGCGACGGCAGGGGTCAAGGTATATGGATCCAGTGGCCATGGTGATGCTTCCTGACCCCTCAGCCTAGGAAAATGACCCATTGCTGACAACAGGTGCAGTGGGCGGGTCTGACCCCAGTTTCTGAAATGGAGCTGATTGTGGTTTGCCCTTGTCCTTGCCTGCAATTAAACTCTGCTCAGCAGTGGTTCGTCTACACCTCTCATTAGCAATAGGTCATGTTCCTAGTGGAGACAAGGTTGCTTCCAGTACCGTGTGCCCAGTCCTGTCCCCAATGAAGCCAATGGCAAAAGTCCCACTAACCTCAGTAAAGACAGCTGGCACAGTACCTTTGCATCTAGCTGCGTTAAGTGCATCCCATTACATTTATTGTTCGGGCCGAGCCCTCGGGTGGTGTATTTTTAACAGCAAGAGGCTGATATGTTTGCTCAGGGATCATCTCACGGTGGTTTGGGCCTGTGGCGCTGTGGTCTATGGGGACGGGAATGTTGTCTCAGGGCCCTGAAGTCTGCCCGTCTGGAGATAGGACATTAAGGACACCCTAGAGGCTCCTTGGGGAGAGCAGCTTTCAGAAGCCGAATGATTTATTGTCTGCACGGAGTTTCGCTTTGCTAATGCGTGCAGAAATTGGCAGTGTGGCAAAAGCTGACGGAATGCTTTGCAAAAAGTGAGGGTGGCCAGGAGTCTTGGGGGACTTCGGTCACCAGCCCCATTTCTAGCCGGGGAGGCTATTGTCTGACACCCCTGACTGTCTCTTGCAGGCACTGAGCTGGGTTTAATCCTGGAGTGGAATGAGCAGAAAACCTTGATCAACCGGGCGGGGGAAACATCCTTGGTGGGCTGCAGACACGACCCCCCCCATGCTATGTCCCCTTTGTGTATCAGCTCTTTGGTATATCCCCCCCCAACACAGAATACACCCCCACCCAGCTGTGTGCCACCTCCACAGTTGCCCTGCTGCAGAGGGCGCTCTAGGGCTGGACTGGGGCAAAGCAGGGGTGGGACAGAGGAGGGAAGGGCACAATGGGGTTAGAAGGCCTGGCCCAGGCAGTCTTGCACCCCTGCTATTCCCCATTAGGGACTATGGCAGTAGGAGTTATTAGTGCTGTCCAAGCCTGTATCTTTGCCCCCGGCAGGAGAATAGGGGAGGGATAAGCAGCCTGCCCTGGATGACTCCGACCTTATCAGGTCTTATTCTCTGTCACCTCCCACTGGTGTAATTTTGGTGCAACTCCATTGAAGGCAATGGAGTCCCAGTGGTGCGAGCAAGAGGAGAGCCAACCCCAGACCCACCCCCTCACCTTGGGGAGGCCCAGAGCCAGATCCTCAGCTGGTGTAAACCATCATAGCACTTTACTGCAGCCGTGACAGTCTACGCCAGCTCCAGCTCTGCTCCACAGCTGACGTTAGTCACTCCAAGCACCTCCTCTCAGGCCCACGGCCTCAGCGCTTGGGTGAACTCTTCTTGTTACAGGGTTTCTTTGGAACAGATGCCTGGGACTGCAGTGGGCAAAGGACAAGGGTGATTTCCTGGCCCATTCTGGAATCACCCGGCTTTCCGTTTTTTAAATGCAGACGCTGGTTATAGCTTTTCTGGGGAGTGGGCTGGGGGGTGGGGGGGAGGAGAAATCTACGCATAAAAGTAAAAACCGACCCCTCCCTCGATAGTGGTTTTTTTTAAAGCTTCCAAAAATAGCCCGAGGTTCCAGCCAAAGGGACTGCAGCCAACATTTCCCTGGCAAGCATCCGTGTGGAGCGTGGGTGAGGGCTGGTAGCGTTCAAATAATCAATGTGGGAGAAACTGGGCCTGATTCGCCGTTGCCCCACATCAAGGGCCACCCAACGAAGCAGCAAGTGGCCAATGCTAGCCTGGGCACGGAGCTAAGGGCTGGGTGCTGAGCATTTGAAAACCTGCCCCCCGGTGAGCTGCCTGAATGGGAGCTGAGCTCTGAGGGAAACCTGGCTTTAAATGTTGGGTACTGGGCACCTGGAAACACGGGCCCTCGTGCTGTCCTTCACAGTAGCGCAAGGGGCTGTAAGGAGCACGACTCCAGCCCATTATCTCAAACAGAGGAGGGGGCAGGAGGCAGCCGGTGGAGGACAATGGGGAGAGGAGACAGCAGGCCAGAATTGCACTGGAAAAAGTGCTGCCCGAAGACAATTTTCCCAGGCATGGAGTATCACGAATGGCTCGGGCGGGTGCCCTTTCATACCATTCCAGTGCCAGCAGGGACCCTTTAAATACAGCTCCACAGTCAGTGCCAGCGCTGCCTCTGCTAAAGAGGGCATTGAAGAAAACAGCAGCAAACCCTACTTAAAGCAGCAGACTAGCGTCTCTCCCCTAAACGCATTGCTATGAAGATTAATAAGCAGGCGCAAGGTTTTCAGCTCCCAAACAAATCCATAAGCTCCCACGAAGCCCTCCCTCCCACAGACATGCAACAAATCCAAAGGCCAAATATAGTGAATCATTTTTTTTTATAGGGCAGTTTGATTGAAGCCAGAATATTTACCCTGTTTGAGCTTTGGATTTGCAAGTTTAAATCTTTCACAGTGCCAGGTGCACCCGAAAAGATAAGGGAGTTAGCAGGGATATTTCCACGGGTTTTTAAAAAAAATATTCTGAGATTGCTTTGAAGGAGCTTCTGAATAGTTCAACAGTTATACGCTATCTCCTGTTGTTGTTATTCCTCCTCGATCAAATTAACTCCTGAAAATGGAAAAGGACTTCACTTAAAACAAAAAGCATAAACACTCTCCAGTTTCCCAACTGCTCCTGCTTTTTACTCTTTAGACTTGATAAGAGCTTATATAAGAGGGGGAGGCTACTTCATAACCTTGCCGGCTGAAGGTCTCTGTTAATGAACACAGCATTACAGCAGGTATAGAACAGGCAGGGGGCGAGAGACACTTACAAGAGATAAGTGTAACAGCCGCTTGAGAACGCTGGCTACTTAGAAAAGCTTATGATGGGGGAATGAATCATTGAAAAGCAGAAAGCAATGCACCCTGGGAATGTCCAGGAGTGATTTGTTTTGGAGGCGAGGGACAGGGGGGAATTGCTTCCATTCTCCCTGCTAATAACAGATTCACAGAAAGCCTAAAATTTCCTTACAGACAGGAGCTCGGCATGTCCAAAAGTGCTGACTTCCCCCGCTCAGCTGGGCTGAGTTTGACTTGTTTATGGGTAGGTTTTCAGTACAGACTTAACTCGGGTGATTGGCTCCATGTTTGGGCACTTGGGTTAGCATAGCCCGGGTGTGAGCACCTCCACCGCAAAGCCCTACCCAAGTTAATGTGACCTGACTGGTCCTGTGTTCCCCCACGTGTGTTGCTAGGACTTCTAGGGCATATCCCCTGGGTCTTTGCACTGCAGTAAGCTGAGCCGCTCTATGATGCTTGCCCAGTGAATTGTGGGAGGACTTGTCTGCACTTCTGGGCACGGGGGCGGGGGGAATTGTGGGAAGGCACTGGGGGGCTATCTACACTTGAGTGATTTAACCGGCATTCCCACTCCAAAGTGGCTGGGTTACCAATCCAAATAGAAGTCACACTCAGGCTTTGGCTGACAGCCCCATCAAGAGAACCAAGCCACTTACGTACCCAGATCATAAGCAGTTTGGGGGCAGAGACCATCTCTTTATTCTGCATTAGTACAGCACGGGGCCCTGCTCCATGGCACGGAACCAAACTGCCAGGCCTGTGTGGGCGAGGTGAAGATGGTGACTGACTAACCTACGACCTGTTGAAAAATCAGTAACGGACATTCAGACTCAGCCATCGCTTGACACCAACGTTGTCTGCCAGAGAAGAAAGACTAGACAATGAAAGCTGAGATTAGCCCCGGCATCACTGTCCTGAGACTGGCAACTTGATAGACGTGGATGGGGAGGATGGCTGCAGGCTTTATGGATTCCCAAGCCATCTCTGCCTTTAGGGGAGGTCCATGTTAGCATGGTGAGAGGAAATGGCCAAAGGGGTTAATAAACTAGTCTCTAGGGAGGGAGGTTCAAATAAACAGCCTACGCTCAAAGGCGAAAGAGAATCTGCTGGTCTTTCCTTTGCATCTATTTACAGATACTGCCAAAGCTTCCACTCAGCTGGTCTTTACACAGAAATAGTAGGAGGAAATGCTGCAGGTGGGCCCAAGCTCACAGAGAGAGAGAAGAGGCTTGCACGGCACCGGACAGTAGGCTGCCTTAGGGAGAGGCAGTGTGACCTAGTGGCTATGGCTTTGGGCTGGCAATCTAGGGGTCTGGGTTCCAGTCTTAATTCTGCCACAATTTTGAGCAAATCCCATCGTACCATGTGTCTATTTCAGTTGTAATCTCTTCGGGGCTGGAACAGTCCCTTGCTACATGGATACCCAAAGCCTAGCACAAATGGGCCCTGATCTCACATGAGGCCTTCAGATGCAACTGTAATAAAGAATAACAACAGTCACTCATTTTCAGCTGCATTATTGCAAGATACTGCCCGCTTATATACAGTCCTGAAATGGAGTGGGGTGAAGCCTTTGATTACTTCTGAGGGCTTTTTCTCAGAGAAGCCTCATCTCCTGTTGTGCTGTCTTCCAGCACCAGGGTAGCGATGGTATTCCCTAGTAATCACGTAGCAAATGCTGCCTACAGCACCTTTGAGCGACAAAGCAAAGCGCCGAAGAGATGCTGAGTGCTGGTCCCACGTTTGGAACATGAGGAAGTAATTAAAATAGTTTTTGAAAAAATTAAATTCATAAGCGAGATCCCCAAAGGCATTCGTCAGGGCCCAGGAAACGAAGGCCTTAAAAACAGTGATGAGACAGAGAACTACGCTGGGAGTTGTGGGGATTGGCCTATATATAACTCAGCAGAAAGAAGAGAGTGAGAGTTTTGTGGAAAGAGCATCAGGAGAACAAGCAATTATTAACCATGCTCATGGTTGCTCTTCTGGGGATATGAGCCTTTTATTGATTATTATTATTATTTCTGTTGCTGCTAAGCGTGTCTCTGAGGAGCTGCACCCTTAAACAGGCTCTAAAATGGATGCCGTTTTGCTCACCAGTTCTGCTCCTAATACAGGTGTGGCACACAGAAGTGTGTATCTGTGCAAGGACAGATATTACTCAGACTCTGAAGAGCGGAAGAGGAAGTCCCCATGCATGGTTGGGTTGAAGGGTTCTCCGCACGTGCAGCAGACCAAGTGGGTGTACGGGAATGCGAGGGGGAAAACCTGGACTTTATTCCTGGTCACATGGCAATAGTCATGGCTGAAAATGGTTGTAGGGTATAACTTATGCACCTGTTATATGAAATAAGTCAGCACCAACTGATGGCAGCAGCTTCTCTTTGTACGTATTCACACTCAAATCTGCTGGTAAATATACGTGGTTACTGCTTCTTGCTCCTGTTAGCCCTTCAGAGCCAACGCACATGAGAATGGCTGGTTTGGAGTCTGTTTTTCCTTGTGCATCAACAACAGAATTATGTACTAAGTTCTGATCACTGCTGCCTGTGCAACCCCAGTGAAAGTACTGGGGCTCTATAGGTGTCCACGAGGACAAAACCATCTCTGGCTGTTATTGTTTATTATTCCTTGAGTGTGATTGGTCACCTGAGTCACCTGGTATTGTTTCTGCTCCATGACTGGATGAGCAAAACATTGCAAACAATATCATCTGCACATAGAAAAAGGATGTCCCCCTGAAGAACAGCTATTCCCCCAGCATTCTGAGAACAAAACCAGATGCTCATGAATGTTTGTGCAGGAGCCAACAAAGAAAGGCCTAGACATGGAGCACAATGGAGTTCCATGGAAGTTAAAGGAATATCCACACATACTCTTTGTCACCTCTATACTGGAGTATGTTTGGCCACCTTTGCTCAAGAGATGGCCAGCCAGGGCCGGAAAGCAGGAAGCCAAAAGTGAGGTGCATTGGTAGAGCTGGGAGAAGGGCCCAGGGCCGAAAACAGGAAGCCAAGACTGAGGGGCATCAGCAGAGACTGGAGGAAGGTATTTTGTAGGCTCTTAGTCAAATCCTCCTACCCTTCAGGGAGATAGAAACGAATCAATGAAGAATATTAAACAACAAATAAACCCACAATGATTTAGCATTTCCCATAAAGGTCAGAGTCCTCTGTGGGCATCTCTTCGCTCTCTGCTTTGTCATTGCTCTGTGCCTCATTCGACAGAGCGCTGAGCTCTCTTTTGTCATTTTATTTCCTCCAAGGTCTTTGTGCTTTCTGCACCTGGGTCTTACATGGGTGGAATAGAGCCTACTACAGAGGAAAGGCAGGCTAGCATCGCTGATTCGGCTTCTCCAGGTCTGGCATGGATTTTCAATTGATCCTGCAGTGAAACTCAACTGATTCACCCAGGGGGGCCAGATTCTCAGCTGGAACTCTACTGATTTTATCGCCTTGATCCACGTAGGACTTTCTTAAAGCTCTTTGGGGCTGCACTGAGGTTGTTAGGGATCATCCCGGGGCACTTGGGGTAGAGTTTTCTCTTACTGGTATTTCAAAATCGGGCATCAGTTCAATGCTTCAAACTCCTCAAAGTGTTTGATTCTGAGGATCTGGTTTGGTCCATTATAAATTCAGCTCCAGATCTGGGTTTGGATTCTGGTCTCCTGCCCCATCCCCTTTCCGCAGCTCAGGGGGGGTTGGGATCCAGGGATGATTCTACTTCTAATCTGATTCTTTTGGCTCAAGAAGCAACATGATTCTGGAGCTAGCAGCAGGCTATGGGACCCCAGCTGTTTATTAAAGCACACTTCCACATGACAGGCATAGCGCCCGTCAATCCAGCCACACAAGGAAAATAGATGGGAAATGAGGCGTTTTCCCTCCCCCCGCTGTTTTGCCATCCCTCATGTGACTGCTTGCACAATCACTGCTGGAAAGAAGACAGATGCCTGGTTTGTGAAGTGGGTGATTAGTAGGAACATAATAGCGACCACAAGGGGGTAAGGAGCATAGGAAATCAAGTGCATCCATCTAGCATTTGGTGCCTGGAATGTGTGGAAGAGGTGAGTGGCCATTTTGGAATGGGAGGGACATATGTAGCCTGTCCTTCCTCCATACCCTATTGGTTTGTGAAAGCAAACTTTTGTGAAGGGGCCTCTGCTTGTTACAGATGAGGAACATACATACAGGTGCATATAAACCCAGTGATCATTCCTTTAAGGCACTAACTGGAGGAGAACGAGAACGACTGTCCCTCCATTCAGTCTGTCCTTCTCCCTCCATCCCACCACTGACCCCAATGCTTTGGTGGTTATTTAATCTCTGAAATGAGTGCATTCCAGAAGCAGCAGCCATTAACAGGAAGATCCTAGGTTTCTTGGTTCTATTTCACTGTCAGAGTGGGCTCCCTAATTTACATCACTGTCAGTTACATAATTTATCAGAAGCAGGGTTGTCCTTTCTTTAGCAATTTCTGGGATTATGAAGAACCAAGATGGTACCTAGATGCCATGGTGATGGGTGCATCACAAACACACAAAGAGATAGCATCCTGTTACTCTATGCCCAAAGGGGCAATCATGTCCTTCCAGCCAGGATTAAAAGAACCAAAAAGGAAGAACAAAAGTAAAGTCTCCCTGAGAGAGTATAGTACGTGTGTCTCCTCTGTACATCCGCACTGACCTCAGCACAAAATGGCTGCCAGCGTCTGCAGACAGCAGAGTCCTTGAATATCTAAAGGGGTAGGAAAGAACCAAAGATGTTTTCAAAGGACAAAGCCTCTGCTGGCTCAGTTTGCTTGTGGCTTAAAATTGGTACCATCTGATGTCCCACCTGGAATGTCCTAGGAGGTCTCTTACCATTTCCTAGTGGTCAGCGGCTTGCACCGCAAAAGTCACGGCCACAGCAGGCACCACCTGGTGCAACAATAGACTTGGTATCAGATTATAAGAATTTATCAGCTGTGTGTCTTAGGCCCTAGACTGCAAACACCTAATGGAGATTCTCTTGTAGCTGAAGTAATAGGAGCCTGTGCTTTTGAGGCAGAATGATCCGAGCTCCGCCTCCTCTGTCACTGTGAAATTCCAAATAGTTGTGGTGTCCAGCGGAGGTGGAATCTCAGGCAGGGCCGGCTCTGGCTTTTTTGCCTAGGGCGGCAAAAAAGCCACCCGCCGCACCCCCCCTCCCACCGCGCGGTAGGGGAGGGCCGCTGGCCCGCAATCCCCAACCGGCCGGAGCGCCGGGGGGAGGGTGGAGAGCCAGCCACGGCTTTCCGCTCTCCCTGGCGGCCAGAGTGCTGGGAGCAGGGCTGAGAGCCCGGCCGGGGCTCTCCGCTCTCCCCGGCGACCAGAGCGCCGGGAGGAGGGCGGTGAGCCCGGCCAGGGCTCTCTGCTCTCCCCGGCGGCCAGAGTGCTGGGGGGAGGGCGGAGAGCCCCCGGCAGCCAGAGCGCTGTGGGGAGGGCGGCGAGCCCACCGCGGCTCTCCGCTCTCCCCGACCGGCCGGTGCGTCGGGGGGAGGGCGGCGAGCCCGGCCGGGGCCCTGCTCTCCCCGACCGGCCGGAGCGCCGGGGGGAGGGCGGCGAGCCCGCTGCGGCTCTGCTCTCCCAGTCGCGGCCCCGCTCTTGGGCCGGAGCGCCCCGCCGCGCCGCCCCCCTCCAGGCGCCGCCCCAAGCAGATGCTTGGTGGGCTGGTGCCTGGAGCCGGCCCTGATCTCTGGTAGGCTTCATTGCCCACTTGTTGAATTTTCAAATAAACATCTTCCTGCTTTCACCCATTCTGCCCCTCCTGTTTACAAGGCGCTTCCTGTAACCATCCGCAAAGCTAACTCATTGTGCTCCTGCAAACTCTCCTTTGTCAAGTGTCACCAGTTAGGTAGCTCGTATACTGAGACCAATGCCTGTCACTCTAATCAGTACTTGTTCTCCTCCATCTGTCTGTCGATGTCCATCTGTTGTCTTTTGTCTCATGCTTAGACAGTAAGGTCTGTGGGGCAGGGCCTGTCTTTCTGTTCTGTGTTTGTACAGCGCCTAGCACATGGGGTTCTGGTCCTTGACTGGGGATCCTAGTCATTACAGCAACAGAAACAACAAGTAATAATAAGAATAATCATTAATAAATACATAGTCAGGAGATCTGGGTTCCATTCCTGACTCTGCAACTGACCTGTTGTGTGATCTTGGGCATGTCCCTTCTCTCTGTGCCTAGGCTTCCCATCTGTAAGGTCAGGATAATGATACTTAACTTCCTTTTGTAAAGCTATGGATGAGATGTGCCACATAAGAGCCAAGTATCACATTAGCTGGTAGCTTTCACTAAGTGATTCCAATATTCAGCTGGGCTTTGTCTCCATTCTAACAACAAATCTTCTTAAATCAAACTCCTTTATTTAAAGTGCCACTGGAATTGATGACAGTTGAAAAGTCACAGACACAATAGTGAGTCCAGCCAGCCTTCCTGGGACTCCTTCATCCTGAAATTTTAACGAGCGTTTCTGGAAAGACACAGCAATTAGCACCAGAGAGAGAGAGAACAGAAGAAAACCTTTGAAGGATGCCAAGTAGCTGAGAGGCAGATCCTGCTGGATAAGAACTCAAGAACCAAGGACATTTTGGATATTGCTACAAATGACTGAACTTTGCATTCCAATTATTTTTCTCAAGTGCATGGTTAACTGACAGTAGTTGGTCCCCACTGATTTTCTTGTCAAGCAATTTATTGTTAGCAAGGATGAAAAATCAGCAGGTGTTAATTCCATCAGAAGGTCCTTCCCTTCTCTCCAAAATACTCCCCGACTTCTCCAGCCTCTCTTCTTAACAGGATTTTGGGTATTGCTGTTGCACTTGGCTGCAATCAACTGAATGTGCAAAGTTAAATGTAAGCAGGATAAAAATCAACTCTCAGTAATTATAGAAACACTTGGAACTGTTTTTTCCCTTTAATTCACCTGCCCTGCCCTCTCTCTTGTACACAGCCACACGCAAAGGCATGGAGCTCTTGGGGTCATTTAACTCTTTCCAGTTAATGGAGAGAGAGTTTATATCTACAGCAAAGTGAGCTGATGCTAAAGCCATGGCAGCTGTGTGGCTTAATTCAAAGACAGGCACCCAAAACCAGAACAACAAGGAGTCTGGTGGCACCTTAAAGACTAACAGATTTATTTGGGCATAAGCTTTCGTGAGTAAAAACATCCGAAGAAGTGAGGTTTTTACCCATGAAAGCTTATGCCCAAATAAATCTGTTAGTCTTTAAGGTGCCACCAGACTCCTTGTTGTTTTTGTAGATACAGACTAACACGGCTACCCCCTGATACTTGACCCAAAACCAGAGAGTCCCGTACATATAGAGAGAGAATGGAGCAGAAAGAATGCAGAATTCTCTAATCTAAATGAATTCATTTAGGATGAAATTCGGGGCCCATTGGAGTCAGGGACAAAACTCCTTTTGACGTCAGTGAGGCCAAGATTTCACCCTTCAGGCAGAATTACAGATGCGATTGCTACACTGGACTGAATTTGTCCCTTAACCTGTCCATGTCAGTGGGGCAGTTTTTGCTATAATTGGAGATCTTTGACTCTGAGGGCCAGATCCTCAGGCAATATTTAGCACCTTTGTGATTCTCCCTGATGTGTAGCGTGATCTCAATCTGTGTTCATGCATGGAGTATGTGTAGATTGTCAGTCTACCCACCCGTACAATATAGCCCTACTCCTGACACATATTGACAGAACAAGGAGCAATGGTCTCAAGTTGCAGTGGGGGAGGTTTAGGTTGGATATTAGGAAAACCTTTTTCACTAGGAGAGTGGTGAAGCACTGGAATGGGTTACCTAGGGAGGTGGTGGAATCTCCATCCTTAGAGGTTTTTAAGGTCAGGCTTGACAAAGCCCTGGCTGGGATGATTTAGTTGGGGATTAGTCCTGCTTTGAGCAGAGGGTTGGACTAGATGACCTCCTGAGGTCCCTTTCAACCCTGATATTCTATGATATGAGACAAAAGAGGGGGAAAAAGTCATACCACACAGTAGACTGTAGACTGTTTGAGGCAGGGATCATCTCTTTGTTATGTGGTTGTACAATGCCTAGCACAATATGACCCTGCTGCAATCCATGACTGGGGCCTCTAGATGATTCTTTAATACAAATAATCAGTGATAATTAATCAAAAACCCAAATTCATCTTAAGTGTCTTTATTTAGCTTAGAGAATGAGGCATTTCATGGTGGAAATTTCTGTCATCAGCATAATCACTGTCAGAAAGTAATTGCTTGTGCATGCATAGACCTAATTCCAAACGGTTCAGGCATATCTTTGATCGGCTTATTTCTTGGTCAGTTTAAAATTCACCTGCCATGAAAGAGCACCCGTGAGCCGTTAAAATTTGCTTTATGCAAGGATTTACCCAAACACAGCTGTCTCATGGATGCCTGCAGAAGGCAAACAGGAGCAGACCTGAAGCCAATTAATTTCCATGCGAATAGTTTTCAATAATGCCTAGACAGTGAAACTGCAGCTCCATTGTGGTAAGCGCTGTACAAACACATTGCGAGAGACCATCCCTGCCCCAGATCCAGCACCATTTACACAGACAAGACAAAGGGTGGGAGAAAGGAAGTATTGTTGTCGCATTTTATGGAGAGGGATCTAAGATCCACAGGGATTAAATGATTTCTCAAGGTCACATACTGGGTCCGTAGCAGACCCAAGAATGGGACCCAAGCTGAATCTTTAGTCTCCGACACAAGAGCCCCTACGGAAGTACCGTACAGATGCAGGAGACAAATGGTCTGCTAGGACGGAGGAACTGTACAACTGGCTGCAGACACTCAGACTGCAGCTCACTTCACCAGCGGGTGTTCACACTGGCTATTAGAACGTAGCCCTATGCCAAAGCCCCAGCCAGCTGCAAAAAATAATGCTCTTGAGAAGTACCAGCCTGGCTGTCCAGGGGTTTGGTGCCCTCTGTGACTCCTCAGAATGAGTTCTCCAAGGCCAGGAGCAATGCAAGCTTCCCTTCCCCCAACATGGGGGCAACAAGCTTTTGCACCTCACCCCTGGCTGAGGAGGTAGTTCAGTTGCTGGGTCTGATCCTGTAGATACTTTCCACATGGACCTGGTCCCCATGGGAGTTCTTTGCATAAAGGGTTTCCCCCAATGTGGAGTCCTCTGCCTTTGTTTAGCCCTCGGCCTGTCTCAACAAGCCCGTCAATGGGCAAATTGTGGCGGTGGCTTTCATGACGGGGACACCTGGTCTGTTGGATAACGGGTGGTATTGCACACACAAAAGAGTTGCTGTGAAACTGATCAGATGGGGATAAAGCCGATAGGCTAAAAGCTTCAATTCTGTCTGTGAAGCCGCTCAGAAGATGCAGTAAGATCTTGCCGCAGGAGAGACAGCAACTGGGTCTCCTTACTAACCTTCTCAGAAAAAAAAATCAGCTTTCTTATGCCTATAACTTATGGCCCGTTCCTGCAACCATTGCTGACTTGAGCAGCCCCACTGCAGTCATTGAGACTACTCACGTGCGGAAGAGCTACCGGCTTCAGGGTGGCAGGAGCAGCTCCCAGAAGGACTGAAGGCTTGAAATCGAAGGGGGAAAGTAACCCAAGCATGGGCCCCCTCTGACAAGGGTCTGAGCTACATTTTTCCATGAGGCGTCTAGAAGGACACAAGTTTGGGCCTAGTCCAAAGCCCATTGAAGTCAATGGGAGTCTTTGCATTGGAGTCTGTGGGCTTTGAATCAGACCCTTAAGACACTTTAAAAGCGAGAGAACTTTTAGCAAAGGAAATAGGCTCTGCTCCTGCCTCCTTCTGGCCAGTGTGGATTTTGCCCTTGATTTTACCTGAGAGCAGGATCGGGCACTTACTGTGCAACAGCATAAGCTAGAGAGGTCATTTGCCAAGTCAGATGCAATGCAAGTTGTCCCAAATGCCCACATTTAGTTGCAGTTTGAGATCAATAATTGCATAGAATCATAGAAATGTAGGGCTGGGAGGGACCCCGAGAAGTCATCAAACTCAGCCCCCTGCTCTGAGACAGAACCAGCTACACCTAGAGCATCTCTGACAGGTGTTTGTCCAACCTGTTCTTAAAAACCTACAAGGATGGAGATTCTACAGCCTCCCTTGGAAGCCTGTTCCAGAGCTTAACTAGCCTTACCAGTGGAAATTTTCTCCTAATATCTCACCTGAATCTCCCTTGCTGCAGACTTTGCCCATTACTTCTTGTCCTACCTTCAGTGGACACAGAGTACAGTTGATCACCATCCTCTTCAGAACAGCCCTTAACATATTTGAAGATTGTTATCAGGTCCCCCCCCCCCCCCCCCCCCCCCCCATCTTTTCTCAAGACTAACCATGCCTAATTTTTTTAACCTTTCCTCACAGGTCAGGTTTTCTAAACCTTTTATCAGGTTTGTTGCTCTTCTCGGGACTCTCTCTCCAATTTGTCCATCCCAAAGAGCGGTGCCCAGAATTGGACACAATGCTGAGTGGAGCAGAACAGTTACTTTCCCTGCCTTACATATAACACTCCTACTAATACATCCCAGAATATATAACCTTTTTCACACCTGCCTCACATCATCGACTCATATTCAATTTGTGAACCACTATAATCTCCAGAGCTTTTTCAGCAGTACCACCGCCGAGCCAGCTATTCCCTATTTTGTAGTTGTGCATTTGATTTTCCTTCCTATGGGAAGTACTTTGCACTTGTCTTCATTGAATTTCATCTTGTTGAATTCAGGCCAATTCTCCAATTTGTCAAGGTTGTTTTGAATTCTATTCCTGTCTTCCAAAGTGCTTGCAACCTCTCCCAGCCTGGTGTCACCTTCAAATTTTATTTCCACTCCATTATCCAAGTCATTAATGAAAATGTTGAATAATACCAGACCAAGAACTGACCCTGCCGGACCCCACTAGATACACTCTCCCAGTGAACCTACCCTTTGAGTATGGTCTTTCAACCAGTTGTGCACCCACCTTATAGTAATATTTATCTAGACTGCATTTCCCTAATTTTCTTCTGAGAATGTCATGTGGGGCTGTGTTGAAATCCGTACTAAAATCAAGCTATATGGTTTGGAAGGAAGGTTTAAATGTTTTGCATGACTGTAGCAGCAGCCAGAGCCCCGGGGCCCTCTAAATCACCCCAGGGCACCCAGCAGCCTCTGCAGCTGGTAGCCTCGTGGGTGATTTAAAGGCCCTGGGGCTCCCAGCTGCAGCTGGAGCCCGGGAGCCCCGCCTCTTCCGGTTGAGGCCACACCTTTTCCAGTTGAGGCCACGCCCCTGCTGAGGACTCAGGCGTACTGGTAAGTCCTTTAACTTACTTTCACCCCTGTGTGATACTCACGGTATTTCCCCATTTTAAGGACAGATTTGCATGGTTTTAAGGGCATCCACAATACATGTGTGGGATGTTCAGTGGTATGACAGCTGATTCTTTCTAGTTTTCGTGCTGAGCCTGTTTGCCCTGGGAGCATGCGGACACTGCTGCCGTGAAAGCAGGAAACACCGGAAGTCCAGTTTAAAGCGTTACACCTACAATTCTGCCCATTCTTTTTGAAGCAATCAGCTTTGAATGGCAGAGCATGTGAGCAAGCTACGCAGGTGTTTGCAGGAAAGAGAAATAGAAACAGAGTTTGCTTTTATTGGTGTAGAAAAGAGCCACGCTAACTTTCATTTGGCCTGCAGAGTACCAACAGACCTGGCTTAGCCGACCAGCCAGCTACCACTGACAGCCCAATAAGTCTCATGGCTAAAATGTCACTATGTTTTCCAGATCCGGATCCTAATATCTCGGAAATCTCTGCAGGCAGATGCCCCCTACTTTGCTGCTCGTTGCCTCTGCTGGTACTGGCGATCAATCTGCAGCAAACAGACTTAGTGTTCCTTTGGTCTGGGAGAGGTTTGTTTTCCAAACATCTGTGATCGCTTGCTGAGTTTAGAAGGGGGATTGTTCTCTCTCATCTATTTTCTGCTCCTCTTTCATGGCGCCAGGTACACGCTCAGCCTGGAGCCGAGATGGAGAGGAGACTTCATTCTGACCCAGGGGATACTTCTTTTTGGTGGGAGGGAGGGGCGGTAGGGGACAGAGAGAATCAAATCCTAAAACAACCACGTTTGCCAAACAGAGGCTCAGAAAGAGTTTGGGTCCCCCCATGATTGTCTAGAGAGATAAAGGTGGGAAGGAAAACAGAGGCACAGACAGGGGGTCACACAGCAGGGCAGTGGCAGGATAGGGAACAATACCCAAGTCTCATAGCCACTAGACTGTGCCACCTCTCAACCAGAAATATCCTAGGAAATAAAATGTACATGAAGGAAAAACGGTGCCTTCCGAAAATAGGAAGCCCAGACCATGGGACACCCAGATTGCCCATAGCGCTGACATTTGTGAATACAAATTGCTCATGGGTACTTAGCTGCAAAATGACTCCAGGTGTGGATGGCAGCGATCCTCTCGGTGCCTGCAGGTGCCTGCATCAGCAGGAATGGCTGGTGAGGCCACCATGTAATGAGACAAACTGCTTTCGTTTTTTTAGAGGACTGGCAGTAAAATATGCCTGAAGCCTAAAAACAAATCTCACAAAGAACTGCTTACTTTGGTACGTCATTTTAAAATAAGTCATCATTTGCTCCTCCCCAGAATTTGCTGAAAGCACTCCAAGTTTTTCTTTGCTACCGAACAAAATAATTGCACAATTAGCAATGCAGCTCACACTTCGCGGGGTGATGGGTTTTTACCTAGAATAAGTACAGAATGTAACACTTTGCGTCTCTAAAGTGGCAAAGTACTCTCGCTGGCTTTTTGAATTCTGCATTTTGCAAATACACAGTGGGGTCCCCACGAACTTAAAGAAACAAATAGTCACAGCTTAAAAAGCTGAGCGCTCTGTTGCTGCCAAAGGAAATGCACAGCAGCTAATGAAACCAGATTCCGGGGGGAGGTTGTGTCTGAACATCCCTAGCACAGTGGGCCCCTGGTCCATTGCCAGGACTCCGAGGCTCTACTACAATACAAATGATTAATTAATGATTATTAGTAGTAGTAGTAGGACTCAGAATGCGGGAGGACAGAAAGAAAGTAAAGGAAGCAGAGACTGACTTTGCCTACCTTTTATTTTTAATTCTAAGGAAAGGTGTGGTTCTAAAGGGGCAGTGCTGGGGTAGGTAGGATGCTGGGCTAAGACTCCGGAGACCTGGTTTTACTCCTGCCCCTGCCACAGCCTAGCTGTGTGCCTTTGGCTAAGGGCTTGTCTTCAAGTACTGTGCTACAGCTGAGGCACTTTAATGAAGATGCTCCTATGTGGACAGGAAAGCTTATAATATAATATATGGAGATATACCTATCTCATAGAGCTGGAAGGGACCTTGAAAGGTCATTGAGTCCAGCCTCCTGCTTTCACTAGCAGGACCAAGTACTGATTTTTACCCCACATCCCTAAGTGTCCCCCTCAAGGATTGAACTCACAACGCTGGCTTTAGGAGACCAATGCTCAAACCACTGAGCTATCCCTCCCCCCGTCAGCACACTTAAGCCACCTCCCTGAGGGGCAGTAGCTATGACAGGGGGCGAAGCTCTCCTGTTGATGTAGTGCTGTCTACACCAGGGGGTTAGGTCGGTATAACCGCATTGCTCAGGGGGGGTGTGTGGATTTTTCACACCTCTGAGTGACATAGTTATACAGATATAAATCTGTAGTGTAGACCTGGCTTTAGTCAGTTCCCTTGTCTGTGCCTCTGTTTCCCCTCCCATCTGTATCTGTCTTGCCTGCTGGGACTGTAAGCTCTTTGGCACATCCACCGGCTTACAGGGTGTCTGTACAGCACCCAGCACACTGGGGCCCTCAACTCAGCGGGGGCTTCTGGGTGCTACTGTGATACAAATAATAAAGAACAAATCAGTAGAAAGAAAAATGATATTTACAAGCTTCTAAAAGGATCTTCCAAAGCCGGGGAAGTAAACGATCCATATAATCCTGCTGAGAAGTTTCTCTGTGCTGCTGTTCCTTTGACGGGTGTGATGGATAATTTAATAGCCCATCAGAGGGCTTTGCTGGGGCTCAAGATTGGAGACACGACAGAGCAATTGCTATGATTTTTTCTTCCCTCTCCCCTGGGATCTTACCTCCATCTGGCTGTTTAGCTCTAGCGTGCCAGGAGGGGGAGCAGGAAGGCTGTGTAGTGCAGTGGGATTCTCAGACACTGCTCATTCCCTTCCGCAGAGCAACTTGGAATGGAGATGCTTGCAGTCCGTGGGCAGAGAACACAAAGCAGGCGTCACTGCTCTGGCGAGGGACTTGGGACAATTGCGTGTGTCTATTCTGCTCCCCTGTCTGGGCCTTGCATCCGACTCCCATAGACAGCTCAGTTACACAGGCACCTCCATGCCAAACCAGAGGCAGAGCAAGGAATGCTTCAGGTCAGGACTGAGGTGCATCAGCAGCGCTGTGTGTGTGGACTCAGGGCTGGAATAACAGGAGGATTGTGGGTCAGGATTGAGGTGCATGGAGAGGGCTCGGGGGGGGGGGGGGGGGGGGGGGGGGGGGCTGGGACAGCTTAGAATGAGCCCGGATCTCACCAGCTTCAGCGCAGAAGAGCAGTCCTAGCTCTTCGCATTTGCCTTTCACAACGGCTATATCACAATGGCCCAGCAACCTCACTTTCATTGACTGTTTTCATTACTTTCTCTCTTCCCGTGGCATCATTAAAGGCGGGAGTGGAGGATCCCAGTTCTGCTGATTGGATTTGGTTTCCTTAATTCTTTTCATGGCCCAAGACCATGGTGATGGGCGTGATGCAAATACCTGGAGAGACAGACAGCTGTGGCTTTGCAAAGCGGGACTGAGGTGAATTGGAAGAACGGTTGGGGAGAGGTGCCATTTCTCCTCCAACCAGATTTTAGCCCCCACCTAGGCAGGTCATTCCAGGGAACCAGGAAAACATCTCCTTTCCCTCCCCCTGCCAGGCAGCACCACAGGTTTGCAATGCTCCGCTGGCCAAGAGCTCTGAGCTTTAGCAATGCCCATACCAAGGGAAATTGCTCTGTATGAGGGAGCCATGGGGCACTGGGAGGGGGAACAGAAGCAAGGTTGGGTCTGTCCTGCCAAGTGGCACATGCCCCCTCCACAGCCCAGGCTGGGGGAGGGATAGCTCAGTGGTTTGAGCATTGGCCTGCTAAACCGAGGGTTGTGAGCTCAACCCCTTGAGGGGGACCATTTAGGGATCTGAGGCAAAAATCTATCTGGGGATTGGTCTTGCTTTGAGCAGGGGGTTGGACTAGATGACCTCCTGAGGTCCCATCCAATCCTGATATTCTATGAAGGTCCTAACCACTGCCACGGCTTGGGGCAGGGTGCATTGAGCTGAAGTAAGTGGGCCTATGCACATTAGTGGCACATATGCAAATTTCTTAGCCAGGCAATTAGTGTTGAGGTCTAACAATTTGCATGGCGTGCCACACGTAGGGCCTCGGCAGGCGGGTGTATAACCCCGGTGCTGCATCTCTGTCCCAGCGTAGTCGTTCTGGTGGATTCTGTTTGAGTAAATCATGAGTTTTCCTGCCTTTCTGTCCACTGGGTGACAGCGTTTCCATGGCGTTCAGTGCGGCCTTCCAGATACGGGGCAGGAAGGCAGCTTGGCAGAAAGACTTACGTGGGGGCTCCTCCGTGCAGCCGGCGTGCTAGTGGCAACAGGGCCTTGCAGAAAATGGAGGCTGAGAGAGCCAGCCGGGGTCGGAGACTTGGGGACAAGACCACAGCCTCCTGGCTGCTTATCGCCCAACAGCAGACAGGGCTCTGCAGCGGGGAGTGCCACTGAATAAATAACTAAAACAAACATGTCAACCAAACCAACTTCCCTTGGCCCCTCGGCCCCGGGGCTCGAAGTCACATCTTACCCAGCACTGCTGATTAGCAGAGCCGTTCCTCAGTGGCAGGGCAGCGCGGGATGTGGCAGATAACACTGCAGCAGGCTGAGGTGCTGAGATCGCTTTTTGCCCAAAGCCAAATTGCCTTGGAAATTAAATGCTCCTTTGCCACAGAGGCAGCGGAGTTCTCAGGGCCCAAGCAGAGCCTGTCACTGGGAGAAAAAGCCTGTGGCCTATTTTAGGTCTGATAAGAAGAATCTAGCATTGGCGGGTGGCAGGATACATAATGCCCTGGACGCTGTAGTTCTTTCGTATCAGAGGACAGACCCGCCACGCTGGGACGTGGAGCGACTCCGCTGGCTGGCTCAGATTCGTGCCCCGACTGCAGAGGGGCACTTTGCATTAATAGTCGCCGTAGGTAGGGCGACTTCAGCTGACAAGAGCCGCTGAAGAAATTCCAAAGCTGAAGTTAGACATCCTGCCCTGGGTAGCCTTGGGATGACTCAGCCCCGTAGGATGTGAGATTGGTCACTGAGTGCCGTCCGCACGGAATCTGGTCAAGCTCACGGCTGAGGGAGAGCCATGTTCTGTGGGGTTTTAGTAAGGCCTGAGGTGGGAGCCAGGGGCCCTGAGGGGAGCAAAACCCAAGGTGCGCATGCACACACACACACACACTGAATTTTGCGTCTGTCAGTGCTAGTGAAAGGTGCTGGCTGGTTTGATTCCTGCTTTGGCAGGTGGAGCCTCCAAAGCACCATCTACAGATGCAATGAAGACCTTCCCCTAAGATCGAAGGGACAGACCGCAAGGATCAACTGAGTACAGGGGACAAAAGAGGAAGGGGAGTGAGGCTAGGGGCCTGGGAGGGGACACTATGCAGAGAACCCTGGATGGCACCCACAGCTCTGAAACGAGGGCCGGCTCTGGCTTTTTTGCTGCCCTAGGCAAAAAAGCCACCCGCCGCCCCCCCCAGCGCGGCAGGGGAGGGGGCCGAGCCCGGCCACGGGCCTGCAATTCCCGACCGGCCGGAGCGCTGGGGGAGGGCGGCGAGCCCGCCGCGGCTCCGCTTTCCCCGGCGGCCAGAGCACCGGGAGGAGGGCGGCGAGCCTGGCCGTGGCCCTCCGATCTCCCCGACTGGCTGGAGCGCCGGGGGGAGGGCGGTGAGCCCAGTCGTGGCCCCGCTCTCGGGCCGGAGCACCCCGCCACGCCGCCCCCCTCCAGGCACCGCCCCAAGGACATGCTTGGTGGGCTGGTGCCTGGAGCCGGCCCTGCTGAAAGGCACTAGCCTATTTAAGTCCTAGGACTGGTGGGCAGAAGCCACCCATGGAGTGGAAGCCCCACCCTTCAGATAAGGAAGGGGCCACAGAACCAGGATTTCACTCTACATGGGTGACAAAAAAAGTCAGCCAACAAGGATGAGCGCCATAGGATCAACATGAGGGAAGCCTGTGCAGATATCCCTGCCAGCACCTCCTGTGCCAAGGAGGTGCGAAAGGCACAGGGAGCCCCTGAGACGAAAGTCCTCTCCAGCCTTGCTCCACAGGGCACGTACTGCACAGGCAGAGCGAGTGTCTCCACACTGCGGCTGAGCAATGCACCTTAACTCTGACCGGATGGTCTCGCCTGTAGAGATGAGATGGCAATTCCTGCCCCAGGCACTTCTAGCCTTTGCTTTTCCATTTGACTTTATAAATGGGGCGTAGTCATTTCTGGGTACCCCAGTCCAGCCAGAGAGAGTTCCTACGTCCCCACCTACCCCACCTGCACATCAGCAGCTCAGCTTCCCAGGCCCTTGGGTCTCAGGTGCTCATCCATCATGTGTACTCTTAGCAAAGTTCTTTTGGCCCAACAAACTTTATTACAGGCAAATGTGCGTCTGAATTAAAGGTTTGTTACAATCCAATCAAACTTGTAGTCCCTGGCTGGCCATTTCTCTTCCTCTTCCAGTGCTGTTATCGCTTGGGCAGGCTTATTGGAGGACTCTTATCAGGCTTTCTAGACATTTGTGCTAATGAGTTCCTGTGCATCAGTGATTTATCACTGCCAGCGTCTCACCTGGCTGTGCAGAAAAACAGCTATTTCCCAGTTATGCCCCAATTCAGCCACTCCAGATTACATAGCTGGAAGAGCTGGATAATGGGACTAGAATGAAAAGAGAAATGTTGGGTCTAAGTAATAAGAGTAACAGCAGTCAGGCAATGGCCAGCCAGAGATGCCAGAGTAAATCGGAACCACGGATGATACTTCATGCCTTTTGTCCTCGGATCTCACAGTGCGCTACACACGCTCAACGTGAATCAAGCCCCTTCCCTCTGAGAAAAGAGTATTATTTCCTTCCCCTCAGGGATTCATGTCTAAGAAGGAGAGAACTGGTCCAAACACAATGAGAATTGCTGGCTGCCCCACACCTCTACACCAAGTTTGAATCAGGCCCAAGTTCTCCATTTCTGAGGAGTTGGGACTTCATCCAAGTCCAGCTGGTTATTCCCCCCTCCCAGGTTCTAGCTCCCACGGGAAGCCACCATGCCAAAGTACCACGTGACCGGGTAACAAGCCTTGTGGAGGGGGGAAAGCGGTAGATGTGGTCTATCTTGACGTTAGTAAGGCTTTTGATACTGTCTCCCATGACCTTCTCATAAACAAACTAGGGAAATACAACCTAGATGGAGCTACTATAAGTGGGTGCATCACTGATTGGAAAACTGTTCCCAGAGAGTAGTTATCAGTGGTTCACCGTCAAGCTGGAAGGACATATTGAGTGTGGTCCCGCAGGGATCGGTCCTGGGTCTGGTTCTGTTCAATATCTTAATCAATGATTTAGACAATGGCATAGCGAGTACACTTATAAAGTCTGCGGACAATACCAAGCTGGGAGAGGTTCCAAGTGCTTTGGAGGTAGGGCTGGCTCTAATTTTTTTGCCGCCCCAGGCAAAAAAGAAGAGCGCCGCTCCGCCGTAACACCCCCCTGCACTCCCCCAGCGCCGTGCCGTGCTGGGCTGCCGAACCCCCCCCTCCAGTGCCTTGCCGGGCCGACCAACCCCCCGCCCCCAGCGCAGCACCGCGCCACGCTGGCCAACTCCCGAGTGCTGTGCCGCACTGCGCTGGCCAACCCCCCGGAGCGCCGGGCCAGCCAAACTCCCGTCCTCCCCCCCCCCAGAGCGCCGGGCCGGGCTGGGCTGGGCCAGGCCGCCCAACCCCCCCCGAGTGCCGGGCCGGCCCGCCCAACCCCACCCGCCCGACGCCACGCCCCACTGCTGAAACACCCCCCGCACTGCCTGGCCGAAACAAAAAACAAAAACAAAAACCCTCGAGCGCCCCCCGCCACCCCAACATTGGCCGCCCCTTCTAAGGTGCCGCCCCAAGCACGTGCTTGGTCAGCTGGTGCCTGGAGCCGGCCCTGTTTGGTGGATAGGATTAAAATTCAAAATGATCTGGACAAACTGGAGAAATGATCTGAAGTAAACAGGATGATATTCAATAAGGACAAATGCAAAGTACTTCACTTAGGGCTTGTCTGCATTACCCACGGGATCGACAGGCAGCTATCGATCCAGCAGGGGTTGATTTATCGTGTCTAGACGCGATAAATCGACCACCAAGCACACATGCAAAGTGGGAAATGACTGCCTAGGAGGGAGTACTGCAGAAAGGGATCTGGGGATCATGGTGGATCATAAGCTAAATATGAGTCAACAGTGTAATGCTGTTGCAAAAAAAGCAAACATAATTTTGGGATGTACTGGCAGGAGTGTTGTAAGTAAGACACGAGAAGTAATTCTTCTGCTCTACTGGAGTACTGTATCCAATTCTGGGTGCCACATTTCAGGAAAGATGTGGAGAAAATCCAGAGCAGAGCAACAAAAATGATTAAGGGTTTAGAAAACATGACCTATGAGGAAAAATTGGAAGAATTGGGTTTAGTCTGGAGAAGAGAAGACTGAGGGGAACATGATAACAGTTTTCAAGTACATAAAAGGTGTTATGAGAAGGAGGTAGAAAAATTGTTCTACAGGAACAGAAGCAATGGGCTTAAATTGCAGCAAGGGTGGTTCAGGTTGGACATTAGGAAAAACTTTCAGTCAGGGTAGTTAAGCACTGGAATAAATTGCCTAGGGAGGCTGTGGAATCTCCATCGTTGGAGATTGTTAAGAGCAGGTTAGACAAACACCTGTCAGGAATGGTCTAGATCATGCTTAGTCCTTCCACGAGTGCAGGGGACTGGACTAGATGACCTCTTGAGGTCCCTTCCAGTCCTATGATTATTACTGTCTATGAGTTGACAATACATTCTGTGGAGTTAATCCCTTGCCTGCTGTCCAAGTTGTTTCCAATGCCCAAAATGCCTCTGTGTTTGAGACTAATATGAAAACAAAATTATAGCTATAGGGTAAATATAATTCTTTAAGCATCCATGGAAATCTGTCTAATGAGGCATGTTGTGCCCTCAATGGTAGGTCTAGTCACCATTCTCATGCCGCCCTCCCCCACATCCCGTTACCCCACCCACGTTGCTTGGAGCGAGCTCATTTTATCGCTCTGATTCTAATGATGCTCATTCTGTTCTGCTTTTTGGTGTGGATGATGCAAAATGGCAGGGTCATTCTTTGTCTTTTACTCTTTTTAAGTATTAATCTCCCCTTTTCTTTCCCTCCCCCACCTTCTCCCCTCCTCCCCCAGTGCTACCATCCTTTGATGGGATGGATTTATTAAGACTGAAAGGGATTTGCCATGTGTCATTTTCAAAGGTCTAGGGTCAGGAAGATTTAATTGCTGGATTTTTCACAGAGGGTGTTAACATTTATTAAAGTCAGTTTCTCTGATTTCCTTTTAATGAGACGACAACTGTGTGCATGAGATAACGTTAGGTTCAATCGGAGGGGGACTCGCAGAAGGCTTAAAATAATCAGACCAAAGGAAAGAAAAAAACCAACAAAACCACACCAGTTCACTCCACCTCTTAAACAATTATGTAGCAGCAGCAAGAAACCACAATAATTTCCATGGGCCGTTGCAACAAGGCCAGGTGTGGTGGTGGTAGGGTGACCAGATGTCCCGATTTTATAGGGACAGTCCCGATTTTTGGGCCTTTTTCTTATATAGGCTCCTATTACCCCCCACCCCCGTCCCGATTTTTCACACTTGCTGTCTGGTCACCCTAGGTGGTGGCTTTTCATTTTATTTTTAGATGCTCACATTGAGAAACATAGCTGGCGAAGTTTTTTTTTTTAACAAAAGGTAGCAAAACTGAATGGCCAACAAAAGTGTCTTTTGGAAGGAAGGGACAGGAATGGGGGTTTTATACTGAGGGGGGTTCTGCTTCTCTTATGTTGGCTGCATTGTATGGTGCAGTGAATCTAGTTTGTGATTTTCAACTTTTAGGGTCAAATTTTCACAGGAGTTGTCTGTACTGAAAACTGCCAGCATCTGTGAGTTGGCCAGTTGGTATGTGCAAAACCCTGAATTTGGGGGGGGGGGGCTATTGTACAGCGAGCTATCCTGTACCTGCAGTCATGGGCCTATGGGCGTTGGCCAATGCCACCGGGAAAATTCAGAAGGCACCTTAGAAAAGGTAGCTCTGCAACTTGGGTCCTAAATATCTTCTTAAACGCTATGCCAGCATTTCCCAGTGTGGGGTGCACTGCTTTATGGGGGTGCAAAGGACTAATCGGGGAAGGGCACAGGAGAAGTGTGTAGATGAGATGCAATGGCCTCTAGCCACAAGGGTTCGGATTGATGGGGTTATGACCACTGGGAGAAGGCCCGTGCCCACCTTGTGGTGCAGGGGAGGGAGTTGGGGAGGAGATCTAGGTAGGAGCAGGGCCAGACTTAAGGCTTTTAGGAGGGTCAGAGGGATGATTTTCCCCCCTCTGTCTCATCTCCTTCCCTACTCCCAAAGTACTTAACTACAGACTCTAGAGCACCCAGCAGTATTAATAGAATGAGAGGGTCTCCCCACGGCTGACCTCTAAACCTACAGAGACGCAGGGCAGTTTATCACCCACCCAAACAGACTGGGAGAGCTCTTTGGGGAAGGGGCTGCCATTTACCACTTGCTTATATAGAGCTGAGAACAAAAAGAGCCCCACCTGGTGGTGGCCTCCAGGCCCGACCGCAATATAACTCATAATAATCAAGTGGAACACAATTACTTGAAATTCACTAAAACGAACGTGCTGTGTGTCTTCTGCTCCTTTGCCCTCCTCCTTCCATGTCTTTAGCCTCTTTCCAATCTCCTTCTAGCTCCGGCCCATTCTATCCATCTTCCTCCCCTTGTCTTCCGTCTCTCTATTGTTGTCTCTTCTGTTGACGTTACTCTCCCTCCCCTGACCCATATCTCCTGGACTTCCATTGAAGAATAGCAGCCCATCTCCTTTCATTTGCTTTGTCTCTTTGTTATTTGCCACCCCAGCTCTGTTGTCCAACCCTCCTCTCTCCCTCTTTTTGTGGTCTTCCCAACTCACACGCCATTTGTGGGTCTCCCTGTTCCCCTCATCCCCACCCCTGGGATACTTCACTCTCTCCTTCGCTCTCCTTCCGAGCATCTTCCTCTCTCCTTTTCTTTCCTGATGTCCCCCACCCCCTCTCTCCCTGGGTAGGTCCAGAGGGAAACACCATGAATTACCAATGGTTGTGGGAAAGAATCCCAATCCCAGACTGTCCTTTCCATGCAGGTGATGGTGAAAGTTATCTAAAAAGAGCTAGAACGTTATTAGCCCTGATCCTAAAGGAGACCTAAAAATCAGGAGGAGAGGGGATATGATTCTGGGCTTTGTCGTTCTCAAAGACTCACCCTGTACACAAGTCAGATCGGCCAGAGTGGAGAGGCCCAGTCTGTATTTTGGACCCAGAGTGAACTCCCCTAGAGCAGATACTGCGCTATTCCTCAAGGCCATGTGATTGTGCCTGACTGTTTTAGAGGTTGGTCCTCTCTCTCTCTGTCTCGTGCAATTAAGCCCCGTGCTTTCTTTTCAGCCTGCTAAATGAAGCCTAAATGATCATAATTGAGAAGTCACCGTTTCATTTGGCATTATTGCTCCACATATGCACATTTCCAACAGCTGCTTGTTCTAACTGAAAGAGGCGGACAGCTCGCTTCCTTTGGTTTAATGGTATTTTCCTCCTCTTGAATCACTAACTGATCAGTCCCACAAACTAGGAAGGAAGACGAAAACATTACAAGATTGCCAACCACAAAGTTTGTGGCAAACCTGGGCTTGAATCCTAAACCTTGCCACTCACTCTCCAGGGCAGTAGGGACTGGGAGAGCCCAGCAGGTAGGCCTTGAATCACACTGACCCATAGTCGCCTTCTTTGGATGCCAAAGAAGTGTCATTGATTGGCTTTGAAGAGAGCCCTGGAACCACTGCCTCAGCCAGGAGATGGAGGGGTGAGAAGATGATTAGACCGTGAAGGTGCCTCTACTCTACCAACGTTTTCCATCATAGGAGCAGCCAGGCCAGTGCTAGCAATGGTGTATTAGCTTAGACTGGCCGTGGGCATTTTCCGCACTGTATCATAGAAACAATGCTGGAAACCGGCTACGGAAAGGGATCTGGCCTTTCTTGCATGATGAGCCGACCCAGGGAGAAAAGACAACTGGCTGCATTTATGAAGGGTGGGTTCGAAGAGGTCTGGCTTATATCAGCACCATGGCAGAGCTGGGCCTGCACCCTCCCTTCCAGGGTGGAGGTCAGAACTGCATTTAGGAGGGGCTTGTTTTTACTGGGCAGGGTAAGGTAAGGGCGCCCCCGGATTTGGATGTCAGAGCTGAAAGTAAGAGTAATCCGCTTCCTCCCTCCTTCACCCCAACACTAGTTACATCATCTCAGGCAGAAACAGCAACATTTCTGGCATCAGAGAGAAGGTACCAGCTTAAAAAGAGTTGATCCAAGTGCTGGGAAAGGGGTGGGAGTGACAGGGAAGGCCTCCGACACCTGAAAAGTTGCAGAAAGAAAAAGGACAAGAGGGATGGAGAGAAGCTGCTGTCACATGATTTTTGCATCAACATGGTTCCATCCTCTATTTTCCACGTGGCCCTCAATGCATGGCACAATCTCTCCTCTGTCCACACATAAGTCCTCTTAAAGACTCACTTCTGCCATGCTGCTTGCCGTGAATCTAGCTGACTTGTATATTAACTGCCCACGGTTCTCTTTCTCCTAGCCCTTTGCTGCTCATCTGTCCTTAGACTGTGAGCTCCTCAGAGCAAGCACTGTCCTTTGTGAGTGTCGGTGTGTGCCCAGCACATCGGAGGTGCGACCGTAAATAAACGATTCATATCCATTTGGAGGGGAAGTGTATTTTGATGGGCCCATTCCCCCTCTCCAGATCCTTCCACCCTGCTAGTCTGGGGACTCAAAAACATCAGCGAATTCATCTTCCCTGGGGATTTCTTCTTTTGCTCGGCTGCTGCTGGCTTGCTTCCCGAAGCAGCCAGCACCTGCCTCTCCACTGGACTTGAAGCTGTGCCCTCACCCCACCTCCTTTCCCTCTTCTCTAGGTTCACATTTTGTAAATCTTTATTTCAGAAGATGGATTTAGAGGTGGCGCCATTCCAAAGTTACCATACGCCTTAAATCCCTGCCACTTCCTAGACCCTCCTGGAAGGAGCTGTCCAGCTCAGGAGGGAGAGGCCCTGGAAGGACTGCTTGGCTTGCAGCTCCACTCTGCCTTCTGCCGCTGAGGATTTAGGACCTGATCCAAACGCCACTGGAACCAACGAGAGCTCCAATAGGTTTTGGATCAGGCCCACACCCAGTTTCTCCCTTGGCTACTTGGGAAGGAATGGAATGTCTCTTGCATGCAGGGTGCTGTCTGTGCTTTGTGTCTTTTCTCCCCCGGCTTCCTTTGTTCTGTGCTGCCCTCCCACTGGATTCCACTGCCCTACTTTTATCCAGCCTTTTCCAAGCAGATAGGGCAAACACTGTGTTCAGTTAACGAGGCTTGATTGCTGAAAGCACTAGGAGGCAGTTCATTTAGAGCAAGCAAATTAATTGAAACCTAAATGTACATAGTCAATTTATTGCTGGGAAAGCAATTACCACAACGGTTTGGCCCTTGCTATGTAAGGACACATTAAGCTAGTTCAACAGCTGCCTTTCATTTAAGTTCACAAGCAAGAAGAGTTTATACCATCTGAATCTTTCCTTCAGTTCCCATCTCCCAGCCTCTTGGTCTCCTGGCTTTGAACTTTAAAGAGACAGTACTCTATGACTGCAGTTATAAATTAAAGCGATGGAACTTTTCCGGAGCCTTTGGCAAGGACGGTACGCACAAAGAGGTCTGTCTGAAAACAGCTAATGGTCAGATGCTGAAAGAGTTTTCCCTTCCTCTATTCTTCTTTGAACAGATTGATTTGGGGGCGCCTAAGGGAACATGCTGTGCTCTGGGCACACGTTGTCCTGAACATGACAGGTTGCGATATTTACTACTGAATCAGAGGCTTCCCTTTTACCGTGCTTGCTGTAAAAGTATATGAGAATCCAGAGCAGAAATATAATCTTTATTTTTTGAAGACTTAAATGCAACTGGAGGAGCAAGTGGAAGAGAGGTCATTCCACGTTAGAAAAACTCCAGCCCTCCAGGAGAATTCTGGCAGGGCCAACACCCTCCAACACCAATGAGAAACAAGAGAGGAATGTGACGGTTCAGGCCCAGAGAGGAGGGCACCTTTCTCGCTTAGCAACTGCTGAAAGTGGATACCTTTGCATAAGAAAGTTTTCCTGGTGACCCATTTGCTGCACCCTTTGTTTAGCCAGAACTGGCACTCGAATGTCTCCTGGCACCCACAGAGCGGGGAGATTAAAGCTTTAGACCCCCTCCCTCAATTTATACTGTCTCCTACAGCAGGGGAGGAAAGCCCCAGATCCTTTCCCTACTCTGGAAATCACTGAAGGTGAGTGGATTGGATGGGGAAACATGGAGATGGGCGAACCTCAGAAAAATCTGGAGTGTGGAAATAAGCTGTAAATAAATATCCAAGATTTCAGGTGCTTTTGAAGCCAGTTGGACTTTTTGAGGTTCACTCATTCTTAACTCCAAGGTGTGAAACAGGAAATCCATTGGGCACCATGGAGAACCAGACTCTGCCTTGAGATTGTTGTGTACTACAGAGTCAAGGAGTGTTCCTTTATGATACACTCAGTTCAGATGCCTAGGAGGCATAAGCCATGTGGACACACGGCCACTGGGAACTGGAGTGAGACCAATTCATTTCAGAGAGGTCACCGAAGGCGGTTAATGTGCCAAAGTAGTTCAGTAGTGTAAATGCCTTGTAAATTATTAGTATGGAATTTAGCTATCAAGGCATTCTCATAAGTAACACACGATTAACTCTTTATCGCTTGAAGGAAGCCTTCACATTAAAGAGCAATAGTTCTAAGCCAGGCTCTACTGGAGAGCTGACAACCCCATTAAACAAACGGTAATGTTTTCCCAATCATGCTTAATTGCTTCAAAGCTGATTGGTATAAAATCTCTAGGCGCCACCTTCTTACTTCCATACAAATGAGGGGTTTTAAGCCTCCTTCCCTGCGTTCCTACCAAGAGAAGGCCCAGTCTGAAAGCAGCAAGTTTCAGCACCATATTTACAATGAGTATTGTTCTCAGCACTGAGCTTCTTCAAGCCAGGGGAGCTGGTAAGCATGCAAGTGCTTGCTTGTCTTTGAGGATCACTGAGAACGCGAGCCGGAGAAGGGTTTTGCTCCAGAATGACATTACTGTCACCTCCAAAGGGAAGCTGCATACTCAGAGGAAGCAACCACAGCTCATTAGAATCAGAAAAATAGCCCCTGCAACATCGATAAGTAGCTGCTGCTCTTTGCATTTGTTCCCCCCCCACCCGTCTCTCTGGGCATGAGTGCGATGTTCAATACATGCAATGCTTCTTTGCTGTGCCTTGTTAAACTGTTGGCTCTGGGGCTAGTTCCATCGCAGCTCATTATACCGTACACGTCATCCACACGACTAGTTCTTGCTCATCTTTACCCCCATCCACCAGTCTCTCTGTTTCTCCCTTCTTGCTCTGTCCCTTGCCCTCTTCCCATCTCTTGCTCTCCTCCTGCCTCTTTCCCGCTTAGTCACGCTGCAGCTTTTCTAGCCGGATGGGTGGCCCATCAAAGAGTAACGCACGTGCAAGCAGTGGAGGTGGCAGACTTAGAATGCTCAGAGCCTACCTCCGGAAAGTTCTTCTGCACCTGCTCCTATCAAAGGCACAGGGCAGACCCCTGGGGGCCTTAGTGGGTTTGTGCGCACAACATGTCTCATGCCTGCTTTGAGGTGGTTATGAACTCAGGCATGTTTTGAAAGGAATATGCCTGCCATGGATTGCCGTTTAGGTGAGACTGGGCACAGGGCGGCAGAGCAGAGAAAACATAAAGGAAATCGGCTCTGAAGAAAGCACAAACCCACTGGAATTTAGACTTTAAACTCTTCAGGGCAGGGACTGTTTCTTATTACGTGTATGTACAGCACCCCACACAATGGGGCCCTAATACAAATAACAGGATTTTCAATTTCAAATGGCTGGAAAGAGCCCCTTGTTGATAGACCCCATTACCCTGTTGCTGCAGAAAGAACCCATCCATATTTCCCTTCCACCACAGCCATTGCAGCCAGGAGCACCAGCCCTCAGGAGAGCTGGGGCGAGGGGAAGGTACCGTATGGCACCTTTGTGCTCCCTGGGGCTTGTCTGACCTACGCTGGAAGTCAGAGCACCTTCAGGGCTGCTTTAGTGCACCCCAGCATGCCACAGTCCCCCCCAGGGGCTGGTATACAGGGCGCACCCCCTGTCCTGCTGCTCTGCTTCTAACCCCATATACCACGGTAGAGAGGGGCATGGAGTCCTCCGCTGCCTTGTTAGCACCCCTTTGCACCACCAGAAGAAACAGCAAAGCCATTTGTCAATGGCTCTTTGCCACCCAGCTCTGCTATGCAGGTACTTGAGGGGCATGGTTGGGTTTGGCGCACGCAGTACCTCAGTGGGGGTGAATGGACCTGGGGGGCACTGGGATTTCCTGCAAACAAAGAAACCCAGCGGGTCCTGGGGACAGAGCGGCTGGGGCAGGAAAGGAATGGCCACACAGCAAGATGAGTGCTGGCTTGTATGATAGAACAGGGGAGTAAAGGCAAAAAATGTCTTGCCCCTTCCAGCACCCACCCCAGGAGCTCCCTCTACCAAAGTAACAGTCAGCACTGACCGGCTGAAGATAAGAGAAGAGAAAATCCAAATCCCCATCCCGCCCCTGTCCTCAACACCAAACCCAGCCCCTTCCTCTCCTACGGCACATCCCTTTATAGTGTGTCTGTTGTTTAGTGAATTTGCTACAGCTGGCCCAGCCTTGCTCCCCTGCCTTCAGGGCAGGTAATTGTGGCCCTTTCTCTAGCCATGGGGAAAGGGGTAACCCTTTGTCTGCCAGGCTCCAGGCAAGGGTCTATACACCCATCATAGCCACCCAGGCCCCTTTTGTGGACTCGGGTCATCTTGGCCATGGAAGTGAAAACTCTGTCCTGGCAAGTCATTTCTGCCTCCTCCAAGGAGCAGAAGTAGCACAGCTGTTGTGATTTCTTAGCCAATTAAAGGAACCAGCAGGCTGGTTTCACAGCAGTGAAGGCAAAGCCAGCAAGCTGGGACAGAGTCCCCCCCTCCCTCCCCCCTATAACATTTTCCTTTTCAACTTTTTTTTAAACATTTCAAGCTCTTATAGTAACTTAATAGAAGTCCAGATGGAAAGCAAAGCCCGGCATCTACTCCATTTGAAGCCTAGTTGTTCAAGCACTTACTTCCCTCCTTTACGGCCTGCATGGATTAAGTCAGGACATAATGTTAGGGCAAAAGGAATGTATTTAAAGTCGAAGGTTGACTCCGGGTATGAACGAGCATGTGTCTTCCCAGAAGTAATGACTGCGGTATTTCCCCCAGAGGGTTCAGATGAACTCCCACTGTAACAACTAGCTGCTCACAGATAGCTGGTCTTGTGCTAAAGACACTACAGGAGAGAGAGATGGGGTGTGGGTTCAGTTCCTGCCTCTCCCCTCAGGTAAATTCTGCAGGGTATTTCTGCCTTGGTTTCCCCTTTCTAAAAGGGGGGTAATGATCCTTCTCAGCTTGCAGGTGTGTCGTGAACCAAAATCCACAAACAGGGGGGATGTGTAAATACCCAGAAGGAGTGACCCTCATTCGCACTAGCCCCGTTCCTTGGCTGAGTCCCGGTGGGTGTTCCATAAGCGCTGCAGGCATTTCGATGCAAAGGCTTGGGCCAGCGACCGCCGCCCAATTCACCCACAACGATTATTATCTGTTGGGCTCTGCGTGTTCCCCTCGCTGAGGAGCCAAGCTGGCAAGAAGTTGCCTGGAGTCTGGATTTTGCTTAAGGGCGCAGAAGGGTGATTGCTGAGGGCAAGAAATGCGCCCTGAGGCTGAGGGGATAGGAGGGGTTGTGCTGGGGAAAACAGCAGAATTGGGGTGGCTGAGGGTGTGGGAGGCTTTGTCCGGTGTTGTGTGGGGATTTGACAAGCAGGAGAGGGTGTTAGGCTGTGGCGGCTGGGGCGGGGGGGGGGGGGAGACTTTTCACTATGGGGGTGGCCTGTCGTCCCCTCTGGCCTTCCAGATTCCATTCCCTCAGGCCTCCTCTCACCCCCATTTTCCAGCCTCCTTTTTCTCGGCAGAGACATCTGGCACCTGCCCTCCCTTAACAGTCAAAACATTACAACCAAATGCCAGAAGAGCAAAGCCCCATGTTTGTTGGCGTCACGTTGGTTATAAGAATTGTCTCGCACGAGATCCTCAACAGCTTCTCTACACTGGTCAGGGACAGGCTGAACTTCTCCACCCACAACGAGCCAGGAGGGTAGCATGGCCTACCAGATGGGGGGGGGGTGGCCTAGGAATCAGGAGACCTGGGTATGTTGGGCAAGTCCCTGCCTCAGTTTCCCTCACTCTGTCTGCCATGTCCATTGAGCCTATAAGCTCTTTAGGGCAGGGACCATCTCTCAGTATGTGACTTGGCACCATGGGCCCCTGATCTTAGTTGGGAGCCTCTATGGGCTACCGTAGTAAACTGAACTCAAGGGGCTACACCTTCCCCCAACCCAGGAGTGACTGTGCTAAGCTTTCCTCCCTAGAAATTTTAATTCATAATTTTTTAACGGTGAGAGTAATTAACCTTTGGACCAACTTGCCAAGGGTCAGCTGGATTCTCTATCACTGACCAGTTTTAAATCAAGATTGGCTGTTTTTCTAACAAGATCTGCTCTGGGAATTATTTGGGGGATGTTCTCTGGTCTGAGTTGTACAGGGGGGTCAGACAAGATGATCCCAAGGGTCACAGCTGGCTTTGGGATCTGTGAAATTGCTCTTACAAGCCTCAGAGCAGTCATTGGTGCCGAAGAGTGGGTGAGTTGGCTCAGTTTAGCGGGAGAGGAAAAGCTCCCGTTCTTCACAATAGGCCAGAGGAGTCAATGGGAGAGGCAGCTCATTATTTTTCTTCCCCCACTCTTGGCCCTTCCAGAACTCACGTGATCACTGACTGACGTTGTACCTTAAAATATTCAGAGTGCAGCATGCCTCACTTTAAAGCTCGAAAGCGCACAGGCCAGTGGCCTGGATCTTCGGTGGAACTTACTGGAGATATGCTGATAGCAAAATGCATGAAGGAGGATTTCTGGCAGATGTAGGGGGCCCACATGGCTGGAAGGACCTCACTAGGGTGACCAGATGTCCTGATTTTATAGGGACAGTCCTGATTTTTGGGTCTTTTTCTTATATAGGCTCCTTTTACACCCCCCTCCCATCCCCGTCCCGATTTTTCACATTTGCTGTCTAATCACCCTAGACCTCACCCAGTAATCTGTGAAAATAAATACCTCCACTGTCCACTTCAACCAGCTCTCAAATGACACAGAAGCCTCATGCGGAGGGAAGAGTAGCAGGAAGACAAGCAATCCTATGACTGACGAAACAAAGGTAGCATTTCACACGACAACAATTGACATGGCTGTTCCTGTCTCTTGCTGCTATTAATGATCCTTGTGTTTGAACGACAGCCTCATCTCTTTCTGGCTAGCTCCCCTTCTGGGTGATCCTGCCATGAACTCATTACCCGCCATGGTTTGTGATGATAGCCTGTTGCCGTGGAAATTGAATGTGATGTCATCCATTCAGCATTTTGACTTCACACTGGAGACAGAGCCCCTGTACCATTGGGTAATTAGCAGATGGGCTCAGAAAGATGGTGGAAGCTCCGTGAAAGGTGGATGGGTTTCTCTTGTGAGCCTGATATGCTGGAAAGTTTCCTTGAGGTGAAAATGCCTCTAAATGAAACATGAGAGCCAAGCTGCAAATGCAGGTGTATCAGGGGAGCAGTTACAATAGGTATCAAAGGGGTAGCTGTGTTAGTCTGGATCTGTAAAAGCAGTAAAGAGTCCTGTGGCACCTTATAGACTAACAGACGGATGCATCCGAAGAAGTGGGTATTCACCCACGAAAGCTCATGCTCCTATACGTCTGTTAGTCTATAAGGTGCTACAGTTACAACAGGGTAACTCCAGACACTGTTAAAGCACTACGTTGTCTTGCAGTGTAGATGGGAATCTTAACCATCCCACTGAACCCTGCTAAAGCCTTGGATAGTCCATGATGCAATTTGTAAAAGGGTATAACAGCTTCACACATGGTTATGGCTCCCAGGGAAGATGTGGCATATTAATGTTAGGACTCAAGAGGCGAACCAGCTTCAAATCAGGGACAATAGTGCTCCATCCACCTGACATTCCACCACACAAGGGTTAACAAATGCTTCCCTTTGAGCGCTCAATAAAAGCTATCCTAATAGTTTAGCTGTTCTCCTTTGAAAAGAACAATTAACAGCACCATAGGTTGCCCTTTCATCTCGCTGTATGGATTACCACACTAAAGGGAATTGGGTATGAGGATAGAAAGGTCCTGACATTTCAGTCTTGAAGGAGCTGCTTTGTGAGTAAGTCTTTGATTTGTTGTTGTTGATATTTTATTTTTAGGTCTCTCTCTCTCTCACACACACACACACTTTTAAATATCAATGGCTGTCCATTTTGGAAGATCTATATTTTCTGTTAAGTGTCTTAAGAAATGTCAGGGTTTTTTTTACGTGTGTCTCATAATATATCTATATCTTTATTCCCCAAACAAAAATACTTTGTTAGCTTAGAGCTAAGGTTGCTCAAGCATAAATCTGACCACCACAATCATGAAAATTCAAGGAAGTTGAAATTAAACAGGACATTTTTTTCCCAAAACGTCACCACTATTTTTTCCTTATTTTTCATCAAAAATTAGACATTGAATATTGAAAAATTTCAACAAGCAGGTAGGAAAAATCCTTATGAAATTGTAAACAAGCAGGTAGGAAAAATCCTTATGTTTGTGTGTGGAAATTAGAAATTTTAATGAACTATTTTGTCAAAAAAAAAAAAATTGAAATCTAGAAAATGTCAACCCACTTTACTAGTTAAACCAATGTTCACCCTCACCCACCCACCCCCACATACCCACCCACCAACAAACCTCCTACGCCTTATCCCCTGAATATGAAAAATATTCACAGACTCCCTAGCAACACAGGTAAGCTCACAATTATAACACCCGTAGTCACCCACAATGCATACATCCAATTCCTTGTATCCACACTGAACCACAAAAATCTCAGGCAGAACAGGGGAGGCAGGCAGGATGGATACAGCATCAGTAATTCATGATGAATTCGAACAGATCCATCCACTTCTGGCAGAAGTAAATCTTGTCATGATGAATTAGAAGGAATAACTTTCCTTCCCTTTAATTCTTTGCATTTTCGATTGGGCTCAGGAGTATATTTCCAAACTGGAGGATTTGTAAACACAGGCTACATCTACAGTGCAATGTGAGTCCAGGGTTTGAACACATGCTCAGGCCTAATCCCCTTTCCTTCTACACACAAATCATGCTAACCCAGACCCAGGTGGAGGGTCTGATCCTGAATCAAGCCGGGACCAGGGTTCAAAACCTGTTGCTTTGCAGTGTAGATGCAGCCCCACTAGACTCGTACTCTGGGAGTCCGCCAAAAGTATCCCACAATCCCTTGGGCCAACTTCCTTTGTCTTCTGGACAGTCAAGTTTGGTGGACAGTCATGTTTTTCCACACTGTGCTACAAAGGACTAGAGCAGCCACCTTTTGGGAGTATGCTAGGAAGTCTGGGATATGGGTGGTTGGATTTGGGCCTGCATAAAGCAGTGTAGACACTGGAGCCCTACATTCCTAACCTGGGGTTACAAATGAGTGTAGATACTCATGCCCTACATTAACACACCTAGTGTCTGCTAACTCAAGTTCGGCTAACCCTGGGCTTACATCGCAGTGTAGACACACCCACAGAAATGTTGGTCTGGAAGGATCTCGAAAGGCCATTGAGTCCAGCCCCCGGTGCTGAAGCAGGACCAAGTAAAACTAGACCATCCCAGACAGATGTTTCATGGGAATGCCATGGCTGCCTTTGGCAGACTATTCCAGAATTTAACTACCCCTATAATTAGAAAGATTTCCTAATATCTAACCTAAATCTTCCTTGCTGCAGATTAAGCCCATTGCTTCTTGTCCTACCTTCACCGGACACGTAGCACAGTCGATCCCCATCCTCTTTAGAGCAGCCGTTAATATATTTGAAAACTATCATCAGGTCCCATCTCAGTCTTCTTTTTCTCAAGGCTAAACATGCCCATTTTTTTTTAAACCTTTCCTCATAGGTCAGGGTTTCTAAACCTTTTATCAGTTTTGTGCCTCTTCTCTGGACTCTCTTCAATTTATCCACATCTTTCCCAAAATACGGCCCCCAGAACTGGGCACAGTCCTCCAGCTGAGGCCTCCCCAGTGCTGGGTAGAGTGAGACAATTCTCTCCTCTCGAAACACCCCGAAATACACTCTTTTGAAAAGTTACTAGGTGTTTTATCCAACAAGCGTTATTGAAAATTCAGTGGTCTGCTAAACAGCAATGATGGTCAATTTGGAGGCGACAGCCAATAACTGAAATGTGCATCAGAAGGAGGTTCGCCCTGCTCAGTGAAGCCTGAACTATAGAGTCACTCTGAAAGTCTCCATGCTACCGTTTTCCAGTTGCACCACCCCAAGCCTCAGTAAGAAGAGACAATATGGATGCATTACAAACTCACAGTAATAATACTTCGCACTTACGCAGGGCTCAGAGGGTTGGATTGTGCCTTTTAGAACAGCCCAGAGCAAGGAATGGTGGGTAAGCTGCACCCCTCCAGGAAGCCCTGAGCCTACAGGACTCCTTTTGAATTGGACACAATCCCTCCCCTGCTTCCTCCTTGCTCTGGGGGAGTTAGTCATTTGTTGCTGGCCTTTACCGGCTGCAAATTATGTCACCCCCCGCCCCATCCTAGCCCCTACCCTCCTGTGCCAGCTCAACTTGGCTCCAGGCATGTAGGTAAAAGCAGAGCTACTCACCCATTGAATCCCTCCATGGAATAGGTCGGGGAGGAGGAGAGAACCCCCCACTAGCATGAGGAGCTGAGCCAGCCTTCAGGGCAATGTGCATTAATATTCTCCTGCAGGAATAGACTGGCAAGGCGGCATTGTGACTCAGGGGCATATCTGTGAGTCACAGCGCCTCCTGGGGCTACTCCAGGGACAGAGCAGCGAATGCACTACCACCCGCTTGCTCCGGGTTCTGCCTCAAGTTGCCAGGTAGCTTTTACTATGCAACCTCCTCCCGTGTCACTCCTTGGGAACAGGCTCGATTCTATTACAGGCCGCGCTGGAACACGGCGATGCCACCTGCAATTGCTGACCGTGGCGGCGCGAGGCTTAGGGCAGGGCAGACCCAGGTCTTCCCGCGGTGGCTCTGTTTCTTTGGAAGGAAACAAGAAAAAAATCTCAACTCCGGTAATTTGTGCCGTGAGAGTTCTTAGCAGCGTGTCACAGAATCAACAGACGACAGAAGGGGAAAATAACCTCCAGCCGTGGTTCAGTTCCTCTGGATTGCTATGGATCACTTCCTAGTGACACTCGTATGCGAGGCACATTTTCTTAACAAATAAGAATCTAATGGATTAGGACCCATCTAATTATGCATTCTGCATTAAGCTGATGCGCCCACTGTCTGCTGCTGCTGCTGGCATAATTAAACTTAATATACTTTTAATGATGTCTTCTTAACTCATGCATTCATATATGATTAGAATCAAATGCGGACAAGCTGTCACCGGTCCGGGAGAGGATCTTTTTGCAGGTCCTGATGGGACTCATGTTGAAATATTAATAATGCAGATTTCAAGGTTAACAACATTGGTTTTGAAGTGGGGAATGCTTGTCATGCCAGCTGAGCTAATCCGAGACAACAAACCGGCAAGCCGTTCAAGTCCCGCCTCTCTCGGTCCTGGCACCGGGAGAATGGGAGTCGTACTTTGTTAGCAAGATAGTGTTTGTAAAACCTCCTCTTTTCCAAGCTGAAAAGTCCTAGCCTCTTTAATCTCTCCTCATATGGGACCCGTTCCAAACCCCTAATCATTTTAGTTGCCCTTTTCTGAACCTTGTCTAGTGCCAATATATCTTTTTTTAGATGAGGAGACCACATCTGTACGCAGTTTTCGAGATGAGGGCGTACCATCGATTTATATAAGGGCAATAATATATTCTCAGTCTTATTCTCTATCCCCTTTTTAATGATCCCTAACATCCTGTTTGCTTTTTTGCCCGCCTCTGCACACTGCGCGCACATCTTCAGAGAACTATCCACGATGACTCCAAGATCTTTTTCCTGACTTGTTGTAGCTAAATTAGCCCCCATCATATTGTATGTGTAGTTGGGGTTATTTTTTCCAATGTGCATTACTTTACATTTATCCACATTAAATTTCATTTACCATTTTGTTGCCCAATCACTTAGTTTTATGAGATCTTTTTGAAGTTCTTCACAGTCTGCTTTGGTCTTAACTATCTTGAGCAGTTTAGTATCATCTGCAAACTTTGCCACCTCACTGTTTACCCCTTTCTCCCGATCATTTATAAATAAGTTGAATAGGATTGGTCCGAGGACTGACCCTTGGGGAACACCACTAGTTATCCCTCTCCATTCTGAGAATTTACCATTAATTCCTACCCTTTATTCCCGGTCTTTTAACCAGTTCTCAATCCATGAAAGGACCTTCCCTTTTATCCCATGACAACTTAATTTACATAAGAGCCTTTGGTGAGGGACCTTGTCAAAGGCTTTCTGGAAATCTAAGTACACTATGTCCACTGGATCCCCCTTGTCCACATGTTTGTTGACCCCTTCAAAGAACTCTAATAGTTTAGTAAGACACGATTTCCCTTTACAGAAACCATGTTGACTATTGCTCAACAGTTTGTTTTTCTATGTGTCTGACAATTTTATTCTTAACTATTGTTTCGACTAATTTGCCTGGTACCGACGTTAGATTTACTGGTCTGTAATTGCCGGGATCACCTCTAGAGCCCTTTTTAAATATTGGCGTTACATTAGCTAACTTCCAGTCACTGGGTACAGAAGCCGATTTAAAGGACAGGTTACAAACCTTAGTTAATAGTTCCGCAACTTCACATTTGAGTTCTTTCAGAACTCTTGGGTGAATGCCATCTGGTCCCGGTGACTTGTTAATGTTAAGTTTATCAATTAATTCCAAAACCTCCTCTAGTGACACTTCAATCTGTGACAGTTCCTCAGATTTTTCACCTACAAAACCTGGTTCAGGTTTGGGAATCTCCCTAACATCCTCAGCCATGAAGACTGAAGCAAAGAATCCATTTAGTTTCTCCGCAATGACTTTATTGTCTTTAAGCGCTCCTTTTGTATCTCGATCATCAAGGGGCCCCACTGGTTGTTTAGCAGGCTTCCTGCTTCTGATATACTTAAAAAACATTTTGTTATTACCTTTGGAGTTTTTGGCTAGCTGTTCTTCAAACTCCTCTTTGGCTTTTCTTATTACATTCTTGCACTTAATTTGGCAGCGTTTATGCTCCTTTCTATTTGCCTCACTAGGATTTGACTTCCACTTTTGAAAGGAAGTCTTTTTATCTCTCACTGCTTTTTTTACATGGTTGTTAAGCCACAGTGGCTCTTTTTTAGTTCTTTTACTGTGTTTCTTAATTTGGGGTATACATTGAAGTTGGGCCTCTGTTATGGTGTCTTTAAAAAGTGCCCATGCAGCTTGCAGGGATTTCACTTTAGTCACTGTACCTTTTAACTTCTGTTTAACTAACCCCCTCATTTTTGCATAGTTCCCCCTTTTGACATTAAACGCCACAGTGTTGGGCTGTTGAGATGTTCTTCCCACCACAAGGATGTTGAATGCTATTGTATTGTGGTCACTATTTCCAAGCGGTCCTGTTATAGTTACCTCTTGGACCAGCTCCTGCACTCCACTCAGGACTAAATCTAGAGTTGCCTCTCCCCTTGTGGGTTCCCGTACCAGCTGCTCCATGAAGCAGTCATTTAAAGTATCGAGAAATTTTATCTCTGCATTTCGTCCTGAAGTGAAATGTTCCCAGTCAATATGGGGATAATTGAAATCCTCCACTATTATTGGGTTCTTAATTTTGATAGCCTCTCTAATTTCCCTTAGCATTTCATCATCACTATCACTGTCCTGGTCAGGTGGTCTATAATAGATCCCTAACGTTATATTCTTATTAGAGCATGAAATTTCTATCCATAGAGATTCTATGGAACATGTGGATTCACTTAAGATTTTTACTTCATTTGATTGTATATTTTCTTTCACATATAATGCCACTCCCCTCCCTGCACAACCTGTTCTGTCCTTCCGATATATTTTGTACCCTGGAATGATTGTGTCCCATTGATTGCTCTCGGTCCACCAGGTTTCTGTGATGCCTATTATATCAATATCCTCCTGTATCACGAGGCACTCTAGTTCACCCATCTCATTATTTAGACTTCTAGCATTTGTGTACAAGCACTTTAAAAACTTGTCACTGTTTATTTGTCTGCCCTTTTCTGATGTGTCAGATTCTTTTTTATGTGAATGTTTCTCATCTGATCTGGCCCTTATATTATCCTCCTCCATCCTCTGCTCCTGACTATAACCTGGAGATTCTCTATCATTAGACTCTCCCCTAAGAGAAGTCTCTGTCCGAGCCACATGCTCCTCTGTAGCAGTCGGCTTTCCCCCATCTCCTAGTTTCAAAACTGCTCTACAACCTTTTTAATGTTTAGTGCCAGCAGTCTGGTTCCACTTTGGTTTAGGTGGAGCCCATCTCTCCTGTATAGGCTCCCCCCATCCCAAAAGTTTCCCCAGTTCCTAATGAATGTAAACCCCTCCTCTCTACACCATCGTCTCATCCACGCATTGAGACTCTGAAGCTCTGCCTGCCTACCTGGCCCTGCGCGTGGAACTGGGAGCATTTCTGAGAATGCCACCATAGAGGTCCTGGATTTCAGTCTCTTCCCTAGCAGCCTAAATTTGGCCTCCAGGACATCTCTCCTACCCTTCCCTATGTCATTGGTACCTACATGTACCACGACCACCGGCTCCTCCCCAGCACTACACATAAGTCTGTCTAGATGCCTCGAGAGATCCGTAACCTTCGCACCAGGCAGGCAAGTCACCATGCGGTTCTTCCGGTCATCACAAACCCAGCTATCTACGTTTCTAATGATCGAATCTCCCATTACTAACACCTGCCTTTTCCTAGCAACTGGAGTTCCCTCCCCGGAGAGGCAACCTCAGTGCGAGAGGTAGCCCCAGCACCGTCTGGAAGGAGGGCCCCAATATGGGAAGGTTTCCCTCTGCTCCCGTTGACTGCTCTGCTTCCCTGGGCCTTTCATCCTCCTCAACAGCGCAGGGGCTGTCTGACCAGAGGTGGGACAATTCTACAGTGTCCCGGAAAGCCTCATCAACATACCTCTCTGCTTCCTTAGCGCCTCCAGTTCTGCCATCCTGGCCTCCGAAGTCTGTACGTGGGCTCTGAGGGTCAGGAGCTCCTTGCACCGAATACACACATACGCCACCCGCCCACGGGGCAGGTAATCATACATGCTGCACTAAGTGCAATAAACTGGATAGCCTCCACTCTGCAGCTGGGCTTCTGCCTGCATTGTCTCCTAGTTAATGGAAGGGTTGTTTAAGCAAAAGGTTTTGAATGTAGTTTGGTTTATAGGTTTTAAGGGGAATAAAGGGACCCCCGCTCCCTTCCCGCTCCCCTTCCAAACTCCCTTGCAAAACTCCCTGTTAGCAGCCTCTGTTCGCAAAAGCCGAACTCCTTAAATCAATGGGAGTTAGGCTCCTAAATACCTTTATGAATCTGGGGCTTCACCTCTGCGTTTCCCCTCCCACCCTTTGTCTGCTTAGATTATAAACTCTTTGGGGCGGGGACCATCTTTTCTTACGTCTCTCTGCAGCCCCTAGCACAGCTGGGCCTTCTAGGTGTTACTGGGATATCGGTGACAATGATGAAACAAATGCACTCCCAGCGATTTTGCCTGATTAAACACCAGACTTAAAATAACCCTGAAGTTGCTTATCACATTTCAGCATCTTGCAGGAAAGGGCTCAACATTCGACTCCCGAGGGGTCTGTGCGGGAAGCAGCAGGTATTTCTTTAGCTATTGCAGCGGTTACAGAGCGCTGCAGTTCCATCTTGGGTTGTGCATGGTAAGTAATTACAGAGGTGCAAGGAGACACGTATTTGTATGGAGCCGAATTCTTCTGTCCATTGCCCAGCAGCAGAGCTGGCTTTTGGCTTGCCAAGATCAAGTTGTGAAATCATCTCCAATCCTTCTGACAGGAAAGAATTGATTTATTACGCTGCAATACATCCTGCGTACAACACCGTGTACCTTTCATCTAAAAAGCCAGGCCGTATAGAACACGACATGCTATTAATTCTGATGCCAGCCAGAACGGAGAAGGAATTACTGCCAGGGGGATCCAGAGAGCATGTTAAACCATCCCAGCAGAGTAATGAACATACATTGTGGCTGTTACATTATACTGTATTGATCCCCAGGAATGAAAAAGGACCCTGACAGCCATCAAAGGCTCCTGTTCATAACGCCGTGTGTGTGCGCGCGTGTGCTGTATATAATTAACTCATGTAGGAAGCTGTGCAAACATTCCCTAATTAATCCTCCCAAAGCTCTGACAGGGAGGATTAACCCCATTTTACAGCTGAAAAACGGACCCAGAATGACAAATTCGCCTCTCATTCCCAGCTGTGCAATGCCAGGAGAGTGGAGGTTACCACGTGCACTTCCCCAGGACTACCAAGAGCCCAGCTCTGGGTGCTAACTGCTAGGCAACAATGCCTCTTCTGTATAAACCTGCCCTTGAAAATAATTCCCCCTTCCCAAAGAGCAGCATGGGCTTAAGTGGTTTGGAAGCTTGGGATCAGTGCACTCAGCACGTCGCAGGGTTGAGTCCTAGCAGATCACCTCAACACTCTAATCCAAACCTCACCCTCTGGAGCAGGGCTGGATGGGCCACCACCAATGCCCCGCCATACCGTGCTGAAGGAGAGGTAACGGGTGTGAGGCGCTCCCATCTCCCCGGAGGCTGAGCACGTACACTGTCTCTGTAGCATCGTGCAGTTCCCCCATGTGCTAGGCGTCACCACGCCTCTCCCGGGACACACTGGCTGGTGCAGCAGGGAAAGTAACTGGCGAGGGATAGATTATTTCTGCCACCTGGCGCGAGAGGGAACCAGTGACCTTACTGTGATTCTCAGAGTCTCTCACAACTATGCCCTGCCCCTTACTCAGGGCTTGTGGCAAAGCCACAACCCAGCTTTCCATAAGGAGCACATTTGTGGGCTCCTACACAACAGCCGCTCTTGTATTATTATTTTTTCTTGTTTTCTTTCTTTCCACGTCCAGCCCCGAAGCAGCTTCTCGAGGCTCCGCAAACCAGCCCTTGTGTCACTTGCCAAGTAAAATCATTTCTGCCCTACTCATTTCAATGGGTTATTTAGCTCTCCAGGTTTTTAACTCGGGTCTTACATGGTTTTTGCATCAAGGGGAATAGCAACATTGCCTGTATTTTAAACCTAATCAGTAAATCCAGGAGCTCTGTTTGGGTGTTTTACAGCCTGATGCGGCTGGGACGCCCAGACGCCAGTAGTAACTCTGGCTTTGGTTCCCTCTTTCCACATTACTACTAACTAACCATTTCTTTCTACAAGACATGCTCAACCAGAAATGAGGGGATTGATGCAGGAATTACTGGAAAAATTCTCTGGCCTGGGTTATGCAGCAGGTCAGCCTAGATGATCGTAAGGGACTTAAAATCTCTGACTGTATAACAAATGATCTGGCCTGAGCCGCTCACATGTAGAAGACAGACACCTGCCCATGTGTAGAGCAGTGTGTGTTTGTACAGCACCAAGCACAATGATGCTGGGCCATGTCTGGGGTTCTTAAGTGCTACAGTAACACATATAATAATAATATGGTAGGATCTGTTTTTATGTAATATCCTAGTACTGATCCTCTGATGTGGCTGCATGGAATAAGCCAGATTAGTGCAGACCTTTTTGTACTCACAAATAGACACACAGTATGCAACATGAGAACATAGGAACGGCCATACTGGGTCAGACCAATAGTCCATCTAGCCCAGTATCCTGTGTTCCGACAGTGGCCAATGCCAAGTGCTTCAGAGGGAATGAACAGAACTGGTAATCATCAAGTGATCCAGCTTCCATCGCCCACTCCTAGCTTCTGGCAAACAGAGGCTAGGGACACTTCAGAGCATGGTTTTGCATCTCTGCCCATCCAAACTAATAGCCATTCATGGACTTGTCCTTCATGAATTTATCTAGTTCTTTTTTTAACCTGGTTATAGTCTTGGTCTTCACAACATCCTCTGGCAAAAAGTTCCACAGGTTGACTGTGTGTTGTGTGAAGAAATACTTCCTTTTGTTTGTTTTAAACCTGCTGCCTATTAATTTCATTTGGTGACCCCTAGTTCTTGTGTTATGAGGAGTAAATAACACTTCCTTATTTACTTTCTCCACACCAGTCATGATTTTATAGACTTCTATCATATCCCCCCTTCGTGGTCTCTTTTCCCAGTCTGATTAATTTCTCCTCATTTTTGTTGCCCTTTTCTGTACCTTTCCCACTTCCAATATATCTTTTTCTGAGATGAGGCGACCAGATCTGCACACAGTGTTCAAGATGTGGGCGTACTGTGGATTTATACAGTGGCATTATGATATTTTCTGTCTCATTATCTATCCCTTTCCTAATGATGCCCAACATTCTGTTAGCTTTTTTGACTGCCGCTGCACATTGAGTAGATGTTGTCAGAGAACTATCCACAATGAGTCCAAGATCTCTTTCTTGAGTGGTAAAAGCTAATTTAGACCCCATTATTTTATATTTATATTATATACCTTATATTTGAAATTTGAGTGAGAAAATTTTGTGTCCTTTTCCATTTATCTTCTCACCTGACAAAGACTGGTCTTGTTTGCAGTGCTGTTGTAGCCATGTTATGCCCAGGATATGAAAGAGACAAGGTGGATGAGGTAATGTCTTTTACTGGACTGACTTCTGTTGGCAGAGAGGACAAGCTTTTGAGTTACAAGGAGCTCTTCCCCAGGTTTGGAGAAGGTAAAACTTGGATTTTATCTGGGGTGACCAGATGCGAAGTGGAAAATATCGGGACTGCCGCAGGGGGGGCACCTTTTTAATTGTTACACTCACCCGTTCGGGTCTTCGGCGGCAATTTGGCAGATGGTCCTTCAGTCGCTGACGGTCTTTGGTGGCATTTCGGCTGCGGGTAATAAACCTTGCCGCCAAAGACCGTCAGCGACTGAAGGATCTGCTGCCAAATTGCCGCCGAAGACCTGGACGGGTGAGTGTAAAAAAAACCCCCAAAATGCCCGAAACAAAATATCGGGGCAAAAGGCGTCCCAACCGTACTTCAGTCAGGACGCGGGACAAACTCCTCAAAATTGGGACAGTTCCGATTTTATCGGGACGTCTGCTCACCCTAATTTTATCCCTTGGACAGAAGCACTGCTCTCATGGAAAAACCCTATGGCTCTTTATAGGGAAGGAAAGTATAGGGACCTATGGAAATTGAATAATGTTCTATAGAAATAACCCTAAACCCCACAGAATGTAATAGAGAATGAGAACCTTTCTACAGGATGTTTAACCCAATTGGCAGATTCCGATCCCTGCTCTAGAATTCTGTCAGTTTCTAGGACAGCTTAAAGATTCTGTAGAAAGACCATCCCTTTCTCCATCTCCCTTTGTGGTGACTCTGACCATGGCTGAGAACTTGCAGTGCAGCATGGTGTGAGATGTCACTATGAAGAAATGCTCCCAATATTTCTTCTCCAGGGCTGGGTGGTGGGTTGGTGGGTTCCTGGCCTAACCTTTCACCACTAGAGAGTTGTTCCCATCTGTACTTAGATGCCAAGTGAAGGTGACTTTATTTGTTGCTCTAAATCGATTTCCTAATGGAAGTTTACTTGCAGTACAAAGCCACTAGCGTCTGCTCAGGAGAAGCCCAGGACCGGAATAGCAAGGGGTGCTGCTGGGGAGAGCTGCATCGGGAGTATTGCACTGCGCTTGGCTTCCCTATTCCTGATTCTAGAGAGTTAATAAGAGCTAAATTCATTCACAGACTTACACTCATCCCATAAACACAAACCATCATAAATGAAGACTTGGAAGAGAACACAAGTCCGGCTCAGTGTCTTCAGTGAGATAGTAAAGCTGGGAGGGATTTCATCTTCATAATAAAATGGATCAACATGACTGATTGTTTCCATGGAGCTGAACAGTTTGTCTGGCGCTCTCTAGTGGCTCCTGATACTGGGTTTACATATGGATCCTGCCACTGCAGGCCCTGCTCTGCTGAGGGCTGTAGTAGCAGAGTGATATCACCCTGTTTCCTTTGCATGTGGCTAATTACACTGGTACCAGAGATGCAGACACGCTGGCACGTCACTCAGCAGCAGGCTGCCGGCAAACACAAACAGGGCGGGCGGCTGAAGCAATGACAAATTGATTCATGCCTGTGAATAACGAGGATGCACCAGGGGAGTTTGTGTTCAGGGAGGTCAAGAGCTACAAGAATCAGCAGAGATGACTTTTAAATGTACACAGGGTCGATCTGGTGCTTGCGGCCAAGCACATGGCAGGCAGGGACTGTGCCAGACTTGCCCACACGGCCCCACCGCTGCACCGCACGGACCCACAGCAAAACCCCGGCTATTCTAAGCCTGGAGCCACATCACTTGCAATCCTAACACACACATCCATGGTTTAGTAGAGTGTGTAATACAGACAGAATGTGACCTCACCCCGGATTTGCAGTGGAACCCAAATCCAACTAGGATGCTTGCCTGGTTTCATGTTTTGGTGCAAAGCTATGTACAGAATATGTCCATCGACAGCTTCACTCTGGTTCCTAACACCTGGGCCAGGTTTTAAGTGAACCTATGTCTACACTTGGAGCGAAGGGTATGATTCCCAGCTTGCGTAGACGTGCTCGTGCCAGCCGTCACTGAGTTAGCAAACTAAAAATTGTAGCAGAGTGGCAGTAGTTCCCACTGGCTGGTTTCCACTGAGTTTTGCTTGGAGATTTTGGGTTAGTTTGAGCCCCGCTTTGGAAGCAAAACTCGGGGGAAAGCAATTGCAAACCCTGATAGATCAAAAGGGGTGAAAATAACCCCACGAACCTCAGTGATGAAGCGAAACTGCCACGTTTTGCTCTAGCATGAACCTGCTGGGTCACATGGCATCCTCTTATCCTAGGGTGACCAGACAGCAAGTGTGGAAAATTGGGACAGGTTGTGGGGGTAATAGGAGCCTATATAAGAAAAAGACCCCAAAATTGGGACTGTCCCTATAAAATCGGGACTTCTGGTCACCCTATCTGATCCCTAGAACTGACATAAACCCTCTGACCCCACCTGACCCTGAGATCAGAAAGACGGGACATTATCATAAGTGGCTCATCTAAATGGGCCCGATTGGTAGCTGTGGGGCAGAGTGGAAGTGGGAAGATGATCAGAATATGGGCAGGACCAGTGCGTCTTCTAGATATCTGCCCACTTTCTGGCCTGGGCCAACCGGTTGTTAGGACCCTGACACTTTGCTGCTCTACAGCTCCCCCTCCCCCCACTGCATGGACATTTTATCACCGAGGAGAGAAAATGCTGGGCCATTATTTATTTGGCAGGGTGAGAAGCCGGGACCATTCTGCTCTGGGGATCCGCCCCCCTTCAGAAAATTCACAGCTCAGTAAAATGACTGTCCCTTCATCTCAGCTATCAGCTGAGGGCTTCCTTGTTCCAGATGGAGGGTCCATGCTAGGGGAGCTGGTCCTGGACTCAAAGCAGCAGCTGGAGGACTTCAGGGGAGGCTCTGCCCTTCAGTGAACGGCCCAGCAGAGGACGAGGCACGCTTTCGTGTGCGCTTAACGAATGAGCAGATGCCCAGCTGAGGAGGATTGCAACGGCTTGCTAGAAATACCATCGCAGTGCAAAGTATCAACGCCCAAAGACTGCCCTTGCGTCAGGCAGAGGGGTCCCTCCTCAATCAGCCAGCAGCTAAACCTTTTCACTTAGGCGAGGCTTGCATAATTCCTGCTCCGCAATTTTGCCCTCGTGTGGCTGCCATCGTACTGCTTAGCGTATCACACCTTTAAAAAGCTTTTGGCAGATCTGCGCAGCTCTCGGGAGAGGTGCTAAATAAGCACCGTTAACCAGGCTGTGGAACTGGGAAGCTGAGGCAGAGGGACTGGCTCAATGCAGAGTTGCACCGGTTTAATGTGTGATTTTAAACCAATTAAAACTGGGACCAATTTCAAACCAATTTAAACGGCGTGAACACTTTCATTTTGGTTTAAACCAGGCTTATTGCAATTTAGCTCAAATTGATTAGGAACAGGTTTAAACTAAGCTGAAATAAGTCACTCAAGCTAAAAAAATTGTCCACACAGGCAGAGGGTTACACTGGTTTAACTAAACCAGTGCAGATTTGTGGCTACAAAGACCAGAGAGGGTAAGGGCTTGTTTACAGGGGAAAGTTATACTGGTAAATCATACCAGCAGAGTTAAACCGATATAGTTATACCAGCATAGAACCCTGTGTGGGAATGCTGATTCCAGTATTATTTTTTATTCTCATTTCAGTTTAGCTTAAACCCCTTCCAAAGTGACACAAGTTAAACCAGATAAAGGCACTCAGGTTCTGGAATGAGTGTGTCTACATGGGGAGTGATATCAGTATAACTATGGCAGTTTGAATCACAGCTTAGCTTATACCGGTATAACTATTCCAGATAGAGAAGCCCTAAGTGACTTGCTTAAGGCCAGTTTTAGAGCCAGGACTGGAACAAAGGGAGTCTTGACCGCCAGGCCTGCACTCAGATCACTAGGTCAGATTGCTGTTCTGGGAAAGCTCCACCAGTTATGCCTCTTTTCCCATTAGCGCAGTAATGTGGGGACAGTTTGCAAGAAACCAAAAGGGCTTCAGAGAAAGACCTTCCCTAAACTGAGAATTCCCTGGCACTCTAATCTGAAAAGAAACCATCTACAGTGATTTTTAGCCACTGTTATTTTCTGTTGTGCCGGTATAACACTGATGGTGAGAGGGTCCATTAGACATTCCAATATATGGGGAAAATTCTTGTCTAGCAAGAGGTGTAAGATATGATTTGCTGCACATTCCTGGTGGGTTCAGAATGGGGCCAATCTCTGTCTGTTTTGTGATTCCGAAGAGCCATGCTCCAAAAAGCTAAGCTTCCACGTGAAACAACGAATTGCATTTCTAGCCCTTCCGAATGGCAGCAAAATAACTGACTGTAGACTGATGCAGTGGTGTCTTCCTGAGTCTGCAGAGAGCCTCAAACAGTAGCTCTAGGAGAGCTGTGAACTGACCCATACACCTTAGTGAGACTCTGAAACCTAACAAGGACAATTTAAATGTTAATGTCTTACACTGTTTCAGTGCTTACTATGGTAGCGGAAACATATAGTGCATGTGTTTATTCTACAACCTCAAACTGCCTGCCACCCCTCCCAGGTGTCCCTTGTCCAGCTGCCAAGACATCCAGCTTATTCTACCTAGTCACTTCTATAGGGTAGGTGGGCCTTTTCCAGATGAGGATCTGTGGCATATTGAAAATTCAGAGGCACAGTAAAATAAATGGAATTTAATATCAAAATAAGTCACACGAATTACTGCAACTGAGTGTATTATTCATTTCTATATTTAATTTAGTATAAGCCTTCAGTTTAGAATTCCCCCAAAAGCTGCCGCTGAATTTTCAGAGACCAGGGGTTCTTGTGGCAGAATTCAGTTCCACTTGCTGACAAGACACAGGTCCTTGGTTATAGAACCAGAGAAACGATGGGCTGGAAGGGACCTCGAGAAATCATTAAGTCCAGCCCCTTATGCCTAGGCAGGACCACCCCTAGACCTAGATCCCTAAACCTAGACCATCCCCGACAAGTGTTTGTCCAACCCTGTTCTTAAAAACCTCCAATGATGGAGATTCCACAACCTCCCTTGGAAGTCTATTCCAGAGCTTAACTCCCCTTAGAGTTAAAAAGTATTTCCTAATATCTAACCTAAATCTCCCAAGTTGCAGATTAAGCCCATTACTTCTTGTCCTGCCTTCATTGGGCATGGAAAACAATTGATCCCCATCTTTCTAACAGTCCTTAACATATTTGGAGACTTTTATCAGGGTCCTCCTCGGTCTTCTTTTCTCAAGACTAAACGGTCTCAGTTTTTTTAACCTTTCCTCATTGGTCAAGTTTTCTAAACATTCTTTTTTTTTTTTTTTAATCATTTGTGTTGCTCTCCTCTGGATTCTCTCCAATTTGTCCACATCTTTTCTGATCACTATTGGCAGATACTTTTGCAGGGACATGGGCTTATTCTTCTTCCATATCTTGCCCATCTCTAATTGCTGTACTGTGAGCCAAAACAGATTCCCTTTCGTTGTGCGGGAACACTGGCACAGCCACAGTAGATCAGACCCGAGATCCAGCTAACCCAGTATTTTGTCTCCAAGAATGGCTGGAGGAAGATGCTTCAGCGGCAGAGGCAAGGAAAGTGTACAGGAGGCAGTTATGAAATAACCTGCCCACAGGAAAAGTCTCTTCCTAGATCCTATCAGTTAGTGGTCATCTGATACACTGAAGTATGAGGGTTTATATGCCCTTTCAAACGGTGGTTGTCATCCCCACACCACTTTCAAGCCTCACTAGTGTAACTGTAGCTGATCTCATTATCTGTGTAAATGTCTGAGCAGTTTGAATCCTGCTACCTTTTCACCTCAACAATCTCTTGTGACAAGGAGTTCCACAGGCTAACTGCGTGAAAAAGAATGAGACATCTCTAATAAAAGGCAAGATTGGGGAGGGTTTTTGGACCAGTGCTGGTTCTGATTTGACTTGGAGCTCATCGATTGCAAAAACAAACTAAAATCCTCCTATTCCGTTCCCACCCGCCCAAAAACTCCAAACAAACAAGGAAGCCCTCAACATCCTCCACCCCCCTCATCCACCACAAATGATTTTTCTGCCTTCACCGATTGGGATAAATATTTGATAGATTCCCAATTTGAACCTGAAGCAGTTTATTTGGCCGCTGTTCACAAGTCAGGCACAAAAAATCAAGGAAATCTAGTTTGATTCAGGTTGGGTAAGATTGCCTCTGGGGTAACATCATTTTCATATCACACATCCAGCACTGGCACAAAACAGTATGGACAGCTAGGAAAAATGGACTGTGGAATCTCAGTACTTAAATTCCAGGTGATATTTTTCATTTCTTATGTAAATAAAATTAAAAGCACCATTTGCAAAAGAGAACACAAAACGAAAAATGTTTCTGTGTTTGATCAAGCAAAATCCCTTTGCAGTTCTATCAAGAAAGAGAGTTAAAACAAAGAGAGCTGTTAAATAAAAGATTCAGGTACCAAAGAGCAAAATTTAATGAAAGCCGAAACTGTTAAATATGGATTCCTGTTGAGAAAAAATGTCAATGTCTTTAAGAGTTTTCCCATTATTCTATTTTTAAGAAAAGTGTAGTAAAAATACATATTACAAGTTAACATTTTTTCCCACGCTTTTGTCTCATTCCTTTTTTCACCCCTCCATTGATCAAAAGCATTCTAAGATTGAGTCTCCTGACTTATTTTCACAGGCATTCAGTCCTATCACAGAAAGTTTGTTCCTACAGGGCCATCTAACTGGCTGTTTCAATTGTTGGACAGAGCTTCTTTGATTCCCTACCACAAAGGCAGCGGGCTCTTTGAAGGTTGATGGGGCTTATTTCCAATTCCACAGAAAAGGGAATCTCTGCAACCTGCTCTCAGTGCAATTTCAGGTGGCGAAATAACTGGGTTATGAAAGGTCTTGGGACAAGAAAAGAATCAGGCACAGACTTTCCCAGAAGAGCTCTGGGACAGAAGCAGGAAAGCATCCTCGATGCCTGCTCCACTCCTGCACGTATACAGAACTGAAGTTAAAAAAAAAAAAAAAAAAAAAGAGGTGGATAAAATAATAATAATAAGCGCAGAGATGGTGCCCTTGAAGAGTTATTCTGAGTGGCTGATGAAAGTGCTTGTCTGGATGAAAGATGGAGACTACAAGGGTTTCCATTGGCAGGGAGAGAACACGCAAGGGCACAAGACATGCTGTGCCCTAGTTAGGATCCTTGAGTTTTTGACTTGCCAGTCTCGCGAGGGTGACCCTAGGAGGAGCAGAGTCAGAGACAATAGATGGGTAGCAAACAGCTAAATGGTAAAGAACAGTTCAGAGCAGGTCAGTCGTTAAAGGTTGCTGACATACAGCACCGCACCATGAATCATGCGCTCAAGAGAACTGGTTTGCAGCCAGCCGTGCTTATGAAGAACCACGCGGGGAAATAGTCACCACAGACCTGCTCAAGTTATTTGCCTGTCACTTTCTCATCAAACTCTCTTTCCTTCACCTGTCCTCCCCACGCCCCCAGTTTCTCCACTTGCCACGTTGCAGTCTCTGTTACTTTACACATAAAAGCAGCCCATGTGCCTCTGGTGGCAGCCCCTTGTCACTGTGCAGGGTTTGCGCTGGCTTTTGGAAGAAGCTTCAACCTCTTAAAAAGTCTGAAGTGACTGTTCAGACACAAGTGGTGGAAGTGTGGGGAGAAGAATGGGGGAGGAAGGGTCACTGTTTGACAGATCTTTTATCGCTCTAGAGGGTCCCCTTTAAATGATTTACTTTTGGGTAGGCCCTCCCAGTCCCCAAATGAAAAGCATTCTACTGTCCATGCTGGCAGATTCACAAAATGAAAATTTTGTAGCAAAAAGAAAAAGAAAAAGATACACTGGGGCAACATTGCCAGAATCAGGGCCCCCTGCTGCATGGCTTGCACTGTGGATTTTGCCATTTCATTTCCAGTAGTAGCAATGCTGGGTTTTGGATCATAGACAGACTTTTCTGTACCAAGCAGGGGAACCAGCTGGCCATTTGTGAGTTCCATTTGCTTGCTGAGGATGAATGGGCCAGAATCCACTGCCGTTGGCTTTGCCACCAATGGGACTGGACAAGTGCTGATTTCTGAAGCTGAATTCAATTGGGCCCAACTTTGAGGAAGTATCACAGAAGCTTGTGAAGCTCTGAGGGATGTCCTCCCCATTTGTTGGATTACGTGAGATCTCGGTTCTTCTCAGGAGGCTGGCTTGGCCAGTTCACCATGGAATGTCCCCTTTCATTCATAACTGGCTATAAGGGAGTTTCACAGCCAAAAAGCAGGAATGTCCAGAATGTAGCTCCACCATTTCTAGCTCCATTTTACTTGTTAGCAGGCCATCTGGTTGCTTTGTAGATGGTTTACTCTAGGCTCAGGGTGGCTCTGCCATCAAAGAGAGCATATACAGAAGCAAAGCAATGAAGAAATGGGTGACAATTGCCCATAACCCCAGATAAGTTAGGTAGGGGGGGTTGGACGGATGTTATATTTGCTTTATCTCTTCCATATGCAGCAGTCTGCCATGATCTTAGTCCACTGCTGACTTGTCCACTCTAGCCTGCCACATGTGGGGGTTTCCCCCCTGCAGGGTCTGGTATGGATTCATACCCCAAGTTCAGAGCAGCTTTCCCTTGAACCACCATTAATCGTCTCTGGAATAGTTTTGACATTGGCCTTGGGTTATGTTGGCTCTTTCACCTCCAGTTACAACTTTCAGCCATTGTCTCCATCCAGCCACTCCCTACCCCCGTCTCTGCCAAAGTTGATTTCTGTTGCTGTTTCAGTCATTTTCTTGTCTCTAAAGTCCTTTTTCTTAAAGGGAGAATGGAGAGATCCCAGCACAGTACTTTCAGTCTTGTTACAACGCCGCCGCCCCCACAGTGCTGAATCGTGATGAATCACAGGGTTCTATGCTGACACGCCCAGTGAGTTAGGTTTGCCTTTTAATTTATTTTCCTTTCATTGTTAGTAGTTCAGACATTATGGTTTGCATCCCACACTAAACCTGATTAAAGGGTTGAGTGGGGAAGGGGGAGAGATGATGTCACCCTGACACCATGGGAATTGGTAAGAAAAAATATATATATTGCACACACAAAGACTTATTAACAACCAAGTTAAAACAAAATGGCACAGTCTTCCTCAGTGCTCCAGTGGTTCTGCATTCCAGGATGGTCCAGAAACCTGCTGAATCTCGTTACCCGTCTCCTTATCGCAGCACGGACTGCTATTGTTCTCCTGCCTGTGGATCTATCAGAAAACAACAAAGAAAATAGATTTGATTTCCTCAGGAAGATCCATCAAATTGTCCCTTTTGTCATCATTGTTTTTCTTGCATTTGTTCAGTTTGGTTTTGGCACTGGAGGGGTGGGGCAGGCGAGACCCGGCTCTCACCCAGGCGATGCATCGTGGCCGATTATAATCCCGTAGCTCCCAGGGACATCCCAGTGCTGTGACTCATGCACGGAATCGCCTGCATGGATTTGGGGAAATCATGGCTGACCACCCGTCCATTTTCTCCGCTGCCTCCCGCTGTAGCTGGCCTGGGAAGGGTTGCTGTCCTTATGGCTTCGTTGATTGATTGCTGTGGGATCAAACAAAAACCCTTTTTAGGAGGGACGGGGGGGTCTCCCCCTGTCCTTAGCAATGTCTGGAAAGTTACAATATGAAATACTCTTGCTTCCTTTGTCTTTATCTTTCCTTCATTCCCTAACTCTTGCTTTTCTGCAGTTCTGTATTGCATCTATTTTAACTGCTTACACCTCTTCTAGGTTCCAAGTTAAACGGCTCCGGAACACCTTGAGATACAGGGCACACATGTCATGTGCAGAAAGTACTCCACCTATAGACAGGGTAAGTTATTGACCATTTAAATACATGCTGATCTCTAAGGCCCTGATCTTGCAAACACTTGGAATGAGTAAAGTTAAGCATATGCCTAAGGCATTGTCTACACTGGCAAAATGAGATGTGCTAGGAAACCTAATTTTCCCAGTCTAGACAAAGTCTAAGGTTGTCAACACTTGGAGATTTACTGAAATAGCTATTCTGGAACAGTTATTTTGGAATAAGATTTGGTATTCAATTCAACCATATTAGTGGCATATAAAACACAACTCCTATGCTTCCTTTACCTTTCCCCAACTCTCATTGGTTCGGGCTTATTTTAAATCTCAGAGGGGAAAGAGGTATTACATATATTCGGCTGATTAAATGTGTAATCATTGGTGAAACATTACCAATGTTGAAATAGAAACATGTAAACTGAAGAAATGATCATGTATTATTTTTCAAATCCGGGTAAATTTTAGTGCTCATAGAAGTAAGACTCTCATAGGACCAGTCAGATGTATCCTAAATGCCATAGTGTCACCTTCTGACTGGCTTCCATGCTCACCAGAGTGGTCAAGGTGGAGGATACAGGGGACAGATTGTTTTCGGATGGCACAATTAATGCCAAACTTTTACCCGTAAATGGTAATCCGCCCCAATTCCCTTGCTTCTCATTGAATCAAGATGAATTCATTCCACAGGCACTCTCTGGTTGTTAAACCGGCATACCCAGAAGTCTCTAGTGTAATCCTATCTGCCATGGCACTCTGAAAGGATAACAGTACCATGTGGGGGAAAGGGCTAGTTTATTAAAAACGATGTCCCTAAGCCTCCAAATGTGCACATGCCCTTTGGAAGACTTGGTTGCATATCACAGTACATTTTCTGCCAAAATGGTGTTCACGGAGTTAATGGTACTCTGTTTTACCTGAGATTGTTGGATCTAGGAATTGGTCCAGCAATAAGATACAGCAAATGATCTAAGCAGCAACCATTATTGCTTAAATATAAATAGCATTAGCACAGTAATACTTAATGGAATTACAGGACCTGATTCACTACTGAATTACTCCATTTGTTTGTTTTGCATGGATTGACACCAGTGTGAACCTGAAGTAAATGCAATCGTGCATTAGCCCAACAGACTGCAGCCTTGAAGAGCTAGTCTTTGTTTCCTTGAAGCTTGACTGTAAGGAATTGTGATACATTCCTATGGTCATTCATGCTAGGGTTTTGCTTTGTATTGGAGATCTGCATTTGCACTACACAACGGTGTAGATCTGATCTGACTCTCAAAGAACTCATGTATTCGTATTAGTTAGCTCCCGCCATTCATTCTCATTCTTTCCTTTCTAAACACATCAACTAGCGTATTCACATCATCATCCCTATAACATGGGTTTCCACCCCGGGTCTGTGCTGCATCCGGCTTAGGAGCCTGGGTGGTGTCAGAGAGATGTAAAAGGCCTGGGAATGTGTTGCCACCTTCATCCGCTTTGTTTCACTTCTGGACTTGTAACAAAACTCGATTAAGGCAACCAGCATGGCTAGTCCGAGCCCTCCGATCAGGATATAGAAAACCCCGGCCACGTTGCTGAGACTCAGAGCGCTTGTCTTGTCCTAGAAAAGAAAGGAAAAGGGGACGGGACATATGGGAGGGGGAACAGCCAAATGAATATGGGATTGCTTTGTAAGAGGCACAGTACAATACAGTAACACTGGCATGTCATCATCTCCCTCTTTAAACACAGGCATGACATTTCTAAGAGCATATTCAATTTCTTTTCAATCTAATGTTTCTCTCACACAAACGAATAAACATTTCTCCAGCAATACAGCTCTATGCAAAGGTTTGGGTTCTGCTTTTAAATCATCAAACTTAAACACTTATTTACCCCAAATCCTTAGTTTAAATTATTGGTTAAAAGAAAAAAAAATCTGTTTGTGACATTTGCTTGTCCCCAATTTCACGCCTGAAATTACCCATTATCTTGGAAATGCTTGTTCCTTTAGTCCTAGATTGTATCCCCCGCAACTTCTGTTGCTGAGCAACACGTCAAGATGCCTTTATTTTTTTAATTATTATTATTTCTCAGTACAATATTCAGGTGACACTGGAGATGAGTAGTCCTCAGATTTGAGTTTGATTTTTATTTCTAGGGCAATTATTGCATGTGAAACTGAGATGCGTGTCTAACAACTATTTGATTCTGCATAATAGGGTTATTGATTGCAATTACTTATATCTGATACTTGTATAATGATGTGACAGACACTGTCTAATTAATCCCCATGGCAACCCTGGTTAGGAGGCAATATCATATTGCCTCATTTTACAGATGGGGAAACTGAGTCACATCGTGCTGGATTCAGCCCTGGTGTTAGCAGGTGCAACCCCACTGAAGCAAACAGAATTGACTCCACTTGCACGGGGGCTGAATTTGGGCTGCAGAGGTTTACCCAGGCCACATAACAAGTCCCTAGCATTGAAGAATTCCTGAGTCCCCATCTCATTTATCTAGATCACACTCCCTCCTTCGGTTAAAAGTTAAATAGACCTTCCTGCTAAGTGCTAATGACTGGTCTGTGATATCAACTAGACACTTGTTCGCTATTAAGGAATGCTGAGGGCGGGCCCAGTGGCATGGTATTTAGTGCTCCATTCTGCCATGTGGGAGGCCAGGGCTAGACTGATGGTGCTTGATAGGTCAGGCGTCCTGGGCTGAGTGCTGAGCCGCTAGGCAGGAAGGGAGGGCCATGTGTTGCTCAGCAGTGATCCAGCCACGTAAAGAGGAGCATTAATGAACTCTGGCACTAATTGCTGGGAGGAGCAGAGTTCTGCTCACATGTAGTCTCCATCAGCTCGGCAGTTTCATGATGCTGAACTGACGTTCTGACAAACATGGTTCCTGGGAAACAAAGGATTTGTTGCATTTCATGGACTATGCAGATTTCGGGAGGATTGGTTTTCTCGCCTTCCTTGGGCAGGTCTTACTCTCAGCAGCAGCAACCAAATCCTTGAAAGACCCCTTCAGCCGGGGGGAGGAATCTGTGGCCAGAAAGATACAAACGGGTATTTTCGGACAAGTGTTAAAATTTGGTGAGCACTAAGACGACTTCCAGGATTTAATAATTCGGTGGCCACACAGGACTTTCCAGTCATCCACTGTCTCACTCACAGGGGCTTTAGGTAGGCACCACAACCCATTTGAAGGTGAATAACTAATGGTACCTTAGAAAGTCCCCCTAATTCTTGGAACAGGTGGCGATTCTTGGGTCAAATATATTTTTAGAAGAAAACTGGCCTTTTATTTCAATATGAACATTTTCCATGAGAACTTCTGTTCCTTGTGAAATAGTCTGTTTTATTTGACAGACTCGAATAAAGAAATAAATACATTCAATTTTCAAAAAAGTGAGGAAAATTTGGTTGCTGGTTGTATTTGGCTTCAAGAAACAGTTTTTGTTTGGTTTTGTTGAAAAACTGGAAACACTTCCATGAAAAATTTCAGGAAAAATATAACTATTTTTGGTTTTGTTTTTAAGTTATTCACAGGAAATACTTACCAGGTACTACTCTGCTGGGCTGTTCAACAAACAGGATCCCTTTTTCTAATGTCCTCTTAGAGCATTATGGGGCTCCCTTTGGAACATGCACTACAGCAGTGGTTCTCAATCTTGGGCCGCTGCTTGTTCAGGGAAAGCCCCTGGCTGGACGGGCCGGTTTGTTTACCTGCTGCATCCGCAGGTGCGGCCGATCGTGGCTCCCACTGGCTGCGGTTCGCTGCTCCAGGCCAATGAGGGCTACAAGAAGCGGTGTGGGCCGAGGGACGTGCTGGAAGCCTCTTCCCGCTGCCCCCATTGGCAGGGCTGGCTCCAGGGTTTTTGCCGCCCCAAGCGGTGAAGAAGAAAAAAAAAGCCGCGATCGTGATCGGCGGCACTTCGGCGGCAGCTCCACCGTGCCGCTTTTTTCTTCAGCGGCAAGTCCTTCCCTCCGAGAGGGACCGAGGGAGCTGCCGCTGAATTGCTGCCGAAGAGCCCGACGTGCCATCCTTTCCCCTTGGCCGCCCCAAGCACCTGCTTGCTGAGCTGGTGCCTGGAGCCGGCCCTGCCCATTGTCCTGGAGCAGCGAACCATGGCCAGTGGGAGCCACGATCGGCCGGACCTGCAGACACGGCAGGTAAACAAACCGGCCCGGCCCACCTGGGGCTTTCCTTAAACAAGTGGTGGCCCAAGTTGGAGAACCACTGCACTACAGCACATACTGTGGGGCACTGATGTAACTTCCCACACCGGATTCCGTTAGCCAGAAGATGGAAGTGCTACTCTGTTAGAGTAACAGCTGCCAACTGTGGATATAATCTGTGTGGATGGAAAAGTCTTTAACTTTGATTTCTTTCCCCTCTCAATTAACCCAGGTCTCAGGAGCCTTGAAAGCAGGATCGCCACTGTGCAGTGTACTTTGTGGCCACATAGCATTGAGATCTCATCTATCCCGGGTGTTTAAGCATGAAGTCTACCTGCTCCAGAAGCTCATCACAAGGCATGTTGCTTCCATCTCTTGCATAGCCTTTGCCATGTCAGTCAGGTTATTATCTAGCCCATTCTTTCAAGTATGCTCTCTCTAACAGAAGATGATTTGCAGGTCCTCTTAGCTTTTTGGGTGTGCAACATCTCCTCCTCTTCCCGGAATCTCTGTCTCTGCAGCTGCCACATCTGCAGGAATCATTCGGTGGTCTATCTTTATATGTTTTCTCCCAATCTTGACTGTTTTGTTGCAGGACATTTTTTCTGAAGATTACTTGGAATCAAATTTAAGAGCCACTTGAAGTCTTCAAGGCGGTTTTAGCAGATATTTGGCAAGGCAGACCAGCAGCTACCAAGAAACAGGGTTAGGCCTGTCATGTAACATACCTCTCCAAAGGCATACTCTAAAGGGGTTTCACCTGCCAGACAGAGGGACTGAGAAGACCCAAGTGGGTTCCTCCACTTTTTGCTCTCCTTGTCATTCTGGGCTGCCATGTCTTGCCACAGTATCCTCCCATAACCTTTCCATCTTAGTTGTCGTATTCACCTGGGAGGAGTCTTTCTACTGGCTTTAATGGGAGTGGGTTCCGGCAGAAAGGTAATCAGGCTCCTATTTACAGATTTCTCTGACTCATGCTAGCTATGAATCTTTGGGTTTGGTTTAATCTTTTGGTCTGGTCTAGTTCTGATGGCATTATACTGCCAGGCTCCAAGCTGGGCAGCCAAAGATGGCAGACCCACCACAGCCACTTTGCTGTTCAAATCTCTCACAGTGTAAAAAGCAACAGAGGGTCCTGTGGCACCTTTAAGACTAACAGAAGTGTTGGAGCATAAGCTTTCGTGGGTGAATGCCCACTTCATCAGACTTGCGTCTGTGAAGTGGGCATTCACCCACGAAAGCTTATGCTCCAACACTTCTGTTAGTCTTAAAGGTGCCACAGGACCCTCTGTTGCTTTTTACAGATTCAGA
>NC_048305.1:4738268-4763898 GCF_013100865.1 Trachemys scripta elegans
CTAGATGCGATAAATCGACCCCCGAGCGCTCTCCCATCGACTCCTGTACTCCACCACCACGAGAGGCGCAGGCAGAGTCAACGGGGGAGCGGCAGCAGTCGATTCACCACGGTGAAGACACCACGGTAAGTCAATCTAAGTACGTCGACTTCAGCTACGTTATTCACGGAGCTGAAGTTGCATAACTTAGATCGATTTCCCCCACCCACCCTCACCCAGTGTAGACCAGGGCTTAGAGAACTGTTAGCAAGTTACGGGCAACTAGAGTTGATTAAAAAGAGGATTTTTTTCAAAAACAACTTTGGGAAATTTTGTTCCCTTTTTTCAATGATATTTTTCATATTTGGAAATTTTAAACATTTCAACCAGCTCTACAGCAGGAAAATGTCACGAAATTCACAACTTGCAGATGTACATCCAGCAAATCTGGACAGAAATGACCTTAGTCTGAAGTCTGATCCAAACGCTGATAGCATGCTTCACTACAGCACTGTGGTGTCAGCAGATGGATTAACCATTTAAATAAAGGATTATTTTCCTCTACTGAGGCACACAGCTGGGTATATGTCTATTTCTTTCTGGCATTTGCTGCCTATTGTTACATTCAAGGACATGAAATTTACCATTTGAATGCCAAATGATTACCAAGCAAATAAAGAGTAATGACATCATATCGGTTCCCTGTGCGGTGGCATACATTTTTGGCTGAGTGACTCACAGGAGCTTCCAAATCCTGGCACCACTAAGGCCAGGGGTCTTTGGTTACACACTGAATTTGTTTTATGGGTATGCATGACCTCTTTGGGGGTGACTGACCTTACTTCCGGAGTCCTTGCTTCCACATTCCCCTTTATCGTACCACCATTTGCTTTTCAGCTTGTCTAAGACGCCTTGCTCACTGAGTTTCAAAACCGCTAGGTTTACGGGACCTCTTCAACCAGGGGGGGAAATAACATAAATAACATTACCAATGTTATTTTATGTTATTCAGCACAGACAGTTCATTCACAGCATTCATTGAACAAGTTTATACATTGACAAAGTGATACAATTGAATACTCCATCTGGCCACCCTCCCCTCCTTCAGCATAACAGTCCCCACCCCCAGCACATTCACACAGCTTTTCCTTCAGCACAGCAAGATGAGTATTACTATATCACTTTGAGTAACCAGCAACCTCAACCACCTGCCGCGGATACTTGCAGTGCTGCGTCCAACGCGGATGAGAGCAGACCCTCCCCATCTGCAGTGCAATCCAGAGCTGGCAGCACCCTGCACGGTATCTCAATCTCCTCCACGTACCCGGGCCCCTAGAGAATTCAGCAGGGCCTTTAGGGGACAAGGAGGGGAGCTGCCTTCAAGAAGCCCCAACACAACAAAGTGCTTTCTCTCCCCTCTGCTGCAGGAAGAGGCTACCCCAATGGCTGTGCAGGCGTGAGCTTCTGCATGCTCGGATCTAGCCCCACAGAACTCTCTCTTGTTTCTCTTTTGGTTTAGCAATCAGAATGCATGGTCATTACAGAACTACAGGACGGCAGTGTGTCTCTGTTTGATTCCGTTTGCTCTCCCCAGGTGCTGGAGTGCAAGGGGTGTTGGCAGCGCGGTTGCTGGTTACTATCCATGCTGTTTATACCCACTAGTTTGTTCTTACTGGGGCTGACCTTGGAGTCACCTCCCCCGGTGCCGCACTCGCCCTTGTCGTACCACCATTTGTTTTTCAATTTGTCCAAAAGCCCCTGCTCGTTCAGTTTTAACACTGCCAGGTTTACTGGGTTTCTTTAAAATGAATAGATAACACTCGATGAGTAACAGGCGGAGAACACTCGTCAAGTCACGTGACAAGGGATTGGTGAACCAGCGCCCCCGATCCAGCCTTCCCCCACAAGCTTCACTCCCTTGCAGTCAGAAAATAATTCCCCGGGATCTCTACACCTAAGATACTGCAGAGAACTACGCCCAAGAGATTATTTGCTTTGGGGAATAGCAGTCTACATTTTATACTTTCTTCTGCAGCAGCCAAATTGGTGTGTAAATGTAAAGAGATATTTCTAAGCACCCACATAGCGTTTTACAAAAAAAATAAAATAAATTAAATGCAAGAACAACGATACTGTCATTTGTAGGGATATAGCCATGGTGCAGGTTTGGGGAACCTTTTGGAGTGGGGGAGGGGAGTCTGGCTCGCCCATTCCTCTTGAGTGATTCTCACGTCACAAAAGACATATAAAAACAACATGATTAGCAATCATTTCTCATTAAGTAAACACAAAGAAAAACATTTAGTCAATTCAAGAAGAACCGTAACATGTTCAAATTAACAGGTGATTGAGATACACGTCAGACACTTCAGGACCGTATGAAAACGGAGGGGCAGATCCTCAGCTAGCATAAACCAGCGTAGCTCTGCTGAAGTTGTGGTACCTATTTACCCCGCTGAAGAGCTGGCAGAGTCATTGCATTGGGGCCCATTGTGAATTAGCCTCACTCATGTGGGCTCCAGGGCTTCCAGTATCTCAGGGCCCATTCCTTAGTTTACGATGTGAATTCTTTCCAGAGCCTTTCCCTTCTCCCTTTTGGTTGTTTCAGTGGGCTATGAATGGTATGTATGCTCAATGGTATCCTTAGTGTGTTCCCTGTTTATAATATATATATATATAAAATGTCTTGTACAAGCATCTCCCAGCTGATGGAAAAAGCCTTGGCATAGATCCTACTGGTCTGGCTGGTGGGTAGGTGCTTTCCTTTAGTTCACCTGGGAGCAATCTGGGTTTGAAGTCTTGAGTAGCGTGCCAATCACGCACCGTGCCATATTCTGCCCTCAGATGCGTTCACACGACACTTGCTGACTTCAGGGGTAAGCATCTGAGGGCATAATTTGGCTTGGCGAGTGCAGCCATAGGTTGAGAAGATTTCACTGATGAGCAAAGTTTGTGTCTGGGCACTGGTTGTCAGACACAACACCGTGTAGACCTCACATCAGATATAGGAAAGAGGACAGGCAGAGTGAGAAACAATCATGAGAAGGCTTTACACAGCTTGGAAGAGATGGAGTGTTGACACCTCAAACAATAAATAGCCTTATAGATTCATAGATTCTAAAGCCAGAAGGGCTCATTATGATCAACTAGTCCGACCTTCTGGGTATCTCAGGCCATAGAACTTCCCCAAAATAATTCCTAGATCAGATCTTTTAGAAAAACATCCAGTCTGGATCTAAAAATGGTCAGTGATCGAGAATCCACCATGATCCTTGGTAAATTGTTAATTATTTTCACGGTTAACGTGAATTATACCTTATTTCCAGTCTGAATTTGCCTAGCTTAAACTTCCAGCCATTGGATTGTGTTAGACCTTTGTCTCCTGGACTGAAGAGTTCATTATTAAATATTTGTTCTCATTGCAGGTACTTATAAACTGATCTCAAGTCACCCTTAACCATCTCTTTGTTGCGCTACATAGATGGAGTCCTTGCCTCTGTCACTATCAAGCAGGATTTCTAATTCTTTGATTATTCTCATGGGTTGGCTCTGAACCCTCTCCAATTTATCATCATTCTTCTTCAATTGTGGACACCAGAACTGGATGCATTATTCCAGCAGCAGTCACTCCAGTGCCAAATACAGGAGTAAAATAACCTCTCTGCTCCTATTTGAGATTCCCCTGTTTACGCATCCCAGGATCGCATTAGCTCTTTTGGCCACAGAGTCATATTGGGAGCAGATTTTCCAACATGAACCCCAAATCTTTTTCAGAGACACTGCTTCCCAGGACAGACACAGTTTGAGACTTATCAGTGAGCCAGTTTTGAATTTAATGTGTGCCATGGTCATTTTGTATCATTTTAGTTTTTTGACTCTGATGGACTCCGTACAGCAAATGCTGAAAAGCCAGTAAAATATCTGGGCTCTCTGGGGAAAGGTGTCTGGTGATTTACTCTACTTGTATAAGTTAGGGCATGCCTACACTGCCCAACCCTCTCCCTCCTCTTCCCCCCCGAAAAACCCAAAGTGTGTTCTTAACTCAGGATAGTTAACTCAGGTTAAAATAGCAGGTGAAGCCACAGCAACTAGGCTAAAGCCTATAGGGCAGCCTGGGGTTGAATTCAAGCTGCTAACCTGAGTTAAAAGCTAAGTTGCCATGTTTCCATTGCTCTTTTAACCTGAGTTAAAGTTAAGAACACACCTTTTTGTTTTTGCAGGGTAGATCTACCCTAAGTTATAATTAAATGCAGTGACTATACATGGTAAAAAGCAACAGAGGGTCCTGTGGCACCTTTAAGACTAACAGATGTATTGGAGCATAAGCTTTCGTGGGTGAATACCCACTTCGTCAGATGCAAAACTTATGCTCCAATACATCTGTTAGTCTTAAAGGTGCCACAGGACCCTCTGTTGTTTTTTACAGATCCAGACTAACACGGCTACCCCTCTGATACTATACATGGTAAACTGTATGCAAAAGTAATGAATAATCAAGTAACACACATGATTATTTCTGTCTTCTAAAGCAGAAGGGAAGTTAATTAGCACAGCAATCTCTGATGAACCATTTGCAGAAGATGTAGCTATCGGATGATCTGAGAGTATGTAATTCTTATACAGGCATATGATATTAACACAGTAAATCCTCTGTAGAGCCCCTGAATGTAAAAATCGCTCAGCTGATATTTTGTGTCGTGTGTTATACATTTTATTTATTTTTTTCCTAAGAGGTTTCATTTAAAGTAATTGGTTCTCTCTCCAGTTCACAAGGAGTATAGGAAGCCTCCGATATTTCACAGTGACAGGGTCCTTGAGGAAAGATTTAGCTGCTTGCTACTTATTTTCTCTGAAATGTGTCATTTTAGGTGGACTTTTGACAGGGAACATTTTTATTAGTTTATGGGATTTGGAAGAGCTGACACACACGTTTATAGTGCCTCTGGAGAACTTTGCTGAAAGGCCAGGAAGCCAATTCCAAAACAAGAGCAGTCCTATTCCTAAAACTTTGCTGGTTCTTTTTAAAACGTGAATTAGAGACTCATATTGTGAGTGTTTTTTCATCGACTTTAATCTATTTTGGACAATTTGGCTTTGCATTATTGTTTTGTTTTCCCAAAGCACCAAATTTACCCATTCAATACTGAATGATGACCAAAGCCAGGTTAATCTGGGGGAGTTGGGGGAGGGGAGCGCTCTTCCACTAACCCCCGGCAGCCCAAAATATCTGACACTGAGCTGATGGATGCGGAGGGAGGTGTGCATGTGATATAGGATGAAGGTTGTGTGTCTAGGTTTCCAACCCTGCTCCCATTAAAGTCAAGGTCAAAACTCCTACTAACTTCAGTGGGAGAAAGAGCAGGCTCTCAATATCACTTTCACCACTGAAAAAAAACATTTTATCTGTTCTTTTATGGCTTCCATGCAGAAATAAAGAAGGAAAAGATTAAATCTGATCTAAAATTCAATCACCTAGCCCTCAAAACACATAACGCGAAGGAATCAACTTTGGACGAAAGAAAAAAGGGCTACAATGCCAGATAGCTAGGATTTCATAAGAGATGAAATCATTATGGAGAGAATTTAGATATTACCAAACATACTGACTCAAGTGCTTTCTGATGTAACACATATTAAACTTAGGAGAAATGTGGACTATGATGCAAGCCAGAACCGATGGTTGATATGTAAATATGAAGTTAGAGATCCTCATTTCTCACACTGGGGACTGGCTGGTAAGCAAATCCCTCTTTTGCCCCTAATGAATGTTTACAAATATGTCTCTGTGTATGTCCAGTGTAGTGGAGTACAGGTGAATAACCTGAGCTTTTAAATGATTTTAACCACTGGTTAAATATTATGAAATAGTTGAAGCTGATATCAGTCCAGCTCTTTGCAGTGTATTAAAATGTCTTTCTGTACCAACAAGCTGTGTTTCAGCAGAGAGTCCCTTTACTTTGTATAAAGATGTTGGCATAATCTAGCGACGACTCAGACCCCATGTCTTTAGGAATGTATAACATCCTTTATCAAGACAGAACACGGTGGCTGTGGTTTGTATGTCCTAGATGTGGTTGCTACTTTTATATGTTTTAAAGTTATTAATGCAAGCTGGAAATACAGTAGTAGTCCCACTTACGCGTATTATGAATTTTCTTTTTTTGGGGTTAAACTAAAATGACTTCTCATTTTTTGCTATGACAAATAAACAGCTTTAATTATTGATAGCATACATGATACGCCCATAGTATCTCGGGAAACAACAAGAAAACTTCCTTTTTTTGAAGCAGATCTTGCTCCCATTGAAGCCAATGGTGAAATTCCTGTTGACTTGAAAGGAAACAAGATCAGAGCCTTTAAATTCCCTGAGCCAGTAAGTAGGATTTGTTCCCTGGGTGTCTGAGTGTCACCTTGCTCAGTGCATTCTGTCCCTACGGTGAAGACAGACATCATATGATGACTGTAAAGAAAATACCGAAAGCTTGACAAATAAAACAATAAAACAAAACATACATAATGGGACAGAAAATTGACAGCACCCTGTTTCAAAGAAACACCAACAGGTCAAATGGAAAATCAAGCATTCCTCCTTTGCTGTTAACTGCATGTGGAAGAAACTCCCAAACCAGTCTAACAGAGGTTATGATGCAAAAAAGAAATGGCAGAAATGTTGTATTCTCCTGCCCAGCAAAGAGATATATGGATTAGCTGGATTGAGCGGATTCTTTTGCATTCTCCTCTTGTAGTTTTGCTGGTGGGTTGTTTTTTGTTGTTGTTGTTGTTATTAAAAGCATTACTAATGGCTTCCTTACATCCTGAACACTGCAGGACAGACTGTTTTTTTGCACATTAGTCCTGCCTCTTAATTTCCATATTTGCAAGACGGAAAATAAATATCGGCGAGAGTATGCTGGCAAAAGCCCTGAAGCTGTGATAGCGCATACCCATTAGTTTGGAGAGACCCAAAGAATTTCATTGCCTGGACAACATATTGATAGAAAGATTGTCTTAAGGACAACCTGCTCTCTATTCACAAACTAGCCACATCTCTCGGGGCAGCTACAGCACTTGCTGACAGGGAAAAGTAATATCAGGAAAGTGTTGAATGCATTTTTAAAGCTGAAAGGTGTAATAGCTGGAAACCATGGCCATGGTTCAGTGCCCATTGAGGACAGTGGGACCAGGCCCCATAAAACCAACCAGATCTTCACTAGAAAATGGTCTGCAGGGTACTAGTGACCTAGAACCCCAATTTAAAATCCTTCCCATTTATAGTCAGTGAACAAGTATCAGTCACTATTAAGGCTCCATTTATAAAGGGTTATTTACTGATCAATAGATGTTTTAATAAATGATTAATCAATTGCAATGGAGTCCCATAGGTCAATAGATTGCTTATCTCCATGTCTTATCACCATCTTTAACTCATTCTCTGATATGCTTTTTAACACATACCACTCGTGTCTGTGACATGCTTATAAACACCTCGTGATCATTTAAAAACCCTTTATAAATGGAACCGAAAGTGTGACTCAAACAGGGGTACGATTTTGCAGACTGCGGGCAGGAGGGTAAGATTTTGTGACAATTACTGTAGATGGTATTAGGATTTATAGCATTTTGGAAAGAAAGTGGTATCCCAATACATAAGTTGCAAGGCCAATAAAAGAATAAGGATGCTGTTCAGGATACACCCGAGTTGCTGAAATCCTGAAGTTTGATGGGACACAGGTGGGCCTCAGGCTTTTTAAATCCTTTTCTATCATCTAGTTCTTCTGCATTCTGTTCTGACAAAAGGTGGAGCTGCCAGCAGCATTCTAATCACTTGAAGCTTATTTTACTTTCCATCAGGACAGATCCCGAGTTCCTCACTCAGTTTTCACTTAGGCAAAAATCCCATTGAAGTCAGTGGCACCTCAGGATTTGGTCTATTATGTTTAATGCCTCACCGAGTTTTGAAAGTGAAAATTATTCTCTACCTAACTGATCCTTTTGTACGTTGCTTTCCTACACCTCTCCATCAGGTTTTTCTTTTGCTTGGCTTTTTTATCTTAAAAATAGCAGTAACGTTAAGTCTTGTCCTTCCTTGATTTTTGATGGAGGACTAATTGGAGGATATACACCTTGTGACAAGATGGTCAATATAGTATGGTGGGTCCTGCACTTTTCTTGGTGGGGGGGGCTAAAATATCACCCCTTACCCCTGCTCTTGGGGCACCGAGGGCCCCACTAGTGGCCCAGGAAGGTGGTAAAGGAGGGCAGTGGGGGAGGGGTCTGGGTTTGCGCCTCACTCTAAGTCCCAGCCCCTCTCAACCCCTGCAGGTTCTTACCCCCTTCTCCCTTGGGTGGGGTACCTTCAGTCCTTAAACACTGTGGGAGGGAATGTCCCTCTCCTGCTGGGGCAGGGTCTCCCTTACTCCGGTTTTCTGTTCCTCCAAGTCTAACAGCACACCTCCAAGCTCCAGTCCTCTCTCCTTCTGCCTTTCCCCTGACTGCCTGAAGCAGGGGGTTTTATTAGGTTTCTAACAGGGCCTTAATTGATTATGGGTGCTCCAATTAACCTGTAGCAACCCTCCCTAGTCTACAGGGAACCACGCCTTAATTAACCTAGGGTTTATATATTTCCCTTCTACCACTTCCCACTGCTCCCTGGCCCTCTTGTATCACACACCTGTAGACTCGGAGCTGGCTCTGCCCTTAACTGAAGGGGGGAACAGGGTTGAATCCATGAGTGAGATCTTATCTATGCTTTAGATTAGCCCCTGTTCAGCCATCACAGGCCAACAACTAGCATAGCTGCTTTGGTGCTAATTCCAACTGTAGATACACGGAAAGCCATGATTTGCACCGGTTCAGGTTTCTCCCTGCTTGAAAGTCGGATAAGTTTAAATGGTGCAAATCACAGCTTTTCTTACCTCTACATGGGGGTTTGCTACAGCACAGCTACACCAATTACTGGCCAGCAATGGCTACATCTCAATACAGACAAGGCCAAAGATATCTTTCCTTCCAAGTGTTAATAAAATGAATTGAAAAGTATTTTAAACAGTCTGAAAAAAAGGACAATCACTTCTACCCTCCTTTAATGAGTTTTTTTTTTTTTTTTTAAGTTTTCTGATGTCATAAACCTACTAGACTTCCAGCTGTCCATAGAGTCTTTCAGGGCAGAAAAGGCCTGCATTTCTAATGTTAAAAAAGGAGGGAAGAAAAACCTCTTTAATTAAAACAATATCCCCAAACAAAACCAAAACAACTCCTTCTTTCCCTACATCCTAGCGATACAAAAGCACTTATCCTGGTGCATAGATTTAGGTAGCAAAATGTAAGCACTCATGTGTGAAAATGTTGCCTCCATAATAATCTTCTTCCCATATTCTTTTGTATTTGTAACTGTACTAAAGATCGAGATTTTGTGCCTTTTAAGGGTTTTGGTTTTTTTTTTAAAAAAAAGCCTTCAAAAATATCTGTGATGGTGTTTTGTTACAGGCCTTTGGCAATTGCTGTTTTGGGTTCAGAAATGTGGGGCTTGTACCTCCTGGAAGATGTCAAGAGCCCTAAACTCAGCATCTGCTCTGAACTCTTGTAATTAATTGTTGTTTTTAGCAAGGATGAGAACGCTTCATTTTTCATGTTGTCCTCACGTGTTAGCATTTCTTTTCACACACACACACAAATACTGTTACCACAAGAATCCCTCTAAGCATGGATCCAAACCAGGGCCATCCCATACATTGCAAAGATGGGCATTTCACACGCCACAGGATGAGCCTCCCTTTAAAATAATGCTCTATTAATCAATGGTTACGATGCAGCAAAATCCCTTATGCAGTGCAGCCACATTCATAACGAATGGAGCAGTTGGAGGCCAATTTCCATATGCAGGGTTTGAAGAATTAGTCACTCCCATCACTGTTGAGCAGGAGTCATGTAGTTTAATGGCCCCATGCTGAGGATTTACACCCCCTGCTGTCATGATTAATATGGCAATGGAGATTGAACTGTGTGGACACATTGATTTATTGGGCTGCATGGCAAGGAAAAGCAAATCCAGGCTACTTACCTCAGTGCAGACCCCTTCGGTGTTGCAATGCCATAGCCTTTGGAATCCAAGTTACCTCCCACCTTCATGGTGTCACATGGCTTGCGCTGCTCTATATACTCATTCATGGTGGACTCCAGGAGGTAGGCGTACTTCCCTTTCGACTTCCTCACCCGGATCATCCCCTCTTCTGTGGTCCTCACAAAAACGGAGGGTTCCGCTGATTTCATGTATGTCCACATCTTCTCAAACACGGCGATTTTAGATCGCTGCATGGGGCAACACAAGCCCAGCATGTATTAGACTGGAAGCAGAAGCTTGTGTACCAGTGGAGACTCAGAGTTGGCTTGAGCATGTACCTATGGTTTGTATTAGTTAAGGAAGGCCAGCTGTGTTAGAAATAGTTTAATGAGTGACTTTGGGTCAAAGAGCTCAAATACCCGGCAAGCCCTCTGGGCCATTTGCTTCAAGTAATTTCAGGGTAAGAACAATCTAGCAATGAGTGTCATTCACCCAGGGCTGGATTGTTTCTGTTAGGTATAAGCAAGATGAAAGAGCTGCATGGGACTATATCTCCCTAGGGGGAACAATGGGAGGTGGCATTTTCAGCAAGCAGAATTCTCCACAGAGTCCCTGGTGTGGAGGGAGAGCATACCCTCTACCAGAAAGGAGAATTCACAGGAGGTGGAGCGGGGAGGGGTTATCACAGCCTATAAATACTGTACTTAGAGTACACCAATATACTTGGAAACAAGGAAAGTATTTAGATGCCAAAGATGGTAGGATGAGAAGCTAAGGCAAGGAGGGTGGAAATGTTCAGACTAGGTGTTAGGGAAATGTGCTTAACAATAAGAGCAATTATATGGCAGAATAGACTCCCAAGGGAAGTGGTAACGTTTCCATCCCTGCAGATGTTTGAGGAGACATTAATGGGAATGTTGTAGGAAGCAAAATGAAGGAGGTAGACTAGATAACCAACATAATCTTTTCTGGCTCTGCTATGTATGTTTCTGCCATACATAATGGCAGCGTATTTATATATGGTAAGTGGTTCCATTTGATTACAGGGCAAACCAAAGACTTGTTATTCTGTAAACTTGAGTTGCAAGTCACAGGGTAATTACTTTTGGAACCGCTAAGTGTAATTACTCAGTAATGTGCAGAAGCATGTAATTACTGTATGTTTCTAGGTTATTTACAGGATTCAGCAAACTACATGATCTGTAGTTTCCATGGAATGGCACAAAGACTAACACGATATTTTTGTTTTGTATATGAAAGTCTTAACCATTTTCTCTTACCCTAAAAAATTCTTTAGTTGACCCAGCTTCCAGGGTCCCGTAGGCAATCTCTGTCTGCTTGGCTAAGTCTTCTGCACTCTCTATGGGGGACACCATCCGTTCCACTGTCAGGAAGGCAGCCAGGTTAGCCGTGTAGGAAGAGATGATGATCAAGGTGAAAAACCACCAGACACCACCAACTATGCGGCCAGAGAGGGATCTAAAGACAAAAGTGAAGGGTGAGGGGAATCAGGATGAAGGAGTAGAAGATACAATTCGGTGATATAGGCCAGAAGGGTGGTATGTGGTTTAACACCGTATCAGCGACTGTTGAGCACTACCAGCTCTTACACCTGTTTCCTGGGAAGCTCAGTGTCAAAACGGGAGAGTGTTTCTCTCTCTATTTCCTTGTTAAATGGGTCAAGAAACAGGCTTGAGTGAAACAAAGCTATCACTGCGGCTGAAAAATAATGTTTGCAGAGTAACATTTTCTTTAATTTTCATTTTCTTTCAGATAAAAAAAAATAGCAAAACACAGCAACAAACAATAGGAAACTTTAAATTCCTGGGTAGGGTAGTACCTACCTCAGATGGAATTCTTTACATATATCAGGAACAAGTGAAATCCTAGCAATGATATATGTCCAATGCTAGATAAGGACGGTAAAATGATCAGTCATGTGCAGAAAAGGCAGAAATATTTAACAAATGTTTCTCTTCTATATTTGAGTCCTAGGTTCATGGAATTTAAGGCTAGAAGGACCATCAGGTAATCTAGTCTGACCTCCTGTATATCACAGGCTATTACATTTCATCCAGTTACACCTGTACTAAGCCCATTTGGAAAGAAACAGGATGATGTAATTCATATCTTACAGTCATGATGAAATACTTTCTTTTCCATCAGTAACTAGGGAGGACATTAAACAGCAACTATTAAATTAAACATTTTTAAATCTGCAGAACAGGATAATTTGTATTACCCTGTCTGAGTACTTGTAAGAGTATTAAAAGAATGGGCCAAGACACTCTTTGAAACATTAATGTTGATTTTTAACAAATCTTGGAACAGTAGGAAAGTTCCAGAGCACTGGAAAAAAGCTAGTGTCATACCCATATTTAAAAGGGGTAAATGGGATGACATGGGTAACTAGATGCTGACATAAATCCCGGGCAAAATCATGGAAAGGCTGCTATGGGATGCAATGAGTAGTGAATTAAAGAGTGGTACCATAACTAATGACAACCAGCATGATTTTATGGAAAATAGGTCTTGTCAAACAAGCATCTTTTTTTTTCGTATGAGATCACAAGTTTGGTTGATAAAGAAAACTGCATTGACATAGTATAATTAGACTTCAGTAAGGCATTTGACTTAGTTCTGCATGACTTTCTATAAAAACCACTATACAAAATCAGTGTAGCACATAACTAAATAGCTTAACAACTGGTTAACTATTAGATCAGAAAAATTAACTGTATATGGGAAATCATTAGCCAATGAGAATGTTTCTACTGGAGACCCTCAGGGTCATTGCTCATTGGTCCAATGCTGTTCAATAATTTTGTCAGTCATCTGGCAGAACACATAAAATCATTTCTGGTAAAATGTACAGATGATCTGAAAATGGGTGGAGTGGTAAATAGTCATGGCACATGTCAGTTGTATAGAGTGATCTGGATTGCTTGGTAAACTGGGCTCATCTGAACAATCTGCATTTGAATACAGCCCTGGGACAAGGGGAATTCTCCATCACTTGGAGTCTGTAAATCAAGACTGGATAGCTTGCTCAAAGATATGCTATCGCTCAGACAGAAATTATGGGTTTGATGCAGAGTTCAGCATGCGAGGTTCTTTGCCCTGTGTTATGCAGGAGATCAAACTCGGTGATCATAATAGTCCTTTCTGGCTTTATACTCTATGAATCTACTGCATTCTCTCTCCAGTCAGATTGCCAAATTACTCTAGGATCTGGAGACAGACAGATTGCTCAAGCAGGAATCTATTTACTGCATTCAAACATTTTAATATAATTTTAAAGGGAAGATTCTGTTTTTAAAAGGGATTTTAATAATGATGCTTCCTCCTCAAATTACTTGTACTCTCTTTCCTTTTTTAGCCAAACCCATCTCTCAGGCAGGAAGGAAACCATAATGCTATTTTATGCAGCCAGGCTGGCAAGGACAGGGTTACCTATCAGAAACACTGCCTCCCTCCTGTAAGCTCAGCCTTTTCTCTCTGCAGTGTGTCTCTTTAACATCCTCTGTCACTGCTCTGAAATCTGGCCTGGACTATGGTAATGAAAATATAGCCTTTAAATGACAGACACGGTGATGACACATGTCAGCATCCATTCCATCCTGTGTCTGAGTTTGCATGAGTAAATGGATCCAACAGCCATGCTTTCTAGAAGTCATTGTGGGCTAATACAATTTGGCAAACAAAACTCCACACCCCATTGCTCCAGCTAGGGAAAAAACAAACAAAAGCCACACTTCACTAATCACAGAAATCAGAGATGGAAAAAGAGTGAATTAAAGTAGTCTGTTCCCTGCACCGCTCCTCTATATTGTATATCACTGCTTTGTCCGGGCTATCTTTAAATCTCTCGCGGATGTGGGAGTAGCTGTTCTTTCAGACATCATGTATCTCATTTATATCAATCTGACCTTAAATCCCTTTGGTCAAAATTGCCATTCTTTGAGCTCAGAGAGACACCACTTAATGGAAACCAGGGACCACATTTGCTCAGCAACAAAACTCTTCTGAATACATTTGCAATTGGCAGAAGGGAGACCACACATTTTTAATCTCAGGGAAATAAAAGCCAATGCATCAAACACACTCTCGGCTTCACACTCCTGGAAGAGCAATCAGAGCAGTTTTTGCAAAGTGCAGAGAGAGCAGGCGGCAGGAAATACAGCACAGTAAATAACAGCAAACTGTTTATTTTACTTTTTTTTTCTTCTTCCAGATTTGTGAGTGAAATGATTGCTTATGAAAGTAGAATTGGCTTGAGCCAGGCACTGGGCAAGTGACTTTCCAGCCCCTCTGCCAGGGCATCTCAATGCTGACCTGTAGCCCCCTGGCTACTTCAGTCCTAGGCTGTGGGCTGTAGCCCACGAAAGCTTATGCTCTAATAAATTTGTTAGTCTCTAAGGTGCCACAAGTACTCCTGTTCTTTTAACCAGTCATATATATTGCAGACTGCTTCTGTGAAGTCAGCAAACTCATTATCACCTGAAACCTGAGCTGGAGGTGAAAGATTTCAAAGCAGTGGAACGTATAGTCTCACGTAGAATCCCGCTCCCTGATCTAGTTAATATAACTTACCTCTGAAGTGATGTTCATAAAGGTGATTGTTTCTATTCTTTAAAAAAATCACCTCTTACAAAGCAATAAGAACCCCATCTTTTTAATATAGGGCAGGTGGACAGGTTTCATGACACTAGGACACCGTTATAGTGTGACCATCTTGCAGCTGTTCAGAACCCAGCGTGACACAAGTTAGTTGCCTTGGCCCAGATGAGTTGTTGGCTATTTCAGCAAAATGGTCAATGACTAGATGGTCCCAGGGACTGAACTGCCTCCTATAGAGGTGTATGCAGTGTAGTTGTAGCGGTGTCAGTCCTAAGACGTTAGAGAGACCAGGTGGGTGAGGTAATATGTTTTATTGGACTAACTTCGGTTAGCAAGAGAGACAAGCTTTCGAGCCACACAGAGCTCTCAGATGCTCCGAGTACCTTTTCCAGATCTCAAGAAGAGCGCTGTGTAGCTTGAAAACTTCTCTCTCTCACCAACAGAAGATGGTTCAATAAAACATATTATCTCCCCCACCTTATCTCTCCCCAAGAGGTGGTCATTCTAAATCAGAGTTAAGGAATGATGTGGGGAAATGGGAACTAACACAACATTCTTTCTGCAGAGGATTTCAGCCTCCAGGTCCATCAACTCCAACGCCTTTCACCAGAGTTCACAACACATTACTTTTAATAAATGGTGGAGGGAATGGGGAGGAATTGATGGGTTCAGTGAACACACCTTTGGATCTGCTGGAAAACAAAAAAACCCCCCAAATGTTTCCCTAATTAGTCTAGATGATGTGTGTTTGGGGAAGGAAGCACTTGTAAGAGGCAATAGAAGCACCAAACAAGAGTAACCGGATAATGTCAAATTCAACACTTTCTGATGACGAAGGCCACTTCAACCTGGCAAGCGACACTTGAATAGCTAATTATTACATTCATCCTCCAGCTGCAATTATACAGCTTTTCTTCCCTGATGAAGCTGGGATATATTTGTGACTTAATTCCCTGTCAGCTGCAGTCAACTGGACCCCAGCCTTTAGACTGCAGACATCATTACCTTATTCTTTATTGATTTATCGCGTAGGGGCTGCCTACGGTTAGCTGCAGATGGCTTTTGCTTCCAGATCATGCGCCTGTCATGAGCTGGATAAAAAAGTAACAATGGGGTATTGGCATCTGCTCCCTGCAGAAGACGACACCCAGTGGAAACAGCCACTCACCCTAGTGTCATAGCAATGTGCCTTACCACAAGCGGAAGCAACACAAACCTCAAACACGGTTATGTTTTGGTGTGTGATGGTTCATCAGAGACAAAGTTGAAGAGCAACATTTTGTCCCCATTGCTAGATATGCAACTTAGAGTGAGGAACCTTAAATCTAGGCCTCTGCGAGTACATAATAATGAATTGAGTCAGATTGCAAGCACTTTGGGGGCAGAGGCTATCTTTTAGGTTTGTGTTTGTACAGGACATAGCGCAATGGGTTTCTGGCCCATGAATGGGGGCTACCGCAGAACAAATAAATAATAATAATGAAGGGAATATGTCCATGATGAAACGTCACACGATTGGATGTAACCCTACTGGGCATTTCTACAATTCGATATCAGTGACATATGTTAAGCAGAAGGTTCTCAAGTTGGAATTTTCGGGTCACACAGATAGACTAGCCAGACTCTGGACCCATGCTCAGTAGAACAATGGTACTGCTGACCAAATTTAAATGACTGAGAAGACAATAGCAGCTTATGTAACATATTTTATAGCCCTTGCCCTGTTGCATCTGTAGACTAAAAAGAGGCAGCAGTGCTATCACCATGGATACAGTTTTCAAAAGTGCCTAAGTGACTTAGGAGACCAAGTCCCATTTTCAAGTGACAGACACTTAGGAGCTTCCATTTCATTGCAAGCCAATAGGACTTAGTCTCCTAAGTCACTTCGACGCTTTTGAAAATTGTATCTCATAGAGATTCACCTAAATTGTATCCTAACAGAGATTCACCTACAACTTGAGTGATAGATGTCATTTTTAAACCAGTTGCTACGAAGTTCAAGCCCCAACACAGTCTATTCTGTGTCTTTATACTACTTTATATTAATAGGCTGTATGAGGTTTGAATTCCCTTGCATTGAGTATTCTCATGTCTCCTAGGTCATGCCAACCATAACATTAGGTTAGTCGGCTTTCCACTGTACTGAAACTGCTGTTAGTGACTGAATTCTCTATTGAAGTAAGGAAAGATTTCTGTGCCCACATCCTTTAGCCCTCACAAAGACATGCCATGGGTCTTGACATTTGGATCTGTGTATTTAACTCTTGTATTTATTCATAATCATGATTGTATTAATACTTGGGAACAGCAGCCTTTTTAAACAGAATAAAATCCTTGCAAGTAATAAGCGGAGAGGATAATAGTGCAGCAAGAGGCTTTCATTAATGTTTGGCTGACTCTGGGATGTGGAAAATGATGAAATAGCTAGATTAACCAGATGGGGTTTTGTTTTGATTTGTTTTGCCACATTGCTTTCTCTGCACTCAGAGCAATTCTCTTCTACACACTCCGAATTGAGACCCCTGGGGCTCTTCTTCCAGCTTTATCTGGCTGGCCATAATCACCCCATGCCCTCTGCCCACCACCGATTCTCTATTGCCCTTATTACTGCCAGCTAGCAAGGCCCATCTCTCCAATGGAATATTACTGAAGTCCTCCAGGTACCATGTTCCTGTAGGAGTTGAATGCTGAATTTTTTGGTCTTCTATTTCCACTTTGTGACATTTGGGAAAAAAGTCCAAATCGGAATGAAAAGCAGGAAATTCTGAAATTTCCTATGAAATGAATATTCTGACAAATTTCAATTTGGGCCCATTGAAACATTTCATTTTGATAAGGTAAAAATGTTTCATTTCTACTTTATCATTTCAATTCATTTTGTTTAGACTTTTACACTACAGTAAACTATTGTATGCAAGATAATCTATATGATATTAAATTAAAATATTAATTTGCATATTATCAGTCTAAATTAAATGAACTGAAATGATAGTGTCATATTCGATTGTTCTACCTTATCGAAACAAAATGTTTCAGTGTTATCAAAGTGAAAGGAGAAACTCATTTTGACTTTCTCGTTTTGTTTCAATAACAATTTGTTTCAAATTTTTCCCATGAACAGCTCTGCCAGAAGTAACCTGTTCCTACAGAATGTTTAGGTTTCCACTAAAGCACACCTTTCAATAGAAAACTGTTCTGTAATTTTTTTTCTAGAGGATCATTCTCCCTATGCAGAGGAGCTCTCTGTTGGTAGAGCTAGTTGTTGTGCTAGCTATATCCCTCACACCTGGCATGGAGGGAAGAGGGTGAGGGGCGTTCCAGGGATAGGATGGGCACATGGCTGGGTGGAGCTTCTCTTTGCCCCATCCACCACTGCCACGGACCTTATGCCAGCGGTGCAAGTTAAAGGCCCTCCTCTGAAGATCTAACATGTATGAGGACTAGGAGAGCTGAAACCAGTTCCTTGGCCACCCCGTCTCCCATCACCACTGCCTTTGAGTATCTGCCCCATGGTATTTCTTGAGAATTTATATATCTGGACACCCAAGCATTGTTTTCAGTAACATCATTTTGTGCCACTCAGTGTTTGTTATTGCATTTGTGAACATGCCAACCTTCCACTGGCCAGAGGCTTAAAGGAGAAGGGTCACAGGCCAGGACAACAGCCATAAGGTTAGGCCACAGACAACATGCTTCTTCCTTGGTATTGACTTCCCTTCCCCCCCATACCCTCATTCACCATCTGTCCCAGTGCAGATTCACCTACTGCCCTCTTGGGCTGTCTGGTAAATGGCCTGTATTTTCACTTGTCTGTGAAAGTTATTAATTAAAAATGGTGCCCAGTCAGGTGAAAATTTAGGATATTTGCCAGGCAGGCAGAATGCTGTCCATATCTTAAGGTATCCTGGGCAGTCTGCCAATGGTGCTATAGTTCTAAAGCCCACAATTCTTCTTGCTCTTGCAGGATGAATCCCACTGACCAACATTAAACTCTTGTTTTAAAAACCCTTCTCCTCTCCTGCCTGACAGGTGAGATGGTGTGGCCCCAGAACGATCATGCCACTGCTGATAGTGATGAAGTTTCAATTCCCCTTAGTTCTCATGGAATGAAGGTTTTCTGTGTTCTAGTTTTAGCACTGATGGATTCTTCACAGGAAAAAGAAAAGCATCCAGCTAATGTCTCATTTCTTAAAACAAAATGCAATCCCAGATCAGACAATTTGCTCTTTGATCTTATCCCTCACAGAAGGTAACTGAACCTAACAGGAATTTGCATGTGCTTTGCCAGCTTATTACAGAGAACATCAATTCTCTAGCAGAATACATTTGATAAAAAAAAAGATTAACAAGATCATCATGAAATATACAAAATAAATCTCTTTGAAAATTGTTTGAGTATCTTCTCCGTTCTCCCTCCCCCACCCTTAGAACTCATTTCTTCTGGAGAATTACACTTAAACTGACAGCGTTTTAATTAGAAATGAAAATCCAGGATGCTAAAGAGATGGCTGTTTTGGGAGGATTTCCCAGATTTGCTGTTAAATTCATTTCTAATAAAGGCTTATTTAGCTGACTGACATATTTGTCAGTGAATGAATTTATGCAAAAATGGGAAAAGAAAATCTCTTAGACACCTGCGGAGCAAATGCAACTTTTGGTCTTCTACATACACAGCCTATGTTCTCAGACAGTTGTCTGTTAACATGGTAGTGACCAGAGATCATTGCACATGTACATGGGTGGTTAGACTTGGCAAGGCATCTAATGAAAACATTTCCTTTGGTTCTGATTTGTGAGGGGCTTTGTCCTCTGCTTTTGCTCCCAGTTTCAAATTTAAACACACCCTAAATCTCAACGTTAAATCAGTCAAAATCAATGATTTTTTTTTACTTCTTTTTGAAACCATATGGAATTGCAAATTTCACACTTTCATCCTCAAACCCCAGCTCAGCCCCAGGTTTGTGAACAGTGGAGGAGATTTTAATAGACTGGGTCTGAGAGTGTGGAATTGGTAACAGACTAAAAGCAAGGGAAGTTGTGTGAGATTTTAGGAACCACTGTGCCCATTTTGCACAGTTGCAGCTATTATCCTCTTAGGCCCTCCTGCTTCATGGAGCATTTTGAATGAGCTCCCGACTGTTTTTTATGACATTTGAACCTTGATTATAATACACGTTTCTCCCCCTGCACGGTTATATTAATTTTTGGCCTTTCATTGACAAGCCGAGTTTGCATATTACTCATATACCAATTCTGCTTCCCTGCATAATAGCCTTGGACTTTTGACTGCAACCCTGGGTGTTAAAATGGACCCTCAAGAGTACATCTTATATATGTGTATGAACACATTTCCCCCTATCATTTTAATGGCACATGTTAGCCCTGCTTTCCCCAACTCCCCCACAACTTTTTACATGGTGGTAATGAATGCATGTTTTAGTTTAAAGTGGCTGAGTACATAGGCTTCAACCAATCAGAATATTTTATGCAAATAGGAGGGGTTTAAGTAATGGGAACAAATCCTTACAGAAGTCTGAATATTGTACCTATTATATTCTGTGTTCTCATTTTGAGCTTGTAAGAGACTGGAAAAATCAGGAGAGCGCCAAGCTTTCATTTATCTGTTCACCGTCTGGGGAACTATCCTTTGCCATACCTTCAGATATAATAATGAAGCCCAGACTGCCTATCAATACCAACGTATTGGAAAAATGAGATAACTATTCTAGAATCCAAGCAGAAGCCATTATATAAAGTTGCTCTGAGTCCATTTACTGTTTAAAGGTGCAGTGACCATGCATATAATTTGCGAATAAGCAGTCTCCCTGATTAATCTCGAGTCTGAATCCCAATCAGAATGGATTTAATCATATCGCCATTGTACGCAGAAGGCCTTCAGTCCATGCGGCATTCTGATTTGACTCCAGTCTGTGTGGGTTTAATTACATTTTACAGTTTGCATACTCCTCCCTTTCTCTCTGTCGGCAGGCTAACGACTTTGGCCAGCAGGATATTCCCCCACCCCTCCTTCCTCTACAGAACAAATTCTCATTTTCTTCCATTTCTATTCACTGGGCAAAATCTCTCTCTGAAATGAATTTTCGTGCTTAGTCAGAAATGTAGTACACCACTTACGGTTATTCAATCTTTCTTTTTCTCTCCCGTCTTTGGATCTCATGGCAGCTGCAGTGTGAGTATGAAGGGGATCTGGGAATAGCTCTTTTCAAGACACCCAAATCTGCATTTCTGACAGAAGAGGGGCGTCTAATAGCCTGAGCAAAGGACTCGAGGTCAGCAACACTTTATTTCTAATCCCAAGATAGCACTGCCCCCTCATGGGACCAAGGACAATTCACTTAACCTCTCTTCTTCAGTTTCCCCTTCTCTAAACAGGTGGTAAGAATATTAGTTACATAATTTAAGTGGACGTCATGAAGATTAAGTCACTGGGTCAGATCCACCTCCTGGACTCTGCTGCTGCAAGTCTGGTGTGGATAGTGACTAATGTCCTTCTGCTGAGGCACTCCAACCACCAAATAGAAGGGAATAATGAGGGATTCTTCCAGCAACATCTGCTGGTGGGACTCTGGTAGGGTCTTAATCAGCCCTTCACCGGTGAAAGTCCTTGTAGGGGAGAGGAGGCAGTTCTGCCTCCTGCCCGCTCCCAGGGTGAATTCCCCTCTGGTGCCGCTGGTCTCACTGACTCAAGGAAGTGCAAATTGCATCCTGCAGGCTTGGCCAATGTGTAGACAAAGAGCTCTAGAGACTTTATTATAAATACTAAGTGTTACTAGTGGCCTCATAGACTAGGCTGTAGGAGGTCTGGACATCTTGGCTTTAAACTAGTGGGTGAAATTCTGGCCCATTAAAATCAATGGGAGTTTTGCTGTTGACGTCCATAAAGGCAGGATTTCACTCAGAGTGCAACTCTTCTGCTTTCAGTCTTGTCCACTTAAGCAGTGAGCATTGACTATTGGCAATGACCACAGAGAAGCTTGTGGCTGTTCAGAGTCCATTCCTTCTACCTCTTAATGCCATTGTTAAGGGTGAGGATTATTAAGGAGAAAACTCCGGCCAAACACTTTATGCTCATGGACAAAAGGGAAAATTCAAGCACACAAAGGGAACCGGTAGCCACTTCTACCCATTGTATCTCCCCAGAGTTCTCTCACGAGGAGCCAACTTTCCAGCTTAAGAATCAACTTTTTAAGCGAGCGCTGAAAAGCTCTTTGACATGTTTCTTCAATCCGACAAAGACATCTGTTGTACTATTAGAATTTGTGCTTGGCCAGCAGGCCTCGCCAAAGCAGCTTCCTGTTCTTTAGTGCCACATTTGCATGCTAAGATACGAGAGAACGATGCTGTGCTGATGGATACCAGTTGGTGGGAGGGACAGAGAGAGATGGATTCAGGCTTTGGGGCGGGTACTTTGTCATTTCCATGTTTGGAAGGTGCCAAATGCATTTGGAGTGCCACTGTATTATAATTAATGTAATCACTATGATATACAATAGAATCATTGATGATACTTTTGTCTTGCCAAAATGTTCAATACTTACATAAGCCTGAGACGGTCGGTGGTCTTCAGCCACCAGAAATAGGATGGGATTGTCAGATCAGTCTAGGGGATTTGAGTGTTTGTTTATTTTAGTTGGAATTGATATCCAAATCCTGTAGGTGACTTTGGAAATCTGTAATTTCCATGCAATAAATAAGACATCACATCAAAGTGACGGCTCCATAACCTAGAAAATGGCCTCTTACAAGCTCGTCCTTTACAAAACATATTCAAAATGACAAATAAGAGAGATACGGGAGGAAGAGGAGGGTGAGTGGATAGTGACTAATGACTGACAGTGAGTGACAGTTACATTCCATTAATTCCTCTATGGCTACAGGAGGGCACATAGCTACAACTGCTAAGAAACCTCAGCCCTCCAGTGCACCTTTGTGATGACCCACACTGCTCTACTGCCCAAGGCTGTGATACAATCCGCTAACACTGATCTGTAACCATGTGCTTCCTTCCACACGCCACTGTGTTAAAATTCCCTAATCATCCCAGCCACACAGTTAGCCTTGTAGGGTGAAATCCTGACCCCACTGAAATCAATGGGAAAATTCCCCAGTGGGACCAGGATTTCACCCATAGCATAGGTGGTTCCCTAACAAACCCAGGATGGGATGGGGGTGGGGGTCCACTCTTTATCGTTGGATGTGTGTGTGCAGCTCACACAAAAGTCAATCTGGCATCTAGCTGAGGGCATAGAATCATAGAAGATTAGGGTTGGAAGAGACCTCGGGAGGTCATCTAGTCCAACCCCCTGCTCAAAGCAGGACCAACCCCAACTAAATCATCCCGGTCAGGGCTTTATCAAGCTGGGCCTTAAAAACCTCTAAGGAAGGAGATTCCACCATCTCCCTAGGTAACCCATTCTAGTGCTTCACCACCCTGCTAGTGAAATAGTTTTTCCTAATATCCAACCTAGACCTCCCCCACTGCAACTTGAGACCATTGTTCCTTGTTCTGTCATGTGCCATCACTGAGAACCGCCGAGCTCCATCCTATCAAATCCCCCCTCACTCTTCTCTTCTGCAGACTAAATAACCCAGCTTCCCTCAGCCTCTCCTCATAAGTCATGTGCCCTGACAACCTAATTATTTTTGTTGTCCTCCGCTGGACTCTCTCCAATTTGTCCACATCCTTTCTGTCGTGGGGGGCCCAAAAATGGACGCAATACTCCAGATGTGGCCTCACCTGTGCCAAATAGAGGGGAATAATCACTTCCCTCGATCTGCTGGCAATGCTCCTACTAATGCAGCCCAATATGCCGTTAGCCTTCTTGGCAACAAGGGCACACTGCTGACTCATATCCAGCTTCTCATCCACTGTAATCCCCAGGTCCTTTATGCAGAACTGCTGCTTAGCCAGTCGGTCCCCAGCCTGTAGCAATGCATGGGATTCTTCCGTCCTAAGTGCAGGACTCTGCACTTGTCCTTGTTGAACCTCATCAGGTTTCTTTTGGCCCAATCCTCCAATTTGGCTAGGTCACTCTGGACCCTATCCCTACTCTCCAGCATATCTACCTCTCCCCCAATTTTAGTGTCATCCACGAAGTTGCTGAGGCTGCAATTAGTCCCATCATCCGATCATTAATGAAGATGTTAAACAAAACTGGACCCAGGACTGACCCCTGGGGCACTCTGCTTGATACTGCCAACTAGATATCGAACCGTTGATCACTACCCTTTGAGCCCGACAATTTAGCCAGCTTTCTATCCACCTTATAATCCATTAATCCAATCCATACTTGATTAACTTGCTGGTAAGAATACTGTGGGAGACCATATCAGAAGCTTTTCAAAATCAAGGTATAGGCAGAATGCAGTGAGCTGGGTTATCTGTCTCTTTTCTGGCACAGCTACATCCTTCAGTGGTCAGGATCAGGTTTTAAAAAGGGAAGGAAACCTGGAAAGTCAGAGTACCCAAAGGTTGCACACCTGTTTCATTCCAGAAGGCTGTTAAAAATGGGGAGAAAATGAAGGACAAGAGGAGAGCAAATGGGAAGAACCCAGAAAAGTAAAAGTGTATTGATGGCTGATAGGGAAGTCAGAGATAAAAACATATCCAGTTGTCCTCCTAAGTGAAGGTGCTATCGATACTCTCCATGATATTGCCAGGTACATTTAAGGGATGGATGTTTAGGATGAAGCTTTGTATGGAATCTAAAACTAGGCAGTTTGGACAGGGTGATGGTTTCCATGAAAGGCAAAATCATTATTGTTCCACTGGTGAAGGTTTGCAAGCTTGTGCTACAAGCAACACACAGTTTTCAGTCCCCCTGAGCAAAACTTTCTCTGTAAAAAAGCTGCTCATATTTTTCTCACTTTGGTGACATTTGTTAGCTTTGCTGCACAAATTTCACAAGGTGACAAGCATAAAATTCACCAGAAGCACTAGCTGAGGTGCCTCAGGAGAGCCATTTCTCAGGAACTTCCTCTGCTTCAGGTAGCACAGAATTTCACTGCATTTTCCTTTCTTTTTAAATGGGTGCCTATTCTGCTGTGTTGCCAGGTCCAACAATCTCACCCTGCTGAGTTTATTAGGTGCAAAGATTTAATTTATTTTCGACTACATCCCACCAGTTCCTCATTTCCCCCAAGGTCCTTCTTTTACATTTCAAATGCAGTTACAGTTTCTGTTTTCATCTCTGAGATTGCCTTTGGATTTCAGGGCAAACCAGTTTAATTCTTCCTTAGTTTCACCGAGTGGCTGGCCTTTCTAAAGGGAACTAGGTCTCAGCCCACCTGTGACATGGCTGGTTTGCCTCCTCAGGTGGAGACAGTGAATTAAGTCATGTGACAGGTAGTCATGTGTCTAAACCAGGCCTCTGGGAGGGTAGAAGAACAAAGGCAGGTAGACAGCTAATGGGGGTAGTTGCAGAGTGAAACTTCAGAGGGAGACAAAGTTTGCTGCAGTGGTCCTTGAGCAAGGCTTTTGGGGCAGGATACAAAGACCCAACTGGAAGATCCATACAGGTCCCGGAGCATTCAGGCCTACACACTAGTCCCCGCAAACCTCCCAGAGCAGGGGGGCTCAAACCCTCAAAGGGGCACATATGCATAGAGCAGGAGTCGGCAACGTTTGGCACGCGGCTCACCAGGATAAGCACCCTAGCGGGCCGGGCCAGTTTATTTACCTGCTGACGTGGCAGGTTCGGCCGATCGCGGCCCCCACTGGCTGCGGTTCGCCGTCCCGGGCCAATGGGGGCGGCGGGAAGTGGCGCTGGCAAGGGATGTGCTGGCCGCAGCTTCCCGCCGCCCCCATTGGCCTGGGACGGCGAACCGCGGCCAGTGGGGGCTGCGATCGGGCGAACCTGCCACGTCAGCAGGTAAATAAACTGGCCCGGCCCGCTAGGGCGCTTACCCTGGCGAGCCGTGTGCCAAATGTTGCTGACCCCGGCATAGAGT
>NC_048305.1:4763986-4904033 GCF_013100865.1 Trachemys scripta elegans
CAGGGGTCGGCAACATTTGGCACACGGCTCGCCAGGGTAAGCGCCCTAGCGGGCCGGGCCAAATGTTGCTGACCCCGGCATAGAGTTAATATTATCAGCATTAACTCAGCTGCTAAAATTCCACACCCCTTTTTTTTTAAAGGGTCTGGAAACAATGCCAGGGAGAGCAGCTCGGCCTTGTCTGCCTCTCCTCAGCCACAGATCCTGACTCTCATGTGTGGTGTACTGAAAACTGTGTTAAAATGGTGATCGATGACCTTAAATTCTGAGGGTTTTTCTGGATCCTGCTTGCAGGTAGGGAGCGCGGTAAGGAAGCAGACAAAGTCAGCCTGCAGCCAGCCAGCCTACACTAAGGTGGGGTGAGCTGAGCTGTCTGTTTTATGGAGCAGCCTGTTTTCTCTCTCTCTGATTTTGGACTCGTGTATGTTATCATTCTGAATTTGAAGAAACAAGGTATTGTTGTGTTGCAGCCGCTCAGCCAGTATTTTATGTTTATCTTTGGGGATGCCGTGAAACATAGCACAACAGCAAGGCTTCATGAAGCCAGAGAAAGGAGGAAAGCATGCCAGGGAGCAGCATGCCCTGTATTTCTGTCCTTCCACAGGCAAGCCCTATATGGATTGCATCCTTTTCTGACTATGCATGTGGAGTGGACAACAGAGCCATTTATTCTTTAAAATCCCACTGAATTTCAGTGGGAATTGGGCATCTAACTCTTTTCACTCCTTTGAAAACCCCAGTCTGAGCGGCAGGGAAAGGGCCCCTGATTGATCTCTGCTTATGCCCATTCCAATTTATCTGGGCTCCTCTAGATGGTCTCAAATTCTTAATATTTCTCCCCCTCTCACTTTCCTTTCTCCTAGTTGTTTTTCTTTATCTACAGAGTCCCTGTATACTTCTTTCCTCCCTCTCACTCTGCGATAATCTTCCTCTTCCTCATCTCCATTATCTGATTTGGTTGTTAGCCTGCTTTTACTAATCGTGTAACTTCAAAGGGGTATTGTGAGAATTAATTAGTGTTCATAAAGCGTTTTGAAGTCCTCCAATGAAAGATGCTAAAACACTTTGCATTTCTACGGGGCCTTTTATCAGAGGATCAAAGGATCATTGCTGCTGTTGAACGATTACTGCTCAGCCTTTGGATCTGAGGGTAAGCAACTACTTTCCTGGGATAGGCAATAATCCAGAATTACCTTATGGGTTTCATAATCAGATCAACCTCTTTAAAAGTATGTTGTTTATGCGCGCACGCACGCACACCCCCTTCCCCGCCTTGCTATAACACTACAAGATGAACCCCTCCTGACTTATGGACATCGTTCACCTCTTCACGGTGATGCGGTGAAAGGTACCACCCATAAGTCCAGGAACAGCCACCTGTTATGGACTTCCTGCCCCCCAATCACAGGAACTCCAGAGAATTGCCAAGAATGACCAAGCTGGCCTCTGAAGATGGAGCCTGCAAAGCGGCCCCTTGAGAGCTTTATCTGCTCAACCACCCAGCCTCTTCCTCTGAGATTCTAATGTAGATTCCACTCTGTGCTCTGGACGAGGCACACTGTTAGCTCAAGACCATGGTTTGCCTCAGTGCATCTCCTGATCACAAGGAAAGCGAAATAAATTCATTTCTCCCAATGAAGACTGCAATAGCTACACGGATGATTACAGAACCTCCTACGTGCACCTTTGTGGTCTATGCTCTGGACCACAACAAACTCCATAAGCCTCGAGAAGCACTTGCCTGACTGGAACATCTATCTTAAATAGAGCAAGTCATGAAATGAAGGGGGGGAAGGGGGAGACGCTATATGCATCTTCATGTCTCCAGCACACAGAGCTCAGAGATTGCCGCAGTACTGAGGAGGTTTTAAAATAAATTCTGTGATAAAAGCTGAGATAAAAGCTGCTTTCAGACAGTGACTTTTACATTATATAGATATATATTTTTAAATACAGACGTGCCCAAACATTTTAGAAAAACCTGAGGCAACGTTACCTCTGGGAGCTCTGGTGGCATGTGGGTAAATTTCCTGAACATGCTGATATGATTTCCACCTTCCCAATTCTCCTCCACCCTGACTGACCAGTAACACTGCAGTCCTGGGCTCCTGTTGATTTGCTTATGCCCCTCAATCCTTTCCTGGGATAGGCCCTTCTTTTCTGGGACCCTCTATGCCATTAATAGTTCTGCTCTTGGGTTTCTCCTGTGCAAAAGGCATCAGGAGTAAGATGATTGGATGATACAGACAAATATTCACAAAGGACGAAGACAGGAGGCCTCCAAACACTTCTCAGTTTTGGGACTTTGACTCAAGTTTTCAGAGCTAAACAGTGAACACAATAAGTCTCAAGCTTCCCCTCCAAGTCCCCCCACATTCAACCCCTGGGAGTTTGCAGGGATGCATTCTTTATTGAGCCCTGTTATGGCACTAAATCTGCTCATCACAATTTGGGGAATATTTTCCCCTAGGCACATGTGATTATTCTGGGTTTCTACATCATGTACCCAGACATAAAATTATCTCAGTGTCTGGAAATCTCTATTTAGGTTACAAAAGTGTGAAACAGATTGGATAATGTGCGTCTGTGGGCTCATTTCCACTGCCATGGTGCAGGATGGAATGCATACCTTGTGTCTGGCAGACTGAAGAAGACACCAGGGGATTGTGCAGTACTACCCAATGAATAAAAACAGTGTATTATCACACTCACCCCCAGTTCTATAGACACCACAGGAGTGGCACCTGCATAGCTACTACAGAGGAAAAGTCTTTGAACATAAGAATATAAAATATCTCAGGAAAAGGCCAACCAGCCCAATTCACCCACCTCTTTTAAATGCGTCTGAAAACCACCTTCCTCAGATCTCTCAATCCTTTCTGTCTCCGGAAACAGCCTCATCAACTGGTTAATCCTCTTTGCATTGCGTCAATCGCTTTCTCCTGTCGATCAGCTCTTTCAACTCTCCCATAAAGAGCAAAGTGGCATTCTGTCCCCATTTAAACAAGTTCGCTCCCCAGCTTTTTAGCACCATCCATGACAGCATCGGCTTTCCCTGCCTATTGCTTTGTGATGCTGCTTTGAGACATAAAGATACTCTGTTGCGATACTCGCTGGTTTCATGCACATGTTTGTGTACATGTAATGACAAGGGAGAATGATATTTGCGGTGTCACCCAATCAAGCACTTGGGAGAAAGTTTAAAATGAAAACTAAATGGTTATAATTCGTCCAAAACAGAAATTAAAGGAATTTCTTTCTCTGTTGTTGGCCAGAAACTTCTGTCCACCATTGGAGGAATAAATCAGCAGCAGTGGATACTAGCTCTAAGTATGGAATCCAGAACCATTTGAATCAGGGAATTCAATACGCAGCCAACAACTGTGTATCCAGACAATGCACAAATGATATGTTATCACTGATAAAAGTGATGTGCAGCATACTGGGGAGTTATTTAACAAAGCTCCCCTATACTGTTGCCTGTGAAACAGAGCCAGGGCTTCTCATCTTAGATGTAATAATTTTCTGGAGTGGCAACATAAAGCTCTGTGTAAAAGCTACTCTTGCAAAGGACACCACTTCAGGGAGTCGTAGGTCATGGAGCTCCACAAAACCCCTTGTTCCATGGCAAAAACACCTCCAACTAGTTATTAGAAAGATCTAACCATGTGCTGGATTGGAACACGTTTGGGAAAATAGGCTATCAAAATAAAAAAGTCTCTGTTACTAATTCACAACCAACAATTGAGATTACAGCATAACAAAGGACATCTTTGAGTCTCAAAGGATTTCCCACTGAGGTGAACAATGCCTAAACTAACCTACAACTTCACATTTTTGAGTCCTCATAAAGCATTATAAACAGTTTAAAATGGCTAACACAGGCTTTGCCCGCATCAGAGATGTTCTGTTAAAACCCTCCAATAAAAATGCCAAGTATTTTCCATGGGAAATTAAACAAAAAACAAAACCCCCAAATCCTCTCACTTTTTTTGAAAATTTCCATGAAAATTTTTCAGTTTTGCAGGGGAAGAAACACAAACAAATAATTTAGAAAAAAACTTTCAGATTTCCAAACCATTTTTGGTAAAACAAACAAAGCAAAACAAAACTGTTTCTGGTAAAAATATTCATTTTCTGAAAACCAAAACCTGATTTTTTTATTTAGATTTTTTAACCAAAACCCAAACATTTTACCAAGTATATTTTGGTTCTGCTTTCCAGATTTTCTTTCAAAAACCCAGAACATTTTACACACACACACACACACACATACATACACAAAAGGGTGAAAAAATGTTTTGATTAAAATTTTTTGATCAGCTCTAAAAGAGAGTTTTGCTCATGTATGAGAGGACAGAAGCGGGCCCTACATTTCTCTGTATTGTTAGTTAACATTTGTAATATTGTAGCATCTTGATTGGGAGAGTCCACTGTGCTAGACACAATACAAACAACATGCTAAGAGACAGTTCCTGCCCTAAAGAGCTCACAGTCTACTTACACAAGACAAAGAAAAGGTGGTAGGGGTAACAGATCAGTGATATGAATTGTCCAGAACCACATAACAACTGAGTGACAGTGCTGTGAACTAAAGCCAGCTCTCCTGACTCCCAGTGCAGTGTCCTATATATATATATATATATATATACAGGCTTGGAACGTTTTGATTTTTATTGGTAAATGGCCATTATGTTGATTTCACTGTATATGCACAAACCGATGAAAAAATATTTCCATCAATAAGAATCAAAATTTATAGATAGGCAAAGTAGGAAAAATGCTACTTGAGAACTTATTAGAGTCAAAATCCAGTGATCTAGACTTTTGAATTAGGGTGGTTGCAGATGGACTAGCAAATAACTACTAAAACAAGTTATGATGTGTTGATTTAAGTATATTTACACTGTATATTTTGACCTGTGATGTTGATGATCTGTGTTAACAGTTTATAAAGCTATAACTTTTTGACTTTCAATGTCTACTGTTATTAAATATTTGTCTGACCCCACCCCATAATTTTGTGCAACTATGAAAATTTAAATCTTTAAAAATGCTTAAAAATAAACAATCAAATTCTGCCAAGCCAACCTATATATTAAACGGCATTGCCACTTCCTCTCACTTGAGCTAAAGGAGTAGCTCTGCTCTCTGGTAGTAGTAGTAGTAGTAGACTATTATCCTCCAGTGGCCTAATAACTAAAAAGAGCTGTGAAATATATTCATAACGTAACACACTGGCCAAGTGTGTGTGTATGTGGATTCCCTTTTTGAATCAGATATGCAGACAATCCGCAGGTTACAAATAATCAGTAAGTTTCCTGTAGGCATCTCAAGAGAAGGGAACTCCAATACCAAGAGGGTACTGAGCTTGTGGATGAGTTGAGGAAGGTGCTTGCATAGAAGAAGGCATAACAAGTGCTTGCGTGAGATGCTGACAAATGGATGGATAAAGCTGGCATTCAATATTTATAAAGCATTTGGAAATCCTTGGATTGAAGGGACTACATCGAAATCCAATGGATTATGATTTGTTCTGTACAACTCAAATTCACTATTATTCTTCCAAAGGCATTTTATCATTTAAATATTCCTTTGTCATGAGCCTCCTGTTCCCTCATCACCTCTCCAAATGGAAGATGAGATAGCAGGGAAGAGCATTTTCTGAAGTTTCCCATTGTTCACTGATTGCAGCCTCTCGGTTGCCATGGGATATGTACAAGAACCAGAGTGCAGTTGCTTAACTTCATGTTGCTCAAACTGTTTGTTGAGCTGTTTCTATGGTGAGTCACCTAACTTCCTTCGCTAAGTGCATTTCAGAGGTAAGTGTGGCCATCAGCTCCTAGAGCTTCGTGAGCGCTGCCACCTCCCACCACCCCCGGCCCAAATTTTCATCTTGCTGAGAGTAATTAACTCTCCCAGGTGCAGGCAATTAGGATGCCATTCAGTGTATTTCTAAAATGGAAGGTGACATTTCCAGAAGTTGAAATACAACCGATATATATATTTAAGACCAGCTTCAGTTTGAGTTGCAACAAACTGCAAAAAAGCTTGGGCCCAATCTCGAACTCCTGAGTCATGTCCACGTCTTCGAAAGCCCCCGCAATATATCCATCCTCTACTAGAGTGGGGATGGAGGGAGGCAGTTTGAACCTCCCGGCCCGAGCTCGGACCCAGGGAGTCGGATGGGCTTGGACGATTAGCCCGAGCCACTGCCCGTGCAGTAACATCCGCACTAGCTCGAGCAGAGCTAGCACGAGGCTGTCTATCTGCACTAGGAATGATACCTCTCAGCTGCAGTGTAGACACACCCTTTAACATCACTTTGTCCCTGAACAATTATATTCCCATTCACACATATACAATGACAATTCAGAAATCCCCCATTTACTATCGAACCTCCCTAGCTCGGATAAGAGCTTGACACACAGGATCGGTTCTTTTATATTCTGTTCCCTGAATGCAGTGCAGATTTCATACGCACACTAGATCTGCAGTGGCAGCCTTCATGACCACCAGACCAGGACATCTCCGGCGCTGCTCTCACATTTCTCAGTACTGCAGATTATGTTTAGCTGTGTTTGTACTATGACACGATATCCCATTAATAGTATATTTTGATCGGTATCTAAAATATGATTTATGCACTCGACTTCTAAGATTGTATGGCACAGGAGGGGTTCAGAAGCAGGGCCGGCTCTAGGCACCAGCAAAGCAAGCACGGGCTTGGGGCAACACAATTCCAGGGGCGGCATTCCATTTTTTGTTTGTTTGTTTGTTTTTTGCTTTGGCAGTTGCACTCCTGAAGCTTGGGGCGGCAAAAATCCTAGAGCCGGCCCTGTTCAGAAGAACCCTACCTCCCAGACAGTTTCACACCCACAGAGATACAGTAATCAGGAAAGTGATTACAATCCATGGGGGTTTAGGGAGTCTAACCACCCTAACAATGGAGCTGCCATTCATGTAGTCTGCCCAGCTAGAAGTCCTGGCTGTCAGGAAAAAGCAGTTTGAGACAAACGAATACACATTGAGGGCTCACACCCGATGTGGCTTGAGAGGAAGGGGAAGGAAGAGACCCCCTGAATATGGTAATGTATCCTGAGATCAAGGAGAAGGAGGACACTAAATAAAGACAGACAAGCAGGTACAGAGAGCCCAGCATGACAAACGTAGGCCACCAAAAGGTAGGTTTTCTTTAGCGAGATCACAGGCATTAGTTGTCTTGCTAGAAAAGCACATCTCTTTTAGCAGTGAGGATGTAGCCCAAGAGATGACAAAGAGAGAAACATGCTCTCTGCTCGATCTTAGCCATAAGACATATATGTTTAAATTTGTTTTGCTTGTAAATAATCAGTTAACTCTACGCTTTTACTCTTTTTCACTGCTCAGAAAGCTGTGGGGTGTCTCAGAAATTCCGGCTGGTCATCCATGGATGGAGAGAAAGTCAATGAGGCTCCCGACCCACAGGGGCCTAGTTAGGTACCAGGGTCTGTGAACCTAGGAAACCACCTTGGTTTCCCACCCCAAGGAAGGCAGAACTTGCAATAGGCAATGAGGGCAACTGAGGGACCGAAGTGAAACATGAGCCTGAATTCTTTCCCATCCCTCACATGCAGCAACTTCATCTCTGTTGTTACAATGTTCTTTTGTTTTCATTTATCTGTCCCTCTTGAATCAAGCCTGCTGTACATATAATCTTTGTACCAGTATAACTGTGTCACTTAGGAGGTGATTTTCTACCAAAATAGTTACATTGGTGCAACCTATAGCATGGACACAGTTATATCAATCCTTCAGATATAATGCATTTTTATACTGATACAACTGTGTCCACACAAGAGGGGTTTGTACCATTTTAACTGTACTGGTATTGTTAGAGCAGCACAATTTTCATGAGTAGACAAGGCCTAGCTCTCAAACTGTTGTACGTTTGGGTGATTCGGAGTGTCTAGTCTGTGTGTCAAATTGTGTTTTGGAAATAGCTAGTACTTGAGTCATATTTACTTCACACTCCTCATCCTGCAAATCCTTGGAGAATATTTAGTAGGGTGTCTGCAACGAGGAGCTCTTTACTGGGCCTGTATTTCACATTTAACGAGTACTTTTCACAATTGTTTTCTGAAGTCTAGGCGGAGCTATGAACAGACCAATAGTTTAATGGTCTGTTTCAGCCTTGACTGATTTCTGCCCATAAGCATATTCATGAAACTACTCACTACCCAAAACAATTTCTTTTTCTTTTTCAATCTGAGCATAGTTCTGGTGTGCTTCAATCAGTACTTTGGAAGCACAGATTCTAAGGGCAGCTAGGACAAATATGATCTACTTTTTCCTCCTGCCTAATCCTGAGCATATAATTTCACTCAGTAATTCCTGCACTGAGACTACTGGGCGATCATCTTGCAGAGGGACAACCACCAAACTATACGGGCAAGCATCTACTGAGCATTTAGGCTCTGCACTGTTAGCATCAAAATATTGCAGCATCTATGCTCTTTTTAATTCCCCAAAAGCTTACTTCTTGCCAGTGACACACCTTAAGCAGCCATTGCGGGGGACATGTTCGAGATGCATTGGTTTAACATGCCTCTGAATCTCTGTAACCTCTCCTTATTTTGGGGTATTTCTATTAAGACAGTTGCCTTCATTTATCGACTTTCTTGCAAATATTTCATTTTCCTTTGCTGTCATACAGTAAGCATACAATGCCCAGGACTGCTGCTATGTGAGTATTTGCTATTTCCAGTCACCTACTGTCTGTCAGGATTACAAAAGGTAAATATCCCTGTCAGGTGGCAGGGTCTGATAGCCAGCAAGTCCAGGGGCTGCTGGTGACCCTCCTCCCCATCCCAAACACTCTCACCTTTCACAACCCCCCTGCAGCTGCACAGGGGCACTCCACACAAAGTCCCCTCACCCCAAACTCCAGGATCACCCCATTCTCAGCAGGGCCGGCTCCAGCATTTCTGCCGCCCCAAGCAAAAAATAATAATAATAAAAAAAAGCCGCGATTGGCGGAGGCAATTGAAAAAAAAGCCTCGATCGGCGGCGGCAGTTCACCGGCAGGTCCTTCGCTCCTAGAGGGAGTGAGGCACCTGCCGCCCCCGAATTGCCGCAGGTGCCGCCCCTCTCCCTTGGCCGCCCCAAGCACCTGCTTGTTAAGCTGGTGCCTGGAGCCGGCCCTGATTCTCAGTGACATGCCATAGGATCCCCTTCCCATGCACACAGACCCAATGACGCTCTACAGAGTGCCCATTTCGGGGTGATACACTACAGCAAACCTACCCCTCCATCACGACAGTACAGACACATCTCCCTCCACATGTAGTGATGCACCCCAAGAGCCATGTCCCTACAGTGTGAAATACAGAGGAACCATTGTTCTGCTCTCTGACATCCCGCAGAAACTTCCCCTCCCCTTCTCTCCACTCAAGCCATACCCCACAGAAACCTCTCCCTTCCTTCCCCCACAACCACTCCCCACAGAACCCTCCCCAGGGATGCATACCCCAGAATACCTACCCACCCAGCAGAAAGTAATTTCACACCCCCCACCCTGGAAAGGACCCCCCGCCCTGAGACCTCTGAACAATCATACTGCCGACCAGAGCACTTCTCCCATCTCGACAGGGCCTCAGCCCCATCCTCAGCACACACAGGGACATTCCACAGAATCCTCAATAGAATGACATCCCTGCACCACCAAACTGTCTAACCCTGATCCCCTGGCTAACCTCAGCAGCAGGCATCCTCTGACAAACAGAAACCCTCGTTCAGATAGCTCGTTGACACCGGGATGGGAACAGGATGCTTGGGTTCACAAATGACTCGGGGATGCTCATTTATTTTGGTTGTTGGATGCCAAACAGGACACAGCCCCTTAAAATAGTGAGATATGGCTACACTGCTTATATAGCTTGTCCTGTCACACGACAGGATGGGTATACACAGAGTTTTGCCTATGGTGGTCTCTGCTGAAGGACAAGCTACTGTTACTATGGTAGCCAACGAAGATGTGGAAGATAAAAATACCCCACAAGCAACTGGACACAGATCCAAGCAAGCAGATTTTATAATAATAAAAATAATTGGTCAACATTTTTTGTGTTAAAATAGTCCTGTCAGAAAATGCAATTGTCTTAAAATCAAAACTTTCTGTGGGAAAATGTCAATTTCAGTGATTTTTTTCAGTTTTACTATCAGGAGAATTGAAACAAAAACATTCATTTAGAGTCGACCTTTAAAAATGAAACAACATTTTACATTTTGAAATGGCAGTTCAAAAGAAAAATGCCATTTCAAAATGTTGAATCATTTTAATTCGCTCAAAAATGTTGATATTTTTCATTTCGGCATTTTTTAATCAGACAGATTTCCGAATTTTTCACTCTGCAAACAATTTTCAATATTTCAACTTGCTGTTTCAATTCTGAATGGAAACTAATTTCAAAATGTTGAAACTTCCCGAGAGACAAAAATTCCTGACCAGTAATAACAGCAACAGCAACCACAACAATCATTATCTGGTCCTAATGATGCAGCCAAGTTAAGAGATGGTGTTAAACTCCTCTCCACGGGTGTTCACAGGGAAAAACGTTCTGAACACTTCTGGTAGACGCCTGATAATCAGTGATCAGTGATGACCTTTAAAACATATTAATACTATAAATGTCACGTCTACCAGAGTGCCTTTGGAAGCTTTTTCCCTCTGCTATCAAGCATTTCATTAATATTTTGCCAAACAGGCAACAAACAGTCAAGAACTCAGGCATACAGGCACTTTAATTTTCATCATACAAGAGCTTTTGCTGTTGTTGTTTAGTGTTATTGCTATTTGCTGATGGAATCATTTCTTGTTTTATCCTCCAGACTCTCACTGTCCTCTCAGCATGTGTAAAATTAACTTCCATTTACAGCACTGTAAGCCCACAATACCCCACACAGAATTAATGTTATCTGAGGCTTTGAATAAAAGAAAAAGACAAAAAAAAAAAAGATGGAAAAAGTCTTTCCTTGATTTGCTACCGGAGTAGATTTGATCTTTAAGTCACTAGGGAACATAAATAGAGAAAGCGAAGACTCCAGTCTATAGAATAATTTTTCTGCAACTCTGCTTTAAGAGCAATATTAGGCTTGGAAAGGGTCTTATTCTAATCTAGATGGTGGATCAAACCAAAACACAGGACTGGAACACCAGTGAACTTCTGTGAAGTTTGGATCCACACCCCCAAGCCACATCTTGTTTCTATCTCTATAACAGCCATGCCAAGCCCATAGATTTAAAGCACGGCTCCCCCCCCACCAACCCCAACACTGGGATCTGTCCAAATCCAGATCTAAGCTCATGCCTTTGATTCATCTCCAGCAGAACGGGGCAGGAAATAGTTTCCCAAATAGTTCCCCACCCTGAAAAAAAAAGATTTCAAAAATTTTTCCCATTCCCAATTGGGACAAAAGGTCGAAATCACCAAAACTTTCACAAACTGACTGATTTAAAAAATTGTAGTTTGGGTCAGTTGAAACAAAAACATTCTGATTATTTTAAAACATTTAGTTTTCATCATGTCTCTAATTTTTTTTCAACCTTTTGGGGGTTTTGCCTTGATTGGGATTTTGACAATTTCAGAATTTTAGTTTCAACATTTTGTTGAGTAGGGAAATTCATCAAATATCAAACCCTTTCCTCTGAAGTTTCAGTTCCGATGAATCGATATTTTTCAGCCAACCCCTCCCCCCCCATAAAAAACAGTTGTTAAATATGGATACAAGATTTGGACACAAATCTGACATCAAGAATTATAACATTCAAAAACCAGTAGGAGAACACTTCAATCTCCCAGGACCCTCAATAACAGACTTAAAAGTGGCAATTCTTCAACAAAAAACCCTTCAAAAACAGACTCCAATGAGAAACTGCAGAACTGGAATTAATTTGCAAACTGGACACCATCAAATTAGGCCCGAATAAAGACTGGGAGTGGATGGGTCACTACAAAAACTAATTCCCCCCTGCTGATACTCACACCTTCCTGTCAACTGTTTGAAATGGGCCACCTTGATTACATTGGCCTCATTAGCACTACAAAAGTGATTTCCACCCCTTCTTGTCAACTGTTGAGAATAGCCCACTTCCACCTTAATTGGATTGGCTCGTTAGCACTGACCTTCCACTTGGTAAGGCAACTCCCATCTTTTCATATGTATACTGCTTATTGTATTTTCCACTCCATGCACCTGATGAAGGGGTTTTAGCCCACGAAATCTTATGCCCAAATACATTTGTTAGTCTCTAAGGTGCCACAAGGACTCCTCTAATATCCAGTTTTTTCTTCATTATCTGAGGAGTGTACACCTACCACTGGATCAAATACTCCTTGCTTGAGAAACATTATTTACTTGATGTACAATTTTTGTAAGCAAAGAATACTTGTTAGACACAAGTGAAAAGTATTTTTTGCATGAAATGCCAGACTGAAGAGAGTTTGTATTATTAACCCTATTGCTAGAAAAGAAAAATAAATAAAAACCAAAAATCACAGGTTACCAATGCAATTGCAGGAATGTTACTTCCATAAAAGGAAGGCAGGCTTTTTGGATGGTCAGAGGAAACGTACTGACAAAAAATAAATGCAAAATTTGTAAAGATGATGACTGGATCTTCCAATTCAGTGACTACTTTGCACATTCTTTTTTCATGAGAGCTTTTGCTACATGGTTTCCCCATGTCACAATTTTTTTCTGGTATTTTTCCCAGCTTTGCAGCCAACTTACCATATTGTAACAGCCTTTTATTTAGATGCAGTACTAAGGAAGCATTTAGCCCTCTGGTGCTTTGCAACTCCTCCTTTCCTTACATACACTTGAACCATTGACTATAAAATGGGAGCACGTAGTGAAAACGCAGCACCTCTCCAAGGGCCCAATGACATTGACTGCAATTCAATGTATTTTACAGTCTTTGGCAAGATGTGCCTAAGCATTCATTGGGAACATCAAATCATCAATAAAATAAAACATTCTTCCATTGTTTTACTGGCTTTTCAAAGCTTCCCTGCAAAGCCGTGGTGACTCTTTTGTTCAAAGAGAAATGACATTGACAACAAAATGAAAGATAAGCAAAACTGGCCGGGTGGGGCAGGTAGTTTTGCAGAACCTTGTGGTTTGGAATTTTGTTTTTCAAAACCAAACCTAAAACTAGGATGGTTCGTCTCAAAAGCAGCATTTTATCTGAGCTCCAGTGTTTATAGTGTTGGGGAAATGATCCCTATTTTGGCCCATTTCTAAATATATGTGTAGTTCAGAAATTAAACTGAATGAGAAAACCAGAAAGAGGGTCGAAAAGGGAGATATGGCTTCATAGCTTCCCAAAGGACTAAAAATGCATGAATTAGAAGAGTGTTTGTGTGGGAAAGGTAACCAACCTTGGTGAAATATCGCATCCTTGCTGCATAAAGGCTCCCAGGGAGAACCAAAGACTGTTAAATATCCCAAATTCATTAGTCTGGTCACTGGGTGGCTGGTCGCGCCCTTCCTCGAACTCCTCAGTATGCCATTCATAAGGGCTGAAGCGGCTGACCAGGAAGAGGACAACGCTTACTCCAATGTAGGCAAAAACAATGCACATCCAAATCTCATAAGCCAAGGGATCCAGAAAGGAAAAGACGCCTGGCTTGGATTTTTGAGGTTTTTTTATCATGATGGATATCCCCAGGCTCATAAATGGCTTGGAAAAGTCTATGACTTCTTCTCGGACGAGGGTGATGGTTAATGGTGCAACAGCCACATCAGCTCTCTGAAAGGAGAGACAGACACCAGATACACAGATTGTAGATTACATGCACCAAGACACTCCATCACCAGCCTTCTCTTTCGCCAGCCTTCTGCTGTACACTCCCAATCCACTCTCTGATTTCATAGGATGATTTAATCAGGAGAAATGAACTACTATAGAAATGCTAAAAAAACCAACCCCATCACACCAGCATGTTATTTCCTTTCCGATTATTACTGATTGCAAGTAGGTTTAAAAATCAGACCTCTTTCCTTTCCCAGACAGTCAGGTCCTCTGGTCTGATTCATCCATTGATGTCACAATCCAAGGCTAGTGACATCTCATTTCACTATCATGTTGCACAATTAAGAAATGACAAAGTAACAGAGTCTTATCACACACACAGCAGAAGAGACAGGAAGAAAGTCTACTGCCAGGATGTTTATTTTCAGCAGGAGATGCTTTTCTATTGCATGACTCATATAGTTGAAGGGAAATATTTTCAAGAAAGCCAAACCCACTTTTAAAAATGGGATGAAGGCTCCTAATTCACATAGGGCCAGATTTAGAAAGGTATTTAGCTGCCTACAGATGCACCTAGTGAGATGTACAAAAGTGCCTAACTTCTATTGACTTTCATTTAGATTTTCCCAAAGGCGAAATTGAGACTGTCCCATGGAAAATGTTACTTTTGCAGAAACTGCATTTTCCATGTCAGAAAATCATTCCAATGGAAAATTCTCAACCAGCTGTAGTGAGTAGTGGTCAAGCCATCCAGCAACCAGATATAAATATGAGTGATACGATGCACGAGAAGGATAGAGAAAGCCCATTTTGGTGTTAAGAGTCTGACTAAGCAACAGGTTGAGATTTCAAACTCAACCATTTCTAGGTGCTACTCCTTCACAGCTATCAGAAAAAAGTTGACAAAATGGGTGTGCTCTGGGTGTTGGTTTTGGGGTAGGATGGCTTGGTTATTTACCTCTGAAGACTCCTTTAAATTGCTACTCTGCAGTGGGAGAAACTCTCTGCATAATTGTATGCTTACCTCCTGGAAAAAGGTTGATTATATTATGCTCCAGACGCTAGTTCATTAAAATGTATCTTGTAGGATGGGAAAGGTCACACTGGTTGCTGTGGGCTCGACCTTAAGAATGATACTCTAATTCCATGGAAACTGACTGCACTAATAGACATCTAACAGCAACAAGGCAATGGTGACATGATGAAAGGGTCATACTGTTCCATCAAAATGAACATGAGATAATAGAGATGTAGCTGGGGTAGCATTAAAAATCCAAGCAACACATAATGATGGAAACATTCAAAACATGAAAGGGAACTCAATAAAGAGAGATAGACAGAAAGGGTACCATTTGGTACTTTAATAGGACCACCTGCATTTGGGTGCATAGTTTAGTTCAGTGCTTAGGTGCACTAGAGGGGAACACAAAGGTGCTGATGCACAAACTCAAAATTTGGATGCCTTATTGAGGTGCTGTAATAAGGCTCATTATCTATCTAGTTCTTGAAAGGACTTTGGCTGCTGAGGGCAGGAAATACCTGAGATGAGTGAGAGTCAAAACTCCTCCCTGTCCTGATTTGTCCTAAGTGAAGCTGTTCTCGGCTCACCTGGAAGCCGGGAGTATTAGAAAGCTTTCCCAACCAAATCTTGCAGAATTTGACAGTTTGCTTAATCAATCAGTTTCCCTTTGGGTCTGGTAGCTACACTTTTTGAGGTCCACTCATAATCAATTCCTGTAATTATGAATCAATGGACAAGGTTGGAAACTTACTCCATAAACCAGCTCTCCCACCATGCCATTCCATGCTTTATTGTCAGGGTCCCGGGCTCCATACTTCCCATCGCTCACTATCTCCAACCTGTATTGGTAGCCAACATGCTTAGCGATCTCAGCAGCAAGCTCCACGCAGTAGCCTTCATACCTCTCGTTGCCTTCAAACTGGTTGGCATTCTTCTTGAGCATCACATATGGATCTTCCTGGCAGAGAGAGGACAAGTTAGTGAGCAATGCTTCCCCTTTCGCCCCCAGAGATGTTCAACGTGTGTCCTGCTCTCAGGAAGGGATGCTAGATACGATTCTCAATGCACTTTCAAAACGCTAATGCCGGAATCATTTACAAAGTGGTTCGCACAGCCTGGTCAACAAAAGTTTGGGCTAGTAAGTTGCCTGTTTGAGGTTTCTATTGTGCAGAATTTGGTAGCCACCCTAGCTGGGGTGGACCTAACCAACAAGGAAAACTGATAGGAATTCTTCAACAATCTTTGGCAGAGATTCCAAAAGGGAAATCATGCCTTCTACTTGAGGATCTCTTAGCATTTCACAAACTGAGCAAGCCTTCATCAGTCAGTCTCTGTGAGATAGGCATGGACAGTGGTGCATTATGTCAAACGTTATGGAGACGTCTATTGCTGCTCCATAATACTGGCTGAGTTGAGTTTTGCTCTTAAAGCAGGGATTCAACCTCTTTGTTATGTGTGAGGAATACTGTGTCTCCTTCCTAAAATTACAGCACCTGCTCTGTGCGTGCACGATATAAACCATTGCTACAATGTACCTACTTTCCCTATGTTGATGTCCCTGCTCACTGCCTGCCACACTTCCTTGTAGTTCTCTGTGTTAAGAGGGGAGACATCTTAAGTACTTGTTTGATTATAAGGCAACGGCAAGTTTTTATGGGCCACCACTGGAAGCTGTGATTATATGCAACATGTATTACAGGGAAAGGGGTACACAGCACAACAAGGAATGTGAGCGGAAGAGAAAGGAGTGAGGGAGACCTGTGGATTAGACATGCAAGAGAACTTACTAAAATAGTTGTAACTATGTAAGTCCGATTCTGTAGAGTCACGGATTCATTGTCACCTTGGGAATCTGTGGCTGTGGGAAGAAACTTATCATCTTCGTTCCAATAACCAATCTGTTAACGACAGAAAGACCGTGAAACCCTGCTGTCCTCCGAGCCTGTTCCTAGGACAAGCCAAGAGGAGAACAATATACCAGTAGGATTGCCCTGCCAGCTTTAGCTATCTCAGGGTGTTCATCACCAACCAGACCTCTACTGCTCCCACAGTCCTGACCTCTTTCCCCATCCTGGCCTTGAAAACCCCAGAAAAATCATGACACGTACTGTGCATAATGTACAGGGATAAGCAATAACCACACGATAATAATGGAAGTACCACAATTTCCCCCAATACTTAGGGAAATAAATAACAAAAGAGTCTCACATCACTGTATGCTGACTGCTGGTAAATATGTTTTTAATGGTGACCACTGTTAATGTATGATGGTCTCTCTAGGCTGATACAAGTCTTGTGTCACACCTCCGCTCTTGCACAAGTGTAAAATTAAATTCTAGGATGCCTTGCAGAACCAGGACAAGATGGGGGAAAAAAGCAGGAGACTTGTTAGAAAGAGAAGAAAGGAGCTGCCCGGCGGCAAAAAGTTTAGAGTTGCACATGTAACTAAAAAGCTGTCAGGGGCAGAATTCTTGGTGTTACTCTGTGTTTATTAATAATCAGGGATACATTCCACGCTATCACAGCTCACAGGCAAAGCAGACAGCTGGAGAGTATCAATAGGAAGATCATTCTTGAGGTGATCTTATTTGAAGGCTTGATTTTTTAAGAGGTTTTCCATCATATCATGTTTGGACGAAGTTGCATAAGCTCTGCTGATGTGAAAGGGATTTCTTACCACATGATGTGGGAAAGAGTATTAATACAGGGCAAGACCAAAAACCTGTGGAGGGCAGATTAGAGATCACGGCAATGCAAGAGATATAACCTAGAGAGGCTTCTCCTTCTTTACTGCACAGAAAAATGGAAAGTGTGTGAGGAAGGAGCTTCCATACACTGCTCTAGGGCAGCACAAATGGAGACAACACATATTTGCTTGGCATTTCTCACCTGATTGATCCCATATACAGCTCATGTGTTGGAAGTAAAGGGCACGGGACTTGCAAGTGAGGGTTTGATTTTTTGCAGTAAATATACAGTATAAAACCGTATCTAGTACTTCTCTGGGACCTATCTTGACCTCACATTGAAGGTAACAGCAAAACTCTCAGTGACTTATATGGAGCAGGATCAAGTCCTCTGTATCTTACACTCATATACTGGTTATTTATTTATTTGTATTGTGGTAGTGCCTAGGCGTCCCAACCAGGGCTCAGGACCCTACTGTACAGACACAAAATTCATATCTAATAATTTAATTTCTATGGCCACAGTGAAGGGAAAAAAATCTCTTTGACTGGTAAAGAGGGTTTTCCCCATGAAGACCTCCAGGGGGTCGGAGTGAGCCAGTTGTTACCAGAATAAAAAAAAACAGTAGGAAATACTTCCCAAAATGAATAAAACATGTCAGGAAATGCAGTTCTACGGGCCCTTTTTTGATGGGCTCCGACTTCCCATCTGAAACCAGCAGGGTCAATACGATATTGTGTGATATTGCTTTTGTTGAAATGAAATGTACGTGCAGCTGTCAGATCTAGATGATGAGGTCAAATTAGATGATCATAGTTGTCCCTTCTGGCTTGGGAATCTATAAACCATATGCTATTTTCCTCCTAATTAAACATCCATGTATTGATTTTCAGTTGCTGACATAAATCCCACATTATTTAAGGTTTAATAGTATTGATTCTGTTCAGGGCTTTTGGAGTGGAGCCCGGAGCTGGAGCGCAGAGCAGCTCCGGAGCAGTGGAGCTGCAGGTTTTTGCCTGGAGCTGGAGCGGAGCTGGAGCACAGCTCCAAAGTCCCGATTCTGTTCCCTGAATAGTTCCAGCATTCTTCATTCTCCAAACCTGTTTAAATTCCAAAGGACAGAAGGAAAAAAATTCTCTCTCTGTTTGAAAGTTTTCTATATGGAAGAGGAAGATAAACACATGGAGCCTGATTTTCAAAAGTATTCCGCACTGAGTGAACACACGACGTGCTGAGCTCTTTTGAAAATCTGGCTACTTATTTTGGTGCTTAAATGGAAGCTGAGCCCCTCTGAAAATCTGGCCCTGATTGTGAACCCGACTGAAAATTCTGGCGATTATGTGGGATTTCCAAAACCACTCCGCACTGACCTAAATCGGCTCCCAAGGACGATAGTGGTGTAAAACTCTCACTGACTTCAACGGGAGTGGTGTTAGGCCAAATGCTGAGCATTGTTAAAAATCTCCTCCATATTTTGTATGTAAGTAATACAACACGGTTTCTCGTGTTTTTCTTCACTCACATTGGGCGATGGAGTTACCATTCATAGCTACTCTACTCATGAATTCTCCCTCTTAAGACTCATGAGGAGAAATGGCCTCCAAGAGACAAGACCATCCTGTGCCAGACACCTTGCCCACAGCTGTTAAACAGGAACAGAACCCATCCTCTGCTTTACCTTCCTGATCCCATCGTGTTTCACTTCGATCACGTGGAGGGTGTAGTTGGTCCGACGTCCTTTCTCGTTAAACTGAACATTGCCGGTTAATCCTTCAAAGCGCACCTTAAAAGAATAAATATCAATGAGGAGAGCAACTTGATCAGCTAGCAGAGTGTTACCTGCCAGGCCTGGAGACAATGCAGTTGTGCCAACTGTAGTTTCATTCAATGTGAACAATGTGTGTCTATTACACTGCTGTTTTCACTTACTTACTTGGGACCCAACACTAAGGGAAAACTCTGAACTTGGTAGAGAGACAAGATGGATGAGGAAATATCTTTCATTGGATCAAGTTGGTGAGAAAGACATGCTTTCGAGCCACACAGAGCTGTTCTTCAGGTCTGGGAAAGGTACTCCGAGCGTCACAGCTAAATGCAAGGTGGAACAGATTCTTTAGCATAAGTAATTAGCACATATTCTAAGGGACCATTCAAAGTAAAGTGGACCGTTAACACCTCTGCAGTCATAGGACCAAAAGAGGGAGTTAGTGGATTACAGATTGTTGTAATAAACCATAAATCCAGTGTCTCTGTTCAGATTTTTACAGGCTATCAGAGTAATGAACCCTCACTCCTGGCCTTCCTCCAAGCTCATCAACAGAAGCAAGCTCCCCACAGACCAGGACACACCAACTTAAAGTAGCACCAGACCCTGCCAGAGCTACAGATGCAAAACCTACAGAGGTATCTCCACTGCTGCAATGATCAACACCCCCCACAACACACCTTTCAAAATCCGTGGATCCTACCCAGGCCAATCACACTGCGTGGTGCACCTCATCCAGAGCACTAAATGCTCCAAGAACAACTATGACAATCACTAAGCTCTCGAATGAACACATACAGGAAAATGATAAAAAATTGTGTGGGTCTCAAGACTGGGACAGTGGGGTCTTTTCAGATCAGGAGGATTAAGGTGCAGGGCCCAGTGACTGGAATAGCAGGGGCCATGAACCTCAGGATTAGGGAATATCAGTAGAGATTTGTGAAGGGAACACAGAACAATAGGCCACTGGATTGCGAGTCAGAAGAGTTTGGGTTCTGTCCTCAGCTTTATCACTAGCCCTGGGCAAGTCACTTCTCCCCTCTGTGCCTCAGTGTTCCTGTCTGTAAAATGGTGATAGCACTTACCACCTTTATAATGGTGCTTTGAGATCCTCAGAGAAGATGCACGCACACAAAAAAGCAGTAAATATTGTAATTGTGAAGGAAACAACCTGCTCCTGTGCTATGCTTGTTTTCTAACCATGCCATGGGACTTGGCACAAACATCCACCAAAGTTTTCTAAAACTTTTTCAGAGGAAGAGATGTGCCCAGTGGTATGGGGGTTGGACTAGATGACCTCTTGAGGTCCCTTCCAACCCTGATATTCTATGATTTGGAGAAACAAAGGTTTTTCTTTCCACAAGGCACAACATATCTATCTCTTGTGGGGAGGGGAGGGAGATTGAAGTAGCTTAAAAGACAGCAGCATTAGGAATTCAGAGTAGCATTTTTCCCTCCTTGAGTCTCTGGGCCTGAATGTGGATGACCCCTTTTGATATTTATTCTCTCTGGGACATTTTGAAACAGGACCTCGATGACTTCAAAATGCAGGCTAAATGATGCAATCATACTTTTCATTTTTCCATGCTGTGAAGTCATCTAGACTACACCAATTCCATTTACATTTATAAATGAAATGGTAATGCTCTCATTTCCCCATGTGATAGGGGTGGGAAGAGCGGTCTTTATCATCTCTGTTGGCGCCCTGAGAATACCCTCTGGCTTTTCAATCAAATCCCACTCCCATATTTCCTTTCTGATCCAAATTCCCTTCAAAACACAAAGATTCTGTTCTTTAATTAGTTAGAAGGGGTCTCTGTGAAGGGACTACAGACATGTTTTTCCACTCCACCTAGCGGTGAGAACATCCAAGCCTCAGGAATCATTACAATAACTCTTGATTCCTGATCTTTAGAAGTGCCAAGTACCCACATGTAACTGAAGCCAACTGGAGGATTTAAGTGTCTCATTTTCACAGGGTCTGGACATTAGGATCCAAGTCCCTGCTGGCTCAGAGACTGAAAAATGAGGACTCGAATCTAGCTCTTGGTTAGCAGCCAAATGTCCAGATATGTAGTAACTAGAGCTGGTCAAAAGAATACCAGTTATTTTTGTGGGATTTATTTTTAATTTTTTTAGTTTCCTGCAAGAATTTTCTTTTTTTTTTCTTTCTTTTTTTTAAAAGAAAAACTGAAAACCAAAAATGTGATTTTCAGGCCATTTTTGAAAACAAAACAAAAACGTGAAAGCTAAAACACATTTTTTTTTACACAAAAAGCCAAACCAAAATCCAATTATTTTTCCTGAAAGCCATTAATTTTATCAAAACATTTTTAGTTTCCTGTTCTCTGCTGAAAAACTGAAAAAAAAACAATTATTTTGGCCAGAAAAGCCATCTTTCACTGAAAAAAAAATTCAACCAACTTTAAGGCCAATTCTTTTGATTTAGTCTTGATGTGAATGCTGAGACATATACAGAAATTTTTCATTCTTGCTGTCGCCATCAGTGAGACATTCCCTACCCTAAACAGTAGCAGAGGTTGCTCAGGGACTTGCTCCTGTTGAAGTGTCTTGAAGAAGTAAAGAAACAATTAAACATATCCCCGTGTGAAATGTTGCGCCGTAAGGGCTGTCCATAAATTATGTTACACACTTTTCGGTGATTTTGAAGACCCACCCACCCCTTGTAACACTTTGTTACACTGAAACTAACATGTAAAATACCCCTAATGTATTATGTAATTTATGGACATTGCCTTAGTGTCTGCAGGGGTAAATACAGAATACAGCATAATCGTCTAAGGACCAGTGTCATTCTGCTGAGAGCCTAAATCTTAATAAAAAGGATAAAGCAAACTCAAAGCTTCCATCCCAAACAGCATGTCAAATAGTGACATCTGTCTATCTTTGGATGTGTTTTTATAAAATGCCTATTGCCACAGTGTGAATTATGTGTTTCATATGGTTTTTTTAATCAAAAAGAGGCAACATTTTGATTGTTTTGATCAAATTTTGCTTCAAGGATTCTGGTTGTTCAAGCCCAAAACTCAATATTAAATTCAAAGGAGCAATTGAACCAGAAACATGGTTTGCCAAAAACCACTGCATCTCTAACAGCTCTGCCTGCAAGCTGCAGAGTAGCATATCCATACTTCTTGGCTGTTGTAGCATTTCTCTTGGTACACATTTAGCCCCTGTGTACCACAGAACTGTTCTCCATAGGTTCTCGCTCAAGGAGCTACCAAAAAGCAAAGCATTGCTTCTTTTTGTACAGAGCTGCCCAGATTGGTTTCTAACCTGTTGCAGAGCTCTCTGAATGTCAATCCCTTGGCCCCAAGGAACGGCTGGATTTGCAAGGCAGTCTCCAGCATTCCCACGACGGGAGATGTCAATCCGCTGCCTCCGCAGGCTCTGGAAAGCCTCCGCCATCACCCGAACGCCATCGTAAGTAAGAGCAGACGTGTACTAGAAAAGGAATATGGAGAGGTGTGGTGTCTGTTAGGGTGAGTTGATCTGACAGTTATCTGTTGGTTCTTCTCCCAAAAATAAAATAGAGTTACCAGAAGTTCCCATCTAAAGCCTCACATTATTGCTGCAAGACAATTTATTCTATTTTCATCCTTCCATTTAATAATTTTCTGTACAATAGCATCTGGCTTCCTGTAATCTCCAATGTCTTGTTGACTCCTCGTTTCCAAGCAGACTCTAGACAAGAACATAATTTCCTGCTGCAGAGCTAAAAGGACTTGCTGTCTTAGCCACCTGTTCTCCTACCTCAATTGCTTTTAGAATGACCATCTCTCCTTTCCAGAGAAAAGTACCTTAGTCATAATGCTTGAAGAGTGCTTAGTCTTAACAGACCCATTACCCGAGTCTTTCCACTTAGGTCATACTGGCCTTCAAATAAATTGTTAAGGGCTACTTTGTGTGATGCATGAAATTTCAGGTGCATGAAAATAAGTTAAACCACTCATGGTAGTCATTTATGGATGCCAATTCCCCCACTTTTTAAAAAATATTATGTTGATTAAAACAGAAACTACGGGGGCCAGGGAAAAACCATAGACTAGACTGTGACTATTAAGAATTAAGGCTGGCGTTCACTTTCCCATAATAACCTACTTCTCCAGTTGTTTGTAACTTTCTCAGAGAAATTCCTTTAGGGTTGAAATTCCCCTTGCTGGGTTTTTTCCCCAAAGAGTCAAAGTGTGTGTATGTGTGTGTGTTTAAATGTTAGAAAAAATTGTTCAGCCACTTCGGAGTTCTGTTTGTGTTAGAAATAAAATATTTATGCCCGATATGGCACATACTGATTTGAAATGTTCTGCATGTGTGACAACATCTGAACGGATTTTGTTTACATGTAAGATATAATAAACAAGCCAAGGTTTAAGGAAATTAGCCAGACTTTTTAAATAAAAGTGCCCAGGGATCCTTAATTTCCACCTTTAACTGGCAGAAGAATTGGGCAAAAGAGACCTCAGCTGTACACATCTCACCAAAGAGAAAATTTCTAAGAGCACAGCTGCCTAGTATTACAGTGACAGATCTGGGTAGGAAATTGAGATGCAGGAAAATAGGTTGTGTTCACAAACATGTTAGCTAGCACGTTTGAATTAACATGTTTTTAAATGCAACCTTTTTTCCAAATCTACGCAAAGACAAAGTTCTGGACTGGGAACTAAATGCTTGAGCTTCCAATTCAGAGGTGAGAATGCTAGCAACTGAGCTCCACGGACGCTACCTAAAACAAGTAGCTTTCAATACCACTTGCCTTTGGCTTCTTCCAGTCAACTCGAGGATGTTCTCTGGCATCACTGTTCTTCCACTGTTGCATGATCCTTGCTGGAACGGTGTCTGTGTAATTCACCAGCTGGAAGCCGGTCACATTTGCTCCACTCTCTTTGAATTTTACCAGGTCAATGTCCATGAATCCCTAATGGAGGAGAGAAACAAAAGGAGAGGGTCACTGGAAAGGACACAGGCCTGGAGAAAATGGTTTATTTATAAATAATGGAATGTCCTGTGCCTGGGTGGATAGTTCTTGGATTTCAGGAAACTTCTGTATCCATTAATGTGTGTAGCCATCCTTCCTTCTCTCCAAAATCCTGAATTCAAACCAAAGTTTCTCCTTGAGTTAAACTGAATGAATTTCCTTTTTTGCACAGCCAACAGAGAATGCCTGAGTTGGATGATGACATGCATTTCAATGCAGCAACATTAACAGGCATAGTAACAAGAACATATTTTCATTAGAGGAGGTTGAATAATGGAAAAAATTATTCCCAAATAATGATTCAATGAATGTGCCAATATTTGCAGGGAGTATTGGTTGCAACAAATTATTCAGCCAGCTCTAACTTTTATGCACTCAATCAAACATCAATGGATGGATAATTCACTTTCAAATTATGGTCTTTAAAAGAAGGAGACCTGATGGAACAATAATCTTTCAGCAGAGCAAGAGGTAAATATTCATATTTACCCTGTCATAGAAACAGATCTGTTAAAAAGACACTGTCAGGTTATAATATTTTTGTAATTTTTATTAAAAAGAACACAACCAGTTACCTACATTTTTTTACTCTTTGAAAGATTTTAACTGAAACCTATTTCTTTATTTTTTCTCCCTCCACGTCCGTCACACAAGTATATGTGTGTTCGCCCATACAAACACACACACACAGTTGTTGTAGGGCTGCACTGCCAACGTTGATTTGATTTTTTAAAGAAAGCCATTGACTCATTGTCTGTGAAATAAAAGCAAATAAAGAACGAGACGGACTTTGCAGGCAGATATAAGGGGGCGGGGGGAGGGGGAAAATAGGTCAAATCTGGGGCCTTCTAACTTTGACAATATTCCCGTTAAGACCGAATACATGATGGACCAGATTCTGGCTCCCCCATGCTCTCCTGGTGCTAACGTGGAGCTGACGGGCAGAACTGCAGTGCTTGTGCTTCCTGGGGGCAAGCTCCAGACGCGACAGGAGTAAAAGCACCACCCACACCACTAGCCCTTCTGCAAGGAGCATGGCTGGGTAGAGCGGGGTGGTGCTAGTGACAGAACTTGCTGCACCCCTGAAATGGAGGAGTAGGAGCTGCTGTACAGCACTATTCCCCACTATTCCCCTCCCCTCCAGACTCAGCATCCAGGATTCTCCTCCCCCATCTCTCGACACTTCTCATGCAGCTGTGACATACAAAGCCAAAAACCAGCCCCCCCTCTGCTCACCAAAACCTGGACTATATGCAATAAAAAATGGTGCTCTCTGACAGCCTGATGCAGAGCCAATGTAAAGACTCTCATCGGCTTCAATGGGCTTTGGATCAGGCCCTTAAATGGAAACAATTAAAGGAACAGGCCGATTGCACGAACAAGAGATGAGAGGCTATGTCGGACTAAGGAGAGTCGCAAATGTTTTAACGGGAGCTTTAAAGACCCCTTCTCTTCCAGCTTTGTCTCAACAAATTTAGTATCCATCTGCTGGCTCATTTGGATTTAGAGGTACACATTCTGTATAGATGCTTTTAAAAAGTTGTTTTATTTTGCTCCTAAGTGCAGTGGTCTAGGTAAAAAATATTATTTTATGAGACACAAATTCCTCCGAACGGTAAGTTAGTACATTTCAATCCCCTCTGTCGTCCCCAGCGTCGGGGTTTCAGAAACCCAGGGCTGTGACAAATGAATAGGGAATGCAGCGGAATATGTCTGACATCTTAATGCATGTCAGACCAAGTGGTTTCTGACACACAGAGCTCCCAGGGTTCAGAAAGAGTGCCATGGCTGTAGCCAAATTACACTGTCATTTGGCTTCTGGGATGTGCTCGGGGGAAAAAATCCATCAAAGGAAACCCTTGACTGAAAGCAGCTCGTAGCTGGGTATCACCAGCTTCTCTTCAGGAAGACCATAAAAGCATGAAGAAAAGTCCAAGGTTGGAGCAAGGCACCAGCAGGAAGACACTACTGGGATCTTAGAAGCGTCTCCAAAAACAGGCAGAAAGTGGGCAGGGCATGAAATGGCTTTGGAAACTGGCTAGATGGTGGTGGCTGAGAATACTGTTCTATCCCCTTTACTTTTCCTCCTCTTCTGCCTAAAGGGAGTATCGTTTATCTATCTATATCTATATCTATATATATACACACACATACTAAATGTGAGTTAATGGAATTCACCCTGCAGAGCAGGAATCCTCTGCAGAATTGGAGGTAAGACTGAAAGCTTGAAAAAAAAAAAAAAAAAAAAAGAAAGAAAAGAAAAGAAAAAACATTGTCTTTAAAATTTATTTAACTTCCTTCCCAACATAATTTCTAGGATAGGTCTTGGGGTGTGGACAGTTTCAGAGAATTTTAGGCCAGAAAGGACCATTCAATCATCTATTCTGACCTTCTGTATAGCATGGGCCATTTAATTTCACCCAGTTATCCCTGTAGTGTGGACTCGGTGTTTCCAAATCTGTCCTTGAGCGTCCACACTACCTTGTGCACCTGGGTTGACCCTTGCTAGACCTGGGTTTCAGAGCCATGTGAATGTGTCCATACTGCACTATGTCGAATTTCTGACTTGGGTCTGATATTTGACCTTCATTCACACTGCCAAATGACAGGATTGGATCCGAGTCACAGCAAGACTTGGGTTCTGACCCACCTTCCAATGCAGGAGCCTAGGACCCGCGTCCTGAGAGCTTGCTGACCCAAGTAGACTGATTTGTGGGGGAAAGGAAGAGGGCTCAGGCTCAAACCTAAGTCAATGCTTGGGCTTCGCATGTGGTGCAGACATACCCTAAGTGACTTCCCCAAGGCCCTATAGAGCAAGGCTGAACCCAGATCTCCTGAGATGCAGTCGAGTGCTTTAGCCACAAGACCTTCTTGCCTCTCGGTAGCATGCTTTTTGCTTATGTGAAACTTGACAAAGCAAAACAATTGTTTCCAAATTATGGTGGATCAGACAGGTCCGGCTGAATTTAAAGTAGCACCTGTCATTGCAATGTGCTGGGGATTCACTCTGAAGGGAACAAGATGCAGGGTGTTTTAAAACGAGATCTGCCTGGTGTCTCCTATTATCTTTGGGCTTGACTTCTTGGGAAAAGCATCGCTCCCCATTCCCATCACTGTGTATTAATGAAGGGGCTATTTCTCAAGGAGGCCATCTGTCCAAGTCCCTTTCCAAGATGTCTTCCAACAGAAGCTGCCTTCTTCTCTTCCACACAATCATTAATGTGTCAGCTCTGATTACGACAGCAAACTATACCTGTCCTCACTGTAACAAAGGAGAGACAGAGGGAGAAAGAGATGGACTGAAAGAAAGCGAGGGAAGGAAGCAGAGGCACCATCGAATAGAAACACCAATCCTCCAGTGTCCTCAATCTGTTGCAAAGCAGCTTTAACGTGGTTGGGATCTATCCCTCCGAGGATTATCTCAAAAAGGGAATCTTTGAGCAGTATGCAGGAACTGTAATGGCTCCTATGCCACCTCCCTGCCAGCTTCCTACACCGAAGAGAGACGGGGGCATGGCTGGGGGGTTCCTACACTTCGGTGATCCCTGAATGGTGGAATGGTGGCATAATGTAGAGCAACCTTTAGGGGGCTCTACGTTGTAGAAGCAGACTAGCCTGCCACACATATTTTCACCAATCCCATCCTGAGCTGTGCTGGCTGCAAGGAGGCCAGGGTCTAGCAACAGAGGAAGAGGGGAATTTTGTTTCTGGAAGAAACTGGAGTCTGAGTGCAAAAGAAAATTGCTGACCAGAGATGTCAAATGAGTCCTTTACTCTTCTCACTGCAAAGAATGTAGATTTTGTTACAGTCCTGACCCTGGATTTATTCCACCCTCAAAGCACAACAAAACTGAGGAGAACCACACTGCAAAAACGAACACATTAGAAACAATTAATATATGCAGTCATATTAATGACAATTTGAATCACACATGATGGTGACGTGGGCCATAAAGCTTTTATTGGCACGTGTTTCTCCTAGTAAGATGTGGTAAGCTTGCTCCTCACGAGGGAATTATGCAGAGTATCTTAAAAAATATATATGGAGATATACCTATCTCACAGAACTGGAAGGGACCTTGAAAGGTCATCAAGTCCAGCCCCCTGCATTCACTAGTAGGGATCTGGGGCAAAAATCAGTACTTTGGTCCTAAGTGGCCCCCTCAAAGATTGAACTCACAACCCTGGGTTTAGCAGGCCAATGCTCAAGCCACTGAGCTATCTCCCCCTCTTGAATAAGTGTGGATAAAACCTCCATAGTACATCCCAGCAGCATGTATTACATGGTATATACCCAATAACATAAAAGCTATATTAGAATGTACAGAGTCTTTAGGCACCTCATTGATAAATATATTGTCTCTTTCTTCTGTATAGCAAAGCTGACTCATAAGTTCAGCTGTACAGATCTCTCGGGGAGAGGAAACATCTAGCTGACAATTTTAGAAACTTAAAGATAGCCCCAAATACCTCTTTCCAACATAATAACATAGTGTTCACAAGGCATGTAGCCTTGGAAACTTTATCAGGATCAGAAGCCAGTGCTGTAAATACCCCACTGGAAATCTGCCAGGACATTGGACTTTAAACCAGTTACTGGTGTGGTCTGAATAGAGGGGATCCTGCATCCCTGACCAGTAACAATTTGGGGAGAAGGAAGGGTTAAATTAAAAAGGAATCTTGCTGAAGCTGCTCAGAGGTTTAGAATGTTAGAATTTTAGCTTCATGTGAGATGGATTAATGGGGCAGTCAAAGGTGTATGATAAACGCAGTTTAGCATATTCTATATAGGTTCTTATACCACGCTTATCACCATAGGGGCTGAGCGCCTGAACCTTATCATATGGACATCATCACACTACCACAGCCACACATATAGCCATATGGGAAATATTGCGTATCATACAGCCTTCTGGAGAGCGGATCTCAGCCTGTATATTGAAAACGGTGTTCTCTAGTGCCACACTGACATGTGCTGATGCAACAACGTGGGAAAAATTCTTACGTCTGCCAAGCTAGAGAAAGTGACTTGTTTTTTGCCTTCACTGCCACCCTGGGATACTCTGTCCCACACACTCACCCAGCCATTTCCAAGCCAGGGCATTTTCAAATGAAAGAATCTGGGCTGATGCTCACAAAAGAAAGAACACTTTAGGTGGCAGCTGTCCTTAACGTTTTACCTTTTAGACAGGTCACATGAGTGTCACTTATTTTTAGACAAAGATTCTCCTCCGAGGCTCTGCCTGACAGAGACCTGATGATCTGCCATTACTGATAGTGGCCAAGTTAAATCTCTTGCATAAGAGATGGAGAAACATGAATCCAAGGTTACGCAAAATGTCAAAAGAAATGAATCCCAGGGGTTTCTAAGCTTACTTCTCCGATACTAATGGTTGTGCTCCTCTCTCTGACCTGATAGCTGATGCTTTTAAAGACAAAGACCAGAACTTAAAAAATAAGGCCCACAAAAACAAACAGTTCCTCTACTGGCCAAGCCTTCTCGATCTCTAAAAAGAAGAAAACACAAAATACTTTGTACCGGCAAACCTGACTCAACATGGGAGCAGCCCCTCGGCTGCTGTAAGCCGGTCAGCAGAGCTCCACGAGGTGAGGATCACGGTTTCGCGGGTTTGCTCAGCTGCAGAACAGTTTCATTTTATTTGTGAACACAAAGAGGCAATTTTCTCAAGTGGAAAACAGCTTCTCCCTCCCCCCCGCCGAAAAATGGCTATTTCTGCAATGAAAATACCAATTTTCCTGCACCCATGCTTGTAAAATTAAACTCAGTATTTTTGGTGCAGCTTTACTGACAGGGCAAACGACTATTGATTCATCGAAGTGAGCTCTTTTTTCCTGTTCATCACTGGTCTGATGCCCCACAGGTTGGGGACCATTACCCTAAAAGAACGTAGCTGGATAGCAAAGCTGTTTGTTATCACCTTTCAGCATCAGAGCCATGCTCTAGGATACAGGAGCGCACACTATGCACGACACATACAGCCACGGCGGACATGCTCCATCTGCAGACTGGCTGGAAAATAAAGCCTGGGAAGCCTTTTTCTCAGCATAAATTATTTATGGTCTGTGCTGGCTGAGTAGGAAGCCTGCTCGTAGCCAGCTCCAATCCCTCTGCCCTTATGCACAGATTAAGAAAACAAACTACCTATAGTAGAAGATTCTGCCTTCTGCCTAGAAAGTGTGTGACAGAGACAGAGCTCAACAGTGAGAGGGAGCTGGAAGTTTTTTCTGTCTTAGGTACTTATATGATCCCTGTGACAGGTGGCTGGTCCTGGTCCTTGTAACTGCAGCAGGTCCAGTGCCCTGTGCCAGAGCAGGTGCTCCCAGCTGGGCCAATTAAAGGGACAGGGCTACACCTGGGTTGTAAAGGGGTCACAGAGCATCTTAGTGAGAAGATAGCTGGAAGGGAACAGGACTGGATGTGAGATGGCACTGTCTGAGGGAGCATGAGCCAGGGAGATGCAGGAGCAGGATTGTCAGAGTTCCCGGGGAAAGCCTGAGATGTGAAGGGTGAGCTGAGGACCTGGTTTGTTTATTTGTGAAGTTAGACAATAAAACTGCCTTAGAGAGACTGTGGGTCTGGCTGTGAGTCATTTGACAGCTGGCAAGAATCCCTGCCTTACCACAACCCCCTTTACTGCACCCAAGTGCCTCCACCTTTAATGCATTTAGCCTCACCCCTGTGAGGAAGGGAAGTGTCAACATGGTTCTATTCCCTGTTCTGCCACTGGACTATTGGGTGGTCTTGGACAAGTCGTGTCGCAGCTCAGTGCCTCAGTTTCCCCACCTGTAAAATGGGTATAGTGCTACTGACCTCACTTGTAAAGCCCTTGGATAGCTACTGATGCAAAGTGCTAGGTAAGAGCTAGGTGTTGTTTTATTCACCATCCCCATTTGGCCACACACACACTTTAAGTCCATAAGCAGCCTGAATAATGTTATTCCAGGTAAGCTCTTTAATAAATGTATGCAGGATTGGGACCTAACCAACCTAAAATAATAATAAAAAAATCAAATACTGAAGAAAAGCTGCAGTTAGTTGCCTCTCTAAAACTTGCATCCTTCCTCCAGTGGAACATTAGCATTTTAACTCTAATTATATTGTCTCCACTGAGTGCAGGGTCAGTACCGGGTCAGAATGGGGTAATTATGTGTCCATTTTTGTCTTGTAAATTATAGTGTTATTCTGGGACCGAAAAAAGGCATTTAATTGGTAGTTTAAAGTTTAATTATCAAAGGCCTGATGGTACCTTTTCACAGAAGGAGCTGCAGGAGAGCAAAAACTGCTATAAACACGGCACAAGCTCGCCTGGCTGACCCAGGAACCCCCTGCTCCCTTCAGAGGGGATGGGATGTGGCCTGCAATTTGGAGGTGTCGGGGGTCTTGGGAAAGCATAGGACTACCTCATAGATCCAAAGGCTACCTTCAGGGATGGTCTTTTCCTCCAGGGTCACCCTCCCCGCTCTCAGGGGTACAAGAAGCAAAGCAGAGTTAACTCTCTTCTAACAACATTAGTTCTGGTGTGGCACTACTCTAGTTTCCCTGTGGACATGGGGACAGTGGCAGCTCCCCTCCTGCCACGTCGCCTCCTCTCACGTCCACAGAGCCCCGATTATAGGATGTCTGCAAAGAAGGGCTTTGGCAAACTCTCAGGCAGCAGGCAACTCACGATACAGCTGCTGTAACTTCCCCACCATCCACTGTATCCCCCTGTCTCTGTTCTCCACCCCAAGAGGGGAGAAACCAGCCCCAGGTCCTCTTTTTGGACACCTGACAGGCCTTCCACAGGAGGGTTTTTGAGACCGAGTACACAAACAGTTTCACACCTATAGGTTATTGGAAGAATAAAAGGATCTCAGCATGTTGCCATTAACAACAGGGGCTCAGAAGACTCCTGGGATTGCTAATGGGATCCAGAACACTTCACTTCTGGGACACAAATTCAAATGCAGTTCAGGTTGGTAGAGAATGAAAGTCATTTCCCCCAGCTGACAGCCGCTCCTAGGACTAGATGAAACAAGTTGGGAGATCTGAATTCAGAAACCAGCTACCCAGGACACCAAAAATACTACCACAGAATTGGCATTAATTAACACCCTTGTGGCAGCTTGGCAGAGAGGCCAAAGAATGAATGAGTCAGGAGTCAAAACAATCTTCTCACCCCTGGAGATAGTCTCACCACATCATGGCTGACACGCCGTGGGAGGGACGCTCGTATTTTGGTACCCGTACGGTGGAGAAATAAAGGTCTTCGGTCTCTATGACTATTAAAGCTGGATCTTTTCATAGGCACAATATTCACAAACTACAAGAAAATACCAAGCAGAAAACCCACGAAAGAGGCAATAAGAAAGAAACAGCATTCAACTCACCAAATTTGCTAGAATGTAGTGGTATCCTATCCCATTTTTTTCAAGCTTGATGATCTGTAATGTCAAAAATGTTTCATTTAGAACATAGTTTATGCTAACAAATAAAGAGAGCGTGGTTTAGCTGGTTACCGCCTGCCCCATAATTCCCTTCCCAGTTATGCTTTAAATGAGACAGTTTGTGTGAGAACAGTCACAGTAAAAGGTAGAAGAAGAGCAAAGCCTTTCTAAGTGGTATTAAAGTGCTGTGAGATCAGCATCTGCAAGTATGAAACGAGGCAAAACAAGTTCAGCCACCATATCCCACAAGCAGGAAGAGCGGAGTATCTGAGTCTAGAAATATCATGTGGATTCAGGAGGTGAGACATAGTTGGTTACCATCATCTACAGCAGGGGTCGGCAACCTTTCAGAAGTGGTGTGCCGAGTCTTCATTTATTCACTCTCGTTTAAGGTTGCGTGTGCCAGTCATACATTTGAACGTTTTTAGAAGGTCTCTTTTTATAAGTCTATAATATAGAACTAAACTATTGTTGTATGTAAAGTAAATAAGGTTTTTAAAATGTTTAAGAAGCTTCATTTAAAATTCAATTAAAATGCAGAGCCCCCCGGACTGGTGGCCAGGACCCGGGCAGAGTGAGTGCCACTGAAAATCAGCTTGTGTGCTGCCTTTGGCACATGTGCCATAGGTTGCCTACCCCTGATCTATAGGAATAGAGGGATCCCCATAGGGAACCTATTGTTCTGTGAATGCCAGAAAAACACCAAATGTTACTTCCAAAATACTGTACACCTCAAACCACCCATATCTTGCCTGATTCAGACCATGCCAAATTTAGTGCTACTCAGACTTAAGTACCGTAGGCCTGATCCTCTAGTACACTGGGGCTGTTGCAGGCCACATGCCCAGTGCAAAGCTGCCCTGAGTCAAGCAGTCAGTCAATGGAAAATTCCTTTAGTGTGTGTGTTGAGATGATATATACGTGGCGCTGCTATATAAGATACCTAGAGCTCCTGACAGTCTCTCTCCCCTGATTCTTGGGATGTCTGGGCTCAGTCTGTTTCGATACTTCTTAATCAATATCACTGTTTAAAGCCCCATAATGTTTTAGAGTTTCCTTGTCAGCAGAAATGTTTCTGTTGCCTTCATTGCTAGCAAATGTGCCCTGCTTAATGGCTGATTTTTAGCTACTTTATTTCTCATCATTTTTGCTTGGTCTGTGGATTCCCATTAGTGGAATTCAGTTCTTACCATGTTTCTAAAGCCAGAGATCACATCACTCAAAAATCCAAACCATATACAGAAAAAGCCCAGTTAGTAAAAAAAACAAACCCCTCGCCCCAAGAGTTGCCAGTTACTGAGGGGAACCATGTGCTGTTTGGACCAGGCATTTTAGCAGGCAAAACACCACCTCACTTCCATGGTGCTGTGAACTGATTCTGAATTACCAGCAGAACTATCAACGCTCAGGTGTCCTATGCAAGAACGTGAAACAAAACCAGATAAAGATCCCTGCTGTTATCATTGTCACCAAACCTATTTGTAATTATTGAACACTTGTTCCTGTGCAACTGATTCATCTGCCTTAGCCTTTCATAGCAGAAGTGCTCTTGTGTAACATTAAAACTTGCCTGACTCCCTATGCTAATATCCCTGCCGCAATTAGCACCGCTGGAGAATACATTTGTTAACACTTTTTGATACAAATAAGTTAGCCTCCACCACCTTTCACGCGGCACAGTTCTCCTGTGGGAGATCATTAAATATGACTGAAGCAGATGAGTCTGAACTGCTCTAGGTCAGAGTAATCGCTCAGAGGAAACAGATGTCGTCTATGCACATGCACGCTCAGAGTCATAGGATGTGTGATTCAGGGGCTAGATTGGGGAACAAAACCAGAATTCTGTGCCCCCTTCTACTTAGTCAATTGAGATACACTTGTACAGGCAGTTCCCCTCTTCCACAGATGTACCTAGAAACGATCAGAGGTATAAGCAGCGTTTAATATGTGCAAGGGCTTGCCAGGGCTGAGACGCGGCACCGCTAGACTCGGCACTTCACAGCCCCGTTACCTTTGGCTTGCTGCATCGGTTATAATTGCTTGAGCCCCAGCACCTAATTGCTTGAGTCCCAACGCCTTTTTCATTACAAATTAAGCACGGGGCATACGGTGGGATGAGGAGCTGTGATCTCATGCCCCAGTGTCCCCCGGCTATTAAATAGGAGAATAGAGGGCGCTGGTTCCTTGCACCAAAACTGCCCCTATGTTATGTTATTAGGTGTCAGAGTCAATGAATTGGAGAGGGATACAGACCAGCTTTCACTGAGCTGGGAACCTACCGACTCATACACACAAATTATGCGCCTTGCCTCCTGTGTTTTACACAGTTATTTGCTATCTTAATTTATTTTAAAGTGCTTGCTCAGTTCTAATGCTTTTAGACTGGGGTGGCAAGCTGAGGTTATAATAGCATTTATCACTTAGTCTGAACATGGAAAGAGGCAGCGTCGGGCTGCATGCTGATGGCTTGCTTGGGCCATCCAGGTTCCATTACCCACTTCTTAATGGGCAGAGTTTGACGTCTATTAGAGAGAAATTCTCTCTGAGAGTGATACAGCGGAGAGGAGAAGTTTCCAGTTACTCATTCTAATGAGCGTCAGGGAAGAAATGACATAGTGCTTTGATGGAATGCAAACACTTATTTATCCCATTAAGACAACACAGGATGGCCCAGTGGATATCCTGCCACCAGCCAGCAGGGCTGGCTCATAAAAGATGGTTACCTCAGCATAGATAAATCATGCCCTGCACCAGACATGGGTGAGAGAAAAATCAGGTTGGTTTCTCACATGCCTTTAACCCTTGAGTGAAGATTTCTTTTAGAACTGAGTTCTTAAGAACTCAGCCACAGTGACTTGAAAGGAGAAAGAGAGCATGAGTGTGTGAGTGAGACTGATGTTTGAGGGCCGTCCTCTGCTCTCTATTCAAGAGGGACCAAAAATTCACAGCCACCAAACAAGAGTAACAGAATGGTGTGTGTATGCGGGGGAATGTGCTGAAATACCAGGGAGAGGCTGAGACGGATGTCTGAACACCTCACACACACACAAAGAGAGTGAGACCGAGACAGAAAGTGCAGACATCTGTAAATAGGACTTGCTGGTGCAGCGAGCGAATAGACTAGCTGCTGACCTCAGGAGTTGAAGTCTCCCTTGTACATTTGCATGTCATGGAACACCCAGGAGCTAGCAGGCCCTGCTGAGGCTGGAATAGGTGGGGTATTTCAGGTCTTGTTTGAAGTGCCTTCACAGAGCTCTCTATGGGCTCAGGATTAGAATAGCCAGGGACGCTGCTGGTAAAGAGGGAATTGAGTGACGAAAGCCTGCATACCGCCCACCCTACTATGACAGGTCCTGTCCTATTTTCATGAGCACAAAGACCCTATGCGGTGAGGGTGCTCTGTCCAATTGGGTCATATTTCCCAAAGCTCAGTTCCCAGTTAGCCACCAAACTAAGTAAACAGATTTCCAAAAGAGCTCACCAGGCTGGTGTTGAGCACTGGCCCTAAAGCCACGTCTCACCAAGTACAAACTGCCATTTCTATTTGGAAATTCACATTTTTTATGACAAGGGGCACTTCTGAACCTCCTGCCACTGGTGGCCATTTTAGTGGCAAACAACATCATTTAAGTGACAAGGGAGCTTGGGTTAAGAGAAGAGAAGCCGGAAGGCAAGACATTGGAGGTGGGGGACAGAAAGTTGTCAGTGAAAAGTTCTGCAGTTTTCTTTTGTACCTACCAAAGTTCACATTTTGGGGGCATTTCATGGAATTGAGGGCAAAGCATAAAAACAAATGAAAATTACAATTTTCAGTTTCAATGTGAAAACTTTTCTTTACCCAAATGAAACTGAATTTATGAATTCAAACTTTAAAAAAATCTTGAGGTTTCTCACCATAAAGTAGGGCCATTTTAAAGTAAACACACATTACATTTGGGGTGGTTTGTTTTCAAAGGTGGGTCCATTTTACAAAATTGAAATCAATATGTAAAATGCACAGGCTTTTAAATTTTGTTGTAAATAGTTTGCTCAGCCCTAATTATAAAAAAATTCCCTTCTTGCTTCTATATCTGACATGGTTTAAAATCAAAGAAGATTTTTTCTGTGTAACATGAAGACTACATTTAAGTAGAGAAACTCTTCAATAAACCAGCATTGAAAGAGAAAGCGAAGAGGTTTTTCTGAACACATTGTAAGAAATGCCCAGACAAGCCCTCATTATTGCTGAAAAGCAGATAAATACTGTAAGAAGTCAACTCGGCAAGGAAGGAAAGATGCTACTGGACTGTTTAAGTGTGTGTCAGATGCTCAGGGAAGGTTGGGTCTTATATGGCGTTAGCCAGATTTTCATTGTCTAGGACATGTCAAGAAGTGCTACGCCTGTTCTGTGGCTAAAGAAAGGACTTTACTCCCCAGAACAGTTAATCTGGCCCCACTCATGAGCACTAACCTCATGTAGGGGCAAATCCTACTCTCTCTATTATTATTTAGGATGTTGTAGCACCTAGCAGCCTCAGTCAAGGATTGGGGCCCCATTGTGCTTCACTGAACACCCAGCAAATGAAAGACAACCCTTGCTCCAGAGACAAGAGAAAATGACAGGTGGCTACAACAATCAGAGGGAGAAGCACAAGATAATGGAGAGACAATTACAACAAGCATGGTAAGCAGTGGACAACACACCAGCTGTCTGGGCATTGTCAAATGTTTCGTATGCACCATGCAGAGGTGTGGAAGGCCCTAGCGGTAGCTCGGGGAGAAGGAGTTGGGGCTGGATTTGAGGAAACTGAACAGATAGATGCAAGAGAAGTCCTTGTGCATCATTCTGGAGGTGGGTGTGAGGACTGGAGGCAGGGCAGCGAAAGAAGAGATGGGTCAGGGGGTTCCCAGCTCTGATGCACAGATCCATCCTATTCCCATTTCTGAATCCAGAGGAATAAAATGAAGAATGAAGAGACTAAAACATTGATAATGTCTGTGCACCGAAACCTTAAGAGTAAGAGGGCTACACAGAACCACCTCGCTGGGGATGAGCCAGGTGGTGTGTTGGGCTCTGCAAAGGACTCAGACAATTAACTGCAGGAAAAATATTGTGGAGCAGCACGGCTGACTCCAGCAGCTCCAGAGAAATCCTAGGTTTCCTCCAGCTCTCCAATTTCCAGAGGTGAAAGTAAGCCGGTCCGGTCCGGTACAGCATACCGGCAAGAGCCAGTACGCCGTGCTGGACAGGACCAGCTTCCGCGGTGGTGATTTAAAGGGCCCAGGGCTCCAGCCGCTGCGGAGAGCCCTGGGCCCTTTAAATCCCCGCTGGAGCTCCGGCAGCCGGGCTCGGGCAGTGATTGAAAGGGCCCGGTGCTCCCCGCAATGGCAGGAGCCCTGGGCCCTTTAATTCGCCCCTGAGCCCTGGGGCTCCCAGCCGCCTGTGCAGCTGGGAGCTCCGGTGTGATTTAAAGGCCCTGGGGCTCCCAGCCACAGCCGGAGCCCCAGGGCCTTTAAATCATGAAAGGTCCCGCCTCTTCCGGTTGAGGCCCCGCCTCTTCTGGTTGAGGCCACACCCCCGCTCAGGACTCAGGCATACCGGTAAGTCCTTTAAGTTACTTTCACCCCTGACAATTTCTTCTGTATAATAAAGACGAGATGGTTTTGGGCTTTAGTGGACCTATCCTGCTGTGATTCACACTCCCTTCATAAGTGCCCTTCTGTAGAGCAGCATGGATAAAGGGAACAAGGAAGAGAACTTATCCAGGAGAAACAACAAGGCCCTTAACACATGCAAGTCCCCTCCCGGAGAGCCTGTTGCCAGCACAACCTTGCCCAGGATGGCGTTCAGCCGCTCCGTCTCGCAGTCCACCACCACCAGCCGTTCCTTTTTCTTCTCCAGCTCCTGGAAGAGCATCCTGTAGCCCTCTTCTGTTGTTGTCAGGATGTTGACAGCTGTCACCTGCCAGTTCTTCTCGGCAGCTGTGTCCAGCACTTTCTGTAGGACTGACAAGCCTGGAGAAAGAGGGGAACAGAGAGGGAGTCAGGTTTTAGTTTTTGTGTGTTGCCCTTTCCTTTTTTCCCTTCCCCTGGCCTGTGCGGGAGCCTGTAGTCTTGGGTCATGCAGCATCATGAGGGCCCCAGCAAAATTCCAGCAAGCTTTTAACACTCAAGCATCCTACCCAAGCCGAACTATATTATAGTGACTTCTTCTGTGCGTTCTTTCCTACTATTGCAGAACAACAAGGTATCATAGCCATATTTCACATTTATAAGCCACGCCACTCAGAATAGCCCTCCTCCATCTGTGGCAGTGTGGTCTGGCAGATAGGGCACTGAACTGGTACCCAGACTTGGGTTCTACTCCCGGCTTTGCCACTAACCGGCTGTTTGACCTTGGGCAAGTGATTTCATTCTGTGCCACTCTTTCCAGTCCCACCCTTTATCGGTTTCGACTGTATGTGCTTGGGGTCAGGGACTGTCTCTCTATGTGTTTGTACACACAGTGGGGGCCTGATCTCAGTCTGGGACTCCAGGCACTGCTGTAATTGATTCTCACTGATTTCCCCTAGATTACCCCTTTTGTGAGGTAGCTGGTAAGTCTGTCACGGTACTCAGCACACACAGCCAGCTATAAAGCTTTTTGGGCTGAGGATTACCCTGTATGTCCAAGGTTTTTGTACCTCAGAGGTGGCCCTCCCGACTGTAATTTATATAATTATAATAAACTTCTGCACTTCCAGTGTCAAACACAGATGGCGCTATGGTGACAGCTGTCAGGGCGCACAGATCTGCAGCGCGCCTGCTGCACTGAGGGGAGGAAGAGCCTGTTGTCAAGAGCAGAGGACCTTATTTGCAGTGCACAGTGGGTCCTACAAAATCCAGATGCTACACTATGTACTCTTGAGTGCCACCTACTGGCATTTGATCTATTAACTAATTATTTACATATGCACAGAGCACTCCTCTAACAGGTGCCAGGGCATGACAGACTGAAACAGTGGATTCCAGTTTGTTTGCACAACCTCCTAGGTTATATGTAACAGAAATAATAATCTCATTTACAGATGAACATAGGCAGTAAGTCAGAGATATGGTCACCCTCTAAATGAGATGTGCTTATCCAGCGTATTAAGGGTAACAGCACCAAATAAATACATTGCACTCCTGCACTGTGGGAGCATGGAATGCTTTACAAACATCAATCATTTAAGGGCTTACTTGTGTGTTATATGCAGAGCCCCACATTGGAAATGTGTGTAGTTAACACCAGTGTGAAGGACAGAGGTGTGTACCTACTGCTCATTCCTCTGGGAGCTCAACGCACATCCCCCAGCCCCATCCCGCACTGGCATGGGCAGGCATGGCCCTGCCTCTATCCTTTGCCTCTTGCAGCATGCCCAGCTCAGAGTCCCCACTCTTCCTGTGAAAAGCCCTTGTGTACGCGCTCCTGCATAAGGCCCCACCAAGTCTCACAAAACTCCTGTAGTTTCATAGCCACTTGAGAGATGGGGAAACAGAGACAGAGAGGGTAAGGCACTTACCCAACATCAGACATGGAGTTTATGACCGATCTAAGTAGAGAACCAAGTTGCCTTGTTTTAACCCACAGATCCCACATCCTTCTATGCATTTATTTACCAGCAGAGCAATGATACCGTCTGTTCATGTTTTGGAAAAAAGGGTTGTTAACAGCAAATTTAGTATCTATATAATTGGTTCCTAGAAGCTCAGTGACTCTCTTTGGTAATTGACCGGTGTTCACTTAACGCAGGGAGCTCAGAGAGTTTTCCAAACTATCCCTGCTGTGTACGCAAATTCCATGCTTGCGTGTGCAAACGGGCATTTGACATGCAGGTGCCCATTATGCCCTAAGTGGCAACTGCACGTGTGCACAAATGGGGGGTTCCCACAAGCATCGGGTTAGGCAGGGGTGACAAACAGACATGCTCCGCCTACTCTGCCCTCGCCACTCACCCCGGTCAGCATCGTAAATGTACACAAACTTCTGCCAGTTGTAGTACTCGATGATGTTGATGAGGGCGTCCTGAAGCTCTGGGCGCAGCTGGAGGACGAACTGGTTGGAGGTGTCGACGGGGAAGCTGGGCGTTATGAAGCAGACGTGGAGCGCCCCGCAGAAGGATGTGAGCATGTTGACCGTCTTCCTGTCGTAAAACCCAAAGATGGCGTAGACGCCCTTGGAGAACTGCGAGCAGACTGGAAGGGGGAGAAGGAGATGGTTAGGGGAGCTAGGCAAAGAAGCCCAATTTCTGAGGCAAGCCTCTGTTGCTCTGGACTATTCAGCCCTCTGTCTGGGCACATAAGCTGGTATAGCCATCCTGCACTGCATTCAGTTAGAGAACCAGGAGGTGGGGGGATGCCCTGCCCTTTAACTCCACACGACTTCTCCAGCTCTGAACTCATCTTAGATGACACTGCGAGGGAGAACGAGTTTGCTGCTCTCCCGCCGCTCCCTTGCGGACACTGCTCATGCTAGGATATGAACCGTTGTTTTGAAGAGTAATCATAAAAAAACGCATTTTAAAAGACGGTCCCAATAAATCACCCAGGCTCCAGAGGGCATGGAGCGACAGCTGCTTGCTGCTCAAGCTTCTGCCAGAGGAGCGCTGAGTGATAGAAGTGTCAGCCTTGCATCCTACTCACCACCCGTCAAGCCACAGGAGGAGAAATACCATCACAGCTCTCTGAAGGAGGGCACCAGGGCTTTTAGAATCTTGCCAGGATATTTCTCTCTCTCTCTCTCTCTCTCTCTCTCTCTCACACACACACACACACTTTCTCTCTCCAGATTCTTCACCCTCTTCTGCTCTCTCTGCACCACTCAGGTTCACATTGCTCCCAGGGCTGAAGTGGCGGGTGGTCGTTGTGCAGGCAGTGCCTTCTATGGCCTTCCCACAACAATGGACCTGGTTCAAACACTTCCCTTCCCAAGTTGCTGGGGGGGGCAGCCCAGGGAGCACATGTTCAATTCAAAAATCAAAGGTTCTTGAAAGAGAATCATCATCCCGGGCTGCGAGCTAGAGCCTTCAGGGCCACACGTGGTGCCTTGGCTGCAGGCTGGACACCACTGAGATAGAAGATGACACCCTCTGCCACCAGCTAAATTGCACATTTGGAACTCGGGAATCGCTGGCTCCCTAGCACCGGGCAAAGGGCATCCCTGCCACAGGAAAAGTGGGGCTTACAGCGGCTGTAGAAGGTGACATAGCCCCACAGATGAGGGTGGGTCATTCCATCCAGTAGAGAGCATTGGCACCCGAACTGGTACAATCTGTACTCCCCACCCCCAAGTCCAGCAAAGCTTGTCAAAGAGCATTGAAGAGTTCAGACCCTGCACTCTGGCAACCGTCCGTAATGTACCTTTGGCCGTCACAAACAATATACGGTTACAATGCACACACACAGCATAGATGATACAGGGTAATGCTGAACTGCATTACACTGTGCATGTGTGTCAAACACACTGTGCCAAGCCTAGGTTTATAACCCTTTATGTCCATCGATGGGGGCCGTGCTGCTATTGGCCACACATTAGGACAACCACCGTTGGCATGGTTACACACTCACAGTGGCCAACAGCAGCTCTGTATTCAAGTCTGACGCGGGCCCAGAAGGAAATGGGAAGTGCATGAAAATGAGCTTCCTATGCCCAGCACAACCACGGATCGGGACCCTTTCATCTCCCTACCGAGGCTAATGTAGGCCTTGGCCTGGAATATGTGCTCGTTGCTACTCAGAAGCTGCCTGCAATGGTGTGTGTGTTGTGGGGAGACAGAGAAGTTCAGGGACCATGGTGGGGGGGATCAGCTAGAGGCCCCCCCAAACAAGGTAGCTTTTGAGTGGAGGGCTCCAGAGGCTGTGCTTTCCCTTCCCCAAATGATAGGGCCCTAGCCAAGGAGCTCCCCACCCCCGCTCTTCCTTGGGGATGGTGGCTGTGAAACAACTCGCTGGCTAAGGCGCTTTGTGGGGGTGCCGAGGCTGCCCAGCCCTGTTGTGGTAGCTTAGCTGCCTGTTTAAGGATGTCATGGGGGCACTGCCTCCTTCCAGCCCAACACCTCAGCAAGCCCCCTGCCACGCGTAGGGGGAGGCGGAGGAGTCGTAGGCTCCACTTCTGCAGAAAGGGGCACTGCTGAGAGGGGCTTCTCACTAAGGAGCCAGCTGGTTCTCCTGGACACCGCATCCGACCAGGCCACAAAGCCACCAGGGCAGAGTTCAGCCCACGGACATTGCTTTAAGTTATTGCAAACTGGCCTGTTTTCAATGTCTGCTACACACCTCAGCCCTACTTCGCGCTTCCAGCAGTCAGGGTGCCCTCGGGTTCCTAGTATCTTTTGTACCTGGGAAGGCCTAGATGCCTGACTGTTTCCATGCATGCAGATCTGGTCCCCCCCATCTCAAAAAAGAGATATTGGAATTGGGAAAGATACAGAAAAGGGCAACAAAAATGATTAGGGGTATGAGGAGAGATTAATAAGACTGGGACTTTTCAGCTTGGAAAAGAGATGACTAAGAGGAGACATGATAGAGGTCTATAAAATCAGGACTGGTTTGGAGAAAGTAAATAAGGAAGTGTTATTTACTCCTCCTCATAACACATGAACTAGGGGTCACCAAATGAAATTAACAGGCAGCACGTTTAAAACAAACAAAAGGAAGTATTTCTTCACACGACGCACAGTCAACCTGTGGAACTCTTTGCCAGAGGATGTTGTGAAGACCAAGGCTATAACAGGGTTCAAAAAAGAACTAGATAAATTCATGGCGGATAGGTCCATCAATGGCTATTAGTCAGGATGGGCAGGGATGGTGTCCCTAGCCTGTTTGCCAGATGCTGGGAATGGGCGACAGGGGATGGATCACTTGATGATTCCCTGTTTTGTTTATTCCTTCTGGGACACCTGGCATTGGCCACTGTTGGACGACAGGATACTGGGCTAGATGGACCCAGAATGGCCGTTCTTATGTTCTTTTGCTTTCGAAGGCTGGGGGTGGGGAAGGCTGGATCAGGAGATGGTGTGGCCTGGAAGTTCACTCTGGCTAGCCCCTCAGGGTGTGGGTCAGGTAAGGCACAGCTCCTGGTTTCTGATCTCAGCAGTTACTGGTACTGCTGTGCAGTATGGGAGGTTGCTGTCTCACGTCGATGGCCTCCTCAGGAGAGCACTTAATGAGATCGTGGGAGCTGCTGGAAAACTGCCTCAAGATTTCAGTGAGGCAGAGAGAGCAGCACACGTTGTGGGTTGTAAAACTCAGTCCCAGATACAGTCAGACTTATTTAATATCACTCCTGTTTATGGCACATTCCAGTTATTCTCAATACATCTCCAAGCCCCAGGCAGTGAGAGTGACAGCATTTCCCGCTGTCAGAACTCCTGGCACTAGCATTGCCTTCCATTGTCACTCCATGTCTTAAAGACCCCTTGGCGGTGACATTTACACTGACTCAAGGCTTCGTGCTGCCCCATGTTAAATAAAGGAGGAGGAGCTGATGTGACAGCTTCATTTTGGGGTCCCCTGGCAAACCCCTGCACGGAATCGCACGATCTGCTTCTAGACTGGTGAGAGCCAGCGCTGTGTATGCCATGTGTTCCAAGGAGGACTGAGGGTGGGGATTAAGAGTCAGCCCCAGATAGCCTTTCTCCTGAGCTTACCATTGTTCCCCCTCCCCCCGATAAACTCCATGTCACAGGAATTACCAGACTGGATCAGACCGTCCAGCTCTGGAGCCCATCTCAGACAGAGCCCTGCCCCAAATGCTTCAGAGGAAGGTGCAAGAAACCCTGCAGCAGGCAGATGTGGGAGAATCTGCCCCACTCCTATATAAATCTCATCCTACCCCCTAATAGTTAGAGATTGGTTTCATCCCTGAAATCGGGACTTTTACATCCCTTTCCAAAGTCTGTTTTTGTTGGCATTAACTATAGATATTCTCCTTCCTATGTATAAGCAGCTGCAGTCCAGCATATCCCCACCATAGTAAGCCAAACACAACCCTGCGAGGGAAGGGCTGTTTAAGGTATGAAAATCAGACCTCTCTCTAGAAGGCTGAGTTGTAACCATCATGACAATCCCAGCACCCACTCACCCCAGTGCCACCGCTGTGACACCCTCCAAGCACCCATTGGAACAAGAAGAAAACCTAGTTTCATTGATACAAGAAACAGACCAGCTGACAGACTCTAGATCTGATGAAGTTTTGCACGGAAAGCTCAGGATTTCAAGACTCATTTCAGCCTGGCCACCACCATGACTCTTCCCATTTCGATGGGCTCAGGAAGGGTGTGAGACTGGAAATGACTGACCTGATGCCCTGATAGTTAGCAGGTGGGTGCATCTCTCTCTGGTCTCTCATCAGAGGACAGTGTAAGTTTTGCCGTGCTTCAAGTGACCAGCCAGGTAAATGTCTCACCCACCCCCCACTATCATGCAGACCCAGACTACAAGTCAAAGTGAGTTTTGACTCAGGGATGTTTGTCAGCGTGTCATGCTAGCACTTTAAACAGCTGCTGGATTTTCTTATTATTTCATATCTGTATTACAGTGCTGCAAGAGGCCCTAAACTGAGATCAGAGCCCTGCTGTGCATAAACATCCTAAGAGACAGTTTCTGCCCCCAAATAACTTAGAGTCTAAAGAGAGGAGACAGTGGATGGCAGACAGGACTGTTATCCGCATTTTGCAGACGGGTGTGCAGTCCCCACTCCACATGCACATGGCAGCTGTGTGAAAGGGCCTGTGCTAACCTGAGCAATTAGGGAGAAGGTAGAGTGCGGAGCTGGCCCCAGAGCCCTGGCTGGCTAAAGGACTGGGAAGAAATCCTGCTGCTTCCAGCCCAGGTTCCTTTGGAGGAGTGGAATCCCATTCCAGAGCACAAGCTCAGCCCTGTCCAAATGGGGCCAGAGGATTGGTTGCAAGCCACCTGGTCGGCTCTGGACCAATCTGCTGGCACGGGAGTTGAGCTGGAGAGAGATGTCAGAGCACATCCTGCTGCTGCTGGAGGGAGCCGTCCCAAACCCAGCCAGAACCTGGGGCTAGGGGGTTGGCCCAGCAAATATACCAGGGTCACAGCGACAGACAGGCTGCAGGAGCAGTCTTGACTCAGCAGAGGTGTTCTGACCACCATGGGGATGGATACCAGTGATGCAGCAGACTCAAACTCCCCCTCGGAGCTCGCCCCATGCCCGAGCACTAGCAGCCATTGCAGAAGGAACCCTGACTGGGGCTGGGGGCAGTGTGGACGCCTGAGGGAGCATATTTAAGCGTTAGGGACTCAGTACAATTGTAGTATTGCTAGTGGGTGTATGCGTGATCCCCGCCCCCATGTAGGAGCCCTTAAATCAGTGGGTCTCAAACCTTTGTACTGGTGACCCCTTTCACACAGCAAGCCTCTGAGTGCGACCCCCCTTATACATTAAAACACGTTTTAAATATATTTAACACCATTATAGATGCTGGAGGCAAAGCGGGGTTTGGGGTGGAGGTTGACAGCTCGCAACCCCCCATGTAATAACCTCGCCACCCCCTGAGGGGTCCCGACCCCCAGTTTGAGAACCCCTGCCTTAAATGGCCTCTTGCACTAACTGAGGCTTGTCCCTGCTCAGACACAAGCATTAGGGTTGTATCTGAATGTGGCATTTATTCATGGGATTAATTCCCGCCTCCCCAAAGGGTGTGGGAAGAAACCAAGAGACTCGGGCCCAGTGAGAAGCAAATGGAGTCCTCTCCCCCCTCAGGCACGTGGCTGGGAATCTGAGCGCCCCACAACAAGCTGGGCCTGGGACTGAGGCGCAGAGAGATGAAGGGCCAAGTTTTCCAAACAGCGTAGGGCTCCCGTTTAGCCACCAAAATAAAGAGGCCAGGTTTTCAAAAGAGCTCCGCACGGTGCGTGTTGAGCTCTTCTGAATGGGAGGGGAGCACTTTTGAAAGTCTGGATGCTCATGACTGGCCCCAAATCACTCATGGAGTCTGTGGGAGAGCTAGACGTTGAACCCCGATCCCACGAGGGCCAAACCACTGCCTTACCCTCCAGGCTGGCCTGCCTCTTTCTGCAGTTCAATCTACCATTGGAACACAGCAATCCTGCCACACCAGAACTTCCACGTTTGGTTTTTTTTTAAAATCATTTCTAAAAGCCTCCAGTAGAAGAATTTGTGGTCACTCTCTTGCCATCTCTTAAAGAGGGGAAGATACCATGGATCCAAAACTGCGACAGAAAAAAAATCCTCTTCTTTGTCTCACTATGGAGTCTCTTTCCAATTGGCGGTAGTATCTGTATCAGCCATCATCCTGGGACTGTCACATTTCCACAGAAAAGTAGCAGATCAGATAGAAGTATTCTCAACATCATTTCCGTGTGACTGGACCAATGGGACTAATGAACAGTGCTGTATGATTCCATATGTGAGAGATAAGACGCAGAGCTCTAGGGAGCCGTGCTCAGAGTCCCTGCATGATTAAAGTGACATGCTTTGTACAGCTGAGCAAATCATTTGCAATTAATAATCCAGACAGTAAATTTAGCCTATTTCTGAGCATACCACGATTTCCTCCAACATGTTTGCTATTTGAAATTATTTTATTTTGTAAAATAACCAAAAATTAACTGTATGGATCAACCATGCATAATCATCACTCCTACGGTGTTCTGAGATACCCAGGAATTCTAGCATTTCCAACAGATTGCACCAAAGAGGACTGAAAGAACTAACAGTCCTTATTGCTGGTAATTTTGGAAAAGACCCCTGGCTCACATCATGTTTTCAGATTCACAGAAACCACTACTAGTCACTGCAGATTATTTGGGGGAAAAGACTGGCCAGGGTTTGGGGAACAACAGGGGATTTCTCATGGCAGTTAGTTAGAAAATGTTAGTAATGTTAATAGTTAAGAATTTCAATCACCTTTCCAGCAATAATCCTAACTCTAGTAATGGACAGGCAATAATGGTCAAATTGTTCAAGGTCTTGCGACTAGTTTGAAATAATTGTGTACCAAATGTATGAATCCTGCAGAAAACAAAGGAGATAAACACTTTCCATGAGTTTAATGGAAGAAGGGAATTTGGAATTTTTTCCATTGTGTTATCGGTTGCATTTTTTGTTGAGAACTGAATATGAGGGGCAACAGGTGTGAAAATGACAGGGGGAGGTTTTAATGGATGGGGGAAAGGCAGCACAAAACACAAAATGGTCAGATTCCTCAGTTTCCTTCCCAGATTCCCATTCACTCAAATCTGGCCCATCCTGTCTTGAGTAGGCAAGAGACCCTTTGCAAACACGTTGGCCATGAGCTGTGGTGGGGATAAGGTGCATGGCTCAATTTACAGGCATTTCTGCCTGTTAGATAAGACGATACTTTCTGTTTCCCAAGTCTTCTCCTTTCATATGAAACCCCCCGGATTAAATAATTGAAACATGACAGGGTTAGGAAATAGGCATTATGTTGAAAGCACACACAGGCTATTGCTCTTCCACTGACACCTGTCAGTCAGCTGAAGACATACACCAAGGCCCCTGAGCTGACAGCCCTAAAATAAGGAAAGAGACATTCTCCAGCTTTAAATTGCACATTTGCATTGCAGGGGAAGAAGGTGATGAAAAAATTCGGACTATATAAACAATTCGGAAACAACTGCTCTCTCTAATCAGTTGGCAGACGGGGGGGGGGGGGGGGGGAAGCAGAGGGAAAGGGCTAGACCCCCTAAGTTGAGTCCTGCTTCTGGGAAGTTCAGGGATGTTTGGAACTGGAGTTTTAGTTTGACCCATTTTAGAGACGGGGTCAGTCATGACATCTGGACCCTGTCACATGATACACTCTCTGCTAGGGTGCCTCCTCCTGGTTGCTCTGGGGATTAGTCCCTTTCCAGGTCTGCTGCCCCCTTGCTGCCCTTTCCCCACACCCTCTGCCCTTGGTTTCTTCCCTCTCTACTGGCCAGTGTGTGGCAATCGGCTCCCTCACTGCGGCCAGGTTGCTGGCTTGATACTAGCCCTACCTGTTCCTTCTCACCTGGGCTCCATCATCACTCATGGGGTTTCTTAGGCCACCTAATTCCCCTCAGCTATGGCCTCTCTGGTTAAGTGGCCCCTTCTCAGCCTCATTATCCCCTTTTAGGCTAGTGTGGGGTGAACACCCCATCACAGACCCACATCTGAGTTCTGCGGAGCTCGGATCTGTGTTTTTTAATCTGACCCATTAAAAACAGCAAGGAAACACCCTTTCTCCTACAAATAGCATAATGGAACATGCAGAAACTGATTCTCAAACCTTGGGCAAGTTTATCCCTACAAAAGTTACTACAAACGTTTTTTTTCCTCCTGCTCATAATAGCCCACCTTAATTGATTTGTCTCGTTAGAGTTGGTAAGGCAACCCCCATCTTTTCATGTTCTCTATATGTATATATATCTTCCTACTGTGTTTTCCACTCCATGCATCCAATGAAGTGGGATTTAGCCCATGAAAGTTTATGCCCCAATAAATGTGTTAGTCTCTAAGGTGCCACAAGTACCCCTCGTTCTTTTTTCTTGGGCAAGTGTGTTTGTTTTCAGTAGTTGGCATTTTTCCCACCATGATAGTTCCCTCAAAGCCAATGCTTCAGCTATGAGCTCCAGGGAACTGTTGTGGTGGTACCGTATTTCAGGTCAGAAATAAGGGAACCTGGAGTAGCCGTGGAGGGACACTGGCCACAAAAGGAATGGAAGTGAGAAATCTCAGAAGGCTACTGGTTTCCTAAGTAGAGAACATGGGGAGATTCTGGTGGGAATTCAGGAACAGAACTTTAGAAAGCAAATTGTTTGCTCTTGAGGGAGCTGGAGAGGTCACTAGAGGGGATATTTAGCAGTCGCTCACCTCTCGTTTGTTTTAAAAGCGGTATTGTCTCCCATGACTGGAGATGTGAAATGTAATATTCAGCTGCAGATTTAACTTCATTTGCAAGGCGTTTAAAAATCCCCAGGTCAGACTGAACTCCACAATGGCTGAAGCCTTATTACCATAATGCAACCCTTCCTTCACCTGGGAAACAGAAACAAAACATAATCATCTAGATTTGAACTCAAAGCAAAACAAACCCACTGGCATTATGGGTGTCAAGAAACAGTTCCAAGGACTCTTGCCTGCTTGCTCTGTGTGTGTATGTGTGAGCATCTTTTATTTTTAGCACAGTCTGCCTGGAGGCAACCCTCACACAGTGATGGAGGACCTGACATCAGGTCGGAGAAGCCGGTGGAATTTGGATCAGAGGGTGCTAGTGTCTGTTCCAATTAGGAACAACTTGGAACAACTCGCAAACATTTGTCCTCAGAGCGCTCCAACGTGGCTTAGGTGCCAGAGTGCATCTCTTCACCAAATCCCAATGACATGCCCACAGATTTCTCTAGCAGGAAAAATAGATCCTATATTCCCCCATGGCTTTTACATATTCCCTTACCTGAAAGTAAACATTTCCCACATATTCGCTCAACCACAAATCAGCCTGATGTCATAATGCAAGAAACATTCCCTCCCGGCCATTTTAAACAGTTTAAAAGGCAATAAGGTATGGTTTCCTTTCACTGTTTCCTGCACTACTTGTAATAATCTCTTGGAAGCTTGAAACCAAATTTGGTTTCCAAATCAAGGTGTGTTACTCCCTGCCATTACATAAGAACACTAGTTAATTATTGTAGGGTTGCTTATGGGCATATGTGCTGCTGGCATTAATTTTTCTCCCTTGTTAGTTAAAAAGGAATCAAAACATTTTAACAAAAACACCCACAAGCAGTAAAGAAAGTGATATGGATTTTTCAGATAGTTGGAAAGAAATCTAATAGTGATATAGACACTTGAATGGCTGACAATTAATTTCTGTGTGCCCGTGGAGCGAAAATCCAATTTGGGATGCTTATTTATTGCAGGTTGCTGGGTATAGCGTCACTGAGTTTAGGCCAAACGGGACAAAAGGGACGACCGGATCACAGGCCACCCACACCACCCAGCGCCCGCGCACTAAACACAACAACTGAAATGAGTCCAAAGTCTTGCAGCCACAGGCAGTGAATAGGCAGGACCCAGGCCCTGGCAATGTCAGGGAAATGGTTAAGTGAGAAGAACGGAAGAAAAATGGAAACAGAATTTACCTTCAGCCATCAGAAATCAACAAAATGGCAACTGGGCTTTCTTCTAGGGTTTCAACCATTCAAGTATACTTTTGAACGAGAATCCTGCAGCTGTTTATGCTTCTGGACTGCAGAGTATGGGTGGAGGCAACCCCAAATGGACCTCTGACCTCTCCATCAGCAATCACTCAAATCTTCCATATCAGATTTCACAGATTCAAATGCTTTTTTTTTTTTTTTTAAAGCTACAATCTTGAAACTTGGTTCTTGTTTGTTACGATGGGAGGGAAGGGGGAAGGATCCAAATTTGCATTTTTTTCATTTTTATCACAGGGCACCAAAAGACTATAAATAAGGATGTCTGAAAAAATGGGGTGGTAGTGAATAGATGATTTTGTGAAAGCTTCATCAGCTTCTTCCTTGATTTTAAATAAATCATATTTAAATAAATTACATATTTAAATAAATATGTAATTGTAGAATTATTGTTTTGTTGAGGAATAGCAAATTAAAAACAAAACCAAATTTTTTTGAAATTCTCTAGTCAGTCTGTTTACAGAAAAATTATGACTTTCTCCCGTGAATGGAGCTGTCAAAGTGGGTAGGAGGCCACCACTCCAGTCATCTGAGGTAACAAATTCTATTTAATGAATTTGATTCAAGAAAATTGTTGAGAGTGAATAGGTGCAAGGCCAGCACCAGTTGTAGTAGCTACATGCAACCAAGGATGAACTGCTGGCAGTTCGTGCATAATGCTTTGCACTTATACAGCAAACTTTATTGGGCAAATCTAATTCTGTGACCTGCAAACTCCACTTTGCCCCTTTGCAGCTCCAACCTGTGTCAGGGCTGGGTGGCTTGGGATCAGGGGTTGTGACCAGCATGCCATCCCTGCCCCCCTCTCATTGCATCGCTGCAGAGCTTGGACACAGTTGAGAATCCAGCCCAGTGTGCTTTGCAGACATCTGTGAATTAAGCCTCCCAACACTAGTGTGAAGAAGATGGATACTATTATTCCCCATTTCAAAGAGGGAGTCAGGAAGAGAGTTGTTAACGTGCTCGCCCCAGGCCACAGAGCAATTTAATGGCAGAGGTAAGAAAGAAACTAAGGAGACATTGTTCCTTGTCCTGTTCTTTAACCACTAGACCATATTTTATAGCAAATGTAGTATGCAGTGGGATATACAGCCAGGCTGGACTTGCAGGATACTTTGGCTAGCAGAGGCTACCAATCTGAATGTCACCCCAAGTAGAATTGCACTTGACACCAATACTTTCTGGGGTACCAGTAAAACAATGGCTAATCAGCATGGCCCAAGATAGTAGTGACAGGTTTCCGAGGGGTAGCCATGTTTGCATCAGTAAAAACAACGAGGAGTCCTTGTGGCACCTTAGAGACTAAGACATTTATTTGGGCATAAGCTTTCGTGGGAAGTGGGTTATATCCCACGAAAGCTTATGCCCAAATAAATGTGTTAGTCTCTAAGGACTCCAAGATAGTAGTGACCCCATTTACAATGGTATGAGGCCGGTGCTGAGATAGGTTGGGTATTCAAATAGCTTACTGAGGATGGGCAGGCACCCTCTGTGGATAGATACAGCCTTTTCTAATTGGGCAAAGTTTGACTAAGGATGGTCGCGTGGCTAAGGCACTGGAGTGGGAGGAAGGAGAGCTGGGTTCAATCCGAGCACTGCTGCCACAGACTTGCTGTGTGATTTTGGGCCAGTCACTTAATCTCTCTGAGCCTCAATTCCCCAACTTCAGAATGGGGCCAAAACTGCCTTCTCCAGCTCTAGCCTATTGAGAGTACAAATTCCTTGGGGCAGGGCCTGCCTCTCACGATCTGTTTATAAAGCACCCCGCATAATGAGCCACTGATATTACTTGGGGCCTCCCAGTACTACCATAATGCAAATAAGTAATGTTAATAATCAGTGTTTTATCCACTATGGTAAACTGCGTCCTAAAAATCTTGAAAGAAAAATCTTTAAAATAGTCACTCTTTTCTATTGCCTTTAATCTGCCCGTCTTGTCATATTTTCAGAGCCGTCAATCAGTATTCCCATTGCCTTCTATGGCACCTTTTTAAACCCAAGCCTTTTTAAAGGATTCTCTCTTCCCATCCACTAAACAGGCTCATTTCTGAGTCATAATACCCTGCCACAGCACTATGAGCAAACACAGTTGCAATAAAGTCCTGTGAAATCTATTCATGAATTGGGATGAGGTTAAAAAAAAATCATATTTACCATATGCAAAGTATATTATACAGTCCCTCTAGCCTATCTCCTCCTTTAGTGAAAAATTTGATTTCTATACTCTGATTTCTCTACATCTGAAGTCCCCAGAAGCAGAGCAATGAATATTAAAGATGATTACTAATGGGAAAATTACATCCATACTATAAACTGAGGTGAGAAATGAAGGTGCAACCAATTCCCCTACCACTGCTCCAGAAACATGTCTGACACATTACTTCTTAGTCCACCGCCAGTCACTGCTGCACTGGTGAAAACTCACTACTGCGGCACAGTCTTGCTGCTTTCTGTTTGGGAATCAAGAACACTGGGGAAAAAAATCATTTTAGAAAATCACTACGTGCTGAGAAAATAGCCAGCATTTTGGAACTCGGTAGGTCAGCATAACATTTAATTGCAAGCTATAACATTGTAACTATTAAATAAAGAAAAAAAAAAGGGGGGGGGAGCCAAATGTGTCATGTAAGGTAGAACTTGCTGTAAATGAAATGCATTTTGTCATCAACAGCTTCTTTTCTTTCCCTAATGTATTATACTTATTCATAGCAGTTCTGCTAGACATAGACATCTGCGCCTGTCTTCAATGCAAGTTTCCTTTTTGATGAGGCTTTTGTAAGTATTTGTTTTAAAGCCTGTTATAGGTTGATATATAAAAGCCTTGTAAGCCGCAAGCCATGGGCTTTCCCAGTATTTCTCTGGAGAGGCTATTCGACAGCCAAATATTTCTTACCATCAGGAGGTTTCCGTGACACTTACCCTAAATATTCCCTTTCTTAATTTCATCCCATTAATCCTAGTTCTACTTCTATACACCATACTTAATAAAATATGTGCATATGCTTCCCAAATTTGCATTGGCCATTTTCCCCTCCCCACAGATGCATTACATTGCAAATCTAATTCGTTGCCTACTCCCAATCTTGCTTCCTTTGTAGCACTACTGCTCTCCACGTTTCTGCCTCCCATTGAAAAGGTGTGCTTTGGCTTATTTTTCCCAGCGGTGGTTTGCTTTTTCAAAGTTATTTTCTGCCTACATTTTAAACCTCTCAGGGCCCCTTTCTATTTTTTCCTCTGTCCTCACTGGTATTTGCATCTCCTCCCCTGGCAGCCCATCCATTGTTTTCAGCTGTTCTGCTCTTTACTCCCACTTGTAGATCTTTAATAAATATGGTACTCACAGCTATCGCTAACCCCAACCATGTATCAGACACGCCCCTGCCACTGCAACTCAATGCCTTTGGACTAGTCCTCATTCCTTACCCACTGTTTAGTCTTTTAGCCAGTTTTCAATCCACAGGACACCATTTTTACCTAAATATATTACATCCACTCTCTTCCCCTCATCCACTAAGTCCCAGAGCCCGTAATTTCCCATGTGTGGGAAAATAAAGATCCCCATTGACTTCTGAGCTTTAAATTCTTCTAAAACAACAAGGAGTCTGGTGGCACCTTAAAGACTAACAGATTTATTTGGGCATAAGCTTTCATGGGTAAAAACCTCACTTCTTCAGGTTTTTACCCACAAAAGCTTATGCCCAAATAAATCTGTTAGTCTTTAAGGTGCCACCAGACTCCTTGTTGTTTTTAACTTCTGAGCAGGATCATGGCCTAATCTTATAACTCTGACTCTGGTTGGTAAATGAAAGATGAATTAATTGCCAAATGTGTTTGTTTCCAGGTGTATTTGTTTTTAAAACTAGTTATCTCTAGGCATTTATATGCTCGTCACCATGGTAGGATACCCGAGCATCTAAGATGCATGGTACATACTGCGAACAATTTATTCTTGGTTTGTTTTAGTTTGAACCCAGAAAAAATGCTTTGTTCTTGTTACTAATGTATTTCCTGGGTTTTTAAAGACATGTTCTAGTACAAATAATGCGGCTTGAACACAGGAGGTGTCACTAGTAATGTTTATGACAAATGTAGAAGCTAAAACATAAATGAAGTGTGTTTGCCTCATAAATCATTCATTATATGGATTCGCTTGGCTAACGGTCTCCTCTGAACATTCCAGTAGCAGATGACATTTGGAGACCCGATCCTGCATTCTCTCTAGCCCCAGAACGCTCACTGAGCACGTGGAATTATTTCCCCTTCCCCTCTGCTTCCTCCCTTTCACTAATCTTCCTAACTTTTAGCCTCTGGGTTATTTTGCAGTATAGAATGTAAGTCCTGCCCTTAGGTGTACCTGAATTAAAAGAATCAACAAAGCCTTAAGGCTATTGCTTGACAAATGCATAGAGAGGAACAACGTAATGTAATAGTCATCCCCTATGGATACAGACTTTAACCAAGGGACCAAACAACAGGCCCCTCTAACAAACCTCGATCTACTGAGCAACTGTGTTAGGTCAGCCAGGCTGTTATATAGCCCCAAGGGATTCCCCACAAGTCTCTGCCCCAAGACCTCCCTCCCCTTCCCACTCAGCTGCAGCCAGTTTCTTGCTTGCATGCTTAGGCTCTGATCCTACAGTGCCTTGCATCCTGTGCAATCACTAACAGCTGAGCAAAGTGGGTGCTAAACCTGCTAGATCAGAATTGTAGGATCAGCTACTCACTAAGCCCAGATGTAAATGACTGTCCCGGGTGCAAGTTCACAAAGGGCTTTATGTTTGTTTTGAGGGCGAATCCCTTCTCTACTCCTAGTTTCTAAACTGAAAGGAAAGAACCCTTGTTTTCCCTGAGTGAATACATAGGATTTGTGAGGATTAGTACTCCTGACTGGATAAGAATTACACTCATCCTATTATTTTGGTTTCCCTGTCCCCTGAGTGTGCTGGTTTGTCTCTGCCACCTGTCATGTCCTGGCTGTTAGACTGCAAACTCTTTAGGGGCAGGGACTGTTATTCTGTTTATATTTGTATAGTACCCAACCGAGATGGCCTGTAGATGCTACTGTAACATCTACAGTTTAAATAACAATAATACATTTATCTCCATAACAAATCCCCTCTAAGTTGTCTCCTTGGAGTTAGAGAATCACCTTCCCAACTGAGAAGAAAGAGATGCTATGGCTGGATAACCATAGAGAGTAATGCAAAGGATATGGTGGAAAGACCTAATTCTAGGGTCAGGAGAGTTTTCCCCAGCTTAGCTGATCTTGTGGTGTTTGTAGTGATGTAATGGTTATTATATCTTCTGTGTGCTGTGTCTTTAAATGTCTGTTTGCAAAGACAGTTGCTGTTGTGTGATTGATACAGCACGTTAGAGGGGATCTATCCACTTTGCTCAGCCTTGGTAAGTTTACTTTTGCCCTTTGCTGGTTTTCGTTGTTTTCCCCATAATCTGAAATGAAAGCCACACCGACTACAAACATGTAGTGTATACTGAACTCGTATGCCCGCAGATGAGCAGAAGGAACCACAGTAAATGTTCTCCTGGTGGCAAACTGCTACCTGATCTGGGCAAGGAAGGAGGAGCTCCCAGCTATCCAAGAGTAGGAGTGCCTTTCCTTTGCATGGGCAGCAGGGAGATCCTCTTCCTTCCCCAAATCACCCCACAGGGGGAGCTTTCCTTTGTGACTCACAGTAGGACGGGCTAGTCACACCCACCATGGAAAGGAAGATGGGCCAATGATAAGGTAGCAGTTTAAGACTTGGGAAACTTGGGTTCAGTTTGCTGCTCTGACACAGATGTCCTGTGTAACCTTGGGCAAGTCACTTAGCCTCTCTGTGTCTTAGTCCCATCAGTAAAATGGGGGATAATAATTTGCCATCTCATAGGGGTGTGGTGAGGATAAATCTATTAAAGATTGTGAAGTGCTTTGATATATACGGATGTAGGGTGCGATATAAGAGCTAGGTAGTATTATTATATGTCTGGGATTTTCTTTGTGTGTGCATTATTTACAGCATAAGTTTAAACAGTTGCGTATGACAGCTGTCTGAAGAGTCGTCTAAAGGTCAACTCTTCATGTGCCAGAATAGCGCCGGGATATGATCCATTGCTCTAATACACAGAACCTTTATAATGTATCAAGAAAAGAGCAGCAAGAGTATAAATGCAACACGTTCAATTTAAATAATGTTGAAAAAATGTGTCAGGAAATGCAGGCTGGCACTCTATCCAGAACGTACTTCTGTGCCTGAGTTTTGTGTTACATATGGTCTGTGAAATAACATACTGTTCTGAGTGGAGGTGTGCAAAGAACAGAGTTTTTTTAGTTCTCTTCTACCGCTTCCTCCTCCCCCTCCCACCAATTGTTTTGGGTGGACCTGGGAAAAGAAATGTTTTAAAACGTTCAGTGAATTGAAAAGTTGAAAAAATGGTTTTGGATCACATGAAATGTTTCATTTGACTGGAAATGAAAAGTTTCATATTGATTTTATGCATTTTTAGCATTCTTACATTAAAAAAAAATAAAATGTATGGACATTTCAGAACAAACCATTGCTTCAAATAGAAAAATTGAAATGTTTTGATTTGAAAACGTCAATGTTTTTTTTTTAATTACTTTTTTGGGGGGAGGAGGAATTAGTGGGAGGAGGAGGTTTGACCTAAACAATTTGATGAAACTGACATGAATTTGCAAAACGTTTCAGTGTTACAGAATCTCCATTTTTTTGCTACAAAAAAACGTTTGGGTCAAAAACATTTCTCCCAGCTCTAGAGTCAAGTCTTTTTTAATACCCAAGCACAACAGGTTAAGCTAGGCACAGACTTGCAGAGGCCTTTGACTTCTGAATGTACAAGTCTTTATGGTTTAAGTCTAGCCCTGAGTGGTTCTCTGTTATAGTCATTTGTTGTAGAGTTTTTTTTTTCTCCCCATCTTCACATTAAGGCTGAATTACAGTGTATTCATAGCTTTCTTCAGACTTGTTCAATGTCAGAGATAATATGACCATTATTTCCTAGGCTTTATAATAGCACCGATCCTGTCTATGTTGTGAGCATAATAAATGATATCTAGTAGATTTTTATTTCTACAGTGCTCAGACCGCAAGGCCTCTGAGAACCTTGTCAAAATACCCAAGCCATACAAACTGTAGTTTAACTTGGGAAGTTTTAATCATTGTGGGAGACTCTACTCCTTAGACAGCGCAAACGCAGAGCTGTGACAGATGGCTGGATCTGGATATTGGATTTGTAATTTGGGGGACTTCTGTACTAATAACTTGCAGTGGGTGTTGGAGCAAACAATTTACCAGAAGTTCATCACACTAACATACCCAGACGGAGCCCCTACAGCTAGGTTGTGCCTATTAAACTTGGAGCCTGTGTGTGAGAGTTTGAACAAAGGAGCTAAAGGAGAGAGGGACCAACCAGGTTATAAAATGTAGAGGGGCTGGGAACAAACCCAAATCAAAAGAACAAAGGATTCTAAACCTTTCCTTTGAGCCAGTGACCTCCTGTGAGCATCCGTGAGTTTCTTGGCCTTATACATTGTGCTATAATCAATCCAGCTGGGCAAATGGAGTAAAAAGCAAGAACCTCACGGGAAGAGAAAAGGGTGATTGAGTACCTGTTGACGGAATACCGGGCCAGGGCTTTTACAGCCAGAGGCCTCCCTGACCCTGCAATCGGAGCCAATTCCCAGATGGAACCCCAGTGAAGTCAGTGTGGCTCTGCTGGGCCATGGGATCCCCTTGCAGATGTGGGATAATCTGCTTCGCATACTGCACAGTGTGCAAAACCATCGGAGCCTGAGACACACACATTTGCATAAGGGATTTGGATGCCTCATTCCTATCAGTATTAATGGGAACTGGGCATCCTGCTACCAAGGTGGCTTTGAATTCTCAGCCATAGAACATTATGTCACTGTACTCAGAGAAAGAGAGAGAAAGACTTACTTCTTCCATATCACATATTTGCACTGAAATATTTGTTCTCTTGGTGGATATCAGTCATCTCTTGTACCCTAGAGCAGGGGTTCTCAATCTAGGGGTTACAGAAATCTGCTTGGACTGTCACAGCTACCATCATTGCCCAGCTAAATGAGATGAGGGGATCCTGGCTAGAGGGGATGGATAGCTAGGAGTAGTGGGAGAGGGTTCTTAGTATGGGGAAAGTGTTCCAATAGGGAAAAGGTTGAATACTGAAGTCCCAGGGATAGGTGTTAGCCCAAATGAGGACTTACCAATGAGTTCCAAGTAGGTCTGGCTGGAAAACAAGCATCCGATTGCACAAGAAATGGGAGGTTTTGACATTTGTTTATGTTCCGCATCAGAATGAAAAGGCAACCTTTCAACTTTTTATTTAGTAGAAAAACCAGGAGAGATCCACCCCGGAATAGCTAATAGCTTGCTTTGGAGACTGGACTCAAAGCTGGTCTCCCAAGTGAGTATCCTAACCACTGGGATGGGCTTCCTTCTCTGGTTTTGACCAGAAATTCCATCCTGGACTTGAGAAACCTTCCTGCTGAGAGTTTAGTCAAAACCAGTTTCCATGAAAAGTTTCTGCTTAGACGAATCAGCAATTTCTGTTGGAAAAAAACAGCTGAAAAACTCCCAGCCATTTCCAGTCCCGAGCATGGGAAAACAAGAGAATTAATATGGAACCGGCTTTCACGTTTAACTGCAGCGGGCGCTATCAGTTGATTGCTAATATATTATTATTACACACAGAACAATCAACTTCTCTCCATTCCATTTGCCATTCTGGAAGAGTTTCTAGAGCCCGGATGGAAGAATCTCTTGGGTGAGCTGGAGAATGAGTGGGCTTATGTAAAACATCCGGCATAAATGCACAGCACATAGATACAAAAAAGAAAACAGGAATGAAAGTTGTCAGGAAGTTGGGCTTCTTTTCCATTCAGATGTAGTAATGCTGTACATACAGATACAATTTTTCCCTTTAGGAGTTGCTTAGTGGAAATCAAACATCATTGCATTATTTAGACAGTTACTGAGAAAACCCCCACTTTTAACAGAAACCTCTGCTGGGTGGAAGGAAAATCAAACAGAAAAGCAGCCGTAGCCACCGCCACTTGGAGAATGCTCATTTGTTCCTGTTTTCTCAGGTTTGCGAGGGATTCTCGCCACCCATCAGGGTTTGTGCCTCTTGATGTTGCAGGGAGACATATCAGATAAAATAAAAGCTCTTATGAAACTGAAGCGAGCAGGCTTCTCTGGGTCAAGAAGGTTCTGAGCAGAGCTGCGGCGGCAGCTTAAGGGGAAATAGAAATATGCCTTGGATTTTGCAGCATGAAATGTCACTCAGGCTTGTCAAACTTCCAACATCCACGGTTAGATTTTCAGTGGGGCAAATCTGTGAAATTGCACCTTATGGTTATGTATGGGGTACAACCACAGTAGGCACATGGGAGGCTAAGAGATAATTAACAACAGTGACGCACGGTGGTTATAATTCAGTGGCTAGAAAAAGTTTTTTGAATTGCCATGAGAAGTTTTCCTGGGGCAAAGGCAAGAGGTTGCTGCCACCTATAGACAAAATCAAGACAAAATCCTTGTGTCTGGAAAGAATTAAGGACAGGAAGCAAAGGAAACATGGGTCTTATGTGAAGACCCGCCTGACTCTATCAGCAACCAGGAGGCATGATCTACAGGTATGAACAAGACCCCTACTCTGTGATTACTCTTTGAGGATCTTTCGAGTTAGGTTGTGAATGGTCATCATTTTCCTTCCATACACTGCAGGGACTGATAGGCCTGGTGGGATTTATTTGGGAAGTGTAAATCTCCACTGTATACTTTAGACTTGAAAAAACCTCAAGTGCCCCTTTTGGGCAAAAGAGGCTACCTTTGGTTGCATGTATTCAGGATGATGGAGGAAAAGTGCAGTGTTTGCTAAGCATTTAAGTGTGAGCATTCCCTCACACCCTCAGTCTGGACAGGTAGGTATCAAGTGAGATTGGGGGGCAATTTTCAGAAGCGCCTAAGCGATTTAGGAGCCCAAAGTCCATTTTTTTCAGGAGTGATTTCAATGGGAGGTAGGTACTTAAAGGCTTCGAAAAAAATCCTATTAGGCATCTATCTGCATCTGTAAGTACCTAAAAACCATTGAAAATCCAACCGTAGTTCACTTTTGAAGATGGCAGTTAGGCACTTTTCAAAATTCTACCTCCATGATTATCTCGGCAAGACGTCAGGCACAGCAACCCCGATGCTCCTGAGCTATATTCTCAAACCTGCTTTATTGCCATGTCCACTCGGTTGGCATACACCTGCCAAGCTCTGGTACAATGCTGGAGCTCCCCCACCGGAGAGGTTCTGTTGATGGTGTGTGTCAAAGGGCGTCAGAGGGCCATTGTGCAGCAGTGGGCTTAGTTCTTACCGATGACTGCACAGCAATCACAGACGGCTAAAATGCTTCCACTTGCACCATCCTCAGTGCTTCACCTTTCAAATGCCTTATCCAGGGAGGAGGGATAGCTCAGTGGTTTGAGCATTGGCCTGCTAAACCCGGGGTTGGTGAGTTCAATCCTTGAGGGGGCTATTTAGGGATCTGGGGCAAAAATCTGTCTGGGGATTGGTTCCCCCTCTGAGCAGGGGGTTGGACTAGATGACTCCTGAGGTCCCTTCCAACCCTGACATTCTATGATTCTAAGTTCTCCACTTCCAAGGAGAAATTTCCTCACTGCATCACGTGGAACTGTTTGAAAGAAGAGCCTGCCTAGGGACAACTCAAGAATGAGACGCTAAGGGGCCTTCAGCCCTCCTTGGACTCATACAGAAATTTGTTCCTGGGGTAACTGTATTGAGGCCAATGGAATTACACTAGGGATGAATCTAGTTTGGTTTCATCAGTGTCTGTCTTGAATGATTCTGCAGGCACGCCAAAGCTGGTTTATTTGCACAGCCTGTTGTGACTCGCTTATAAAGTATATTTACTCCATTGCAGCAAGAGCTGTAGGTCGCCGAGGTCTCCCTTAGGAATGTTCTCAGGCGGGAGACCAAAGAGAATTTGTGATAAAAGACCCTTTAAGAAAATATTCCCCTACCATCCGCAGTGGAAAAATCCCTCAAAGCAAATGTGTGGGAAACGGTAGAGGCTGGGGCGAGGAAGCAGGCGATCCGAGATCTGGAATGCTTGGTGGGGAAGCGGCCAATTTAATTTCAAAATCAACCTGAACTTAAAAAAAAAAAACCCAAAAGCCCAACAACAGATGAAAGTGAGTGGGAGGAGGGGAAGGGGGATTCATGAGTGTTCAGAGAAGCAAGGATCTGGTGCCCAGTTTCAAAGGGGGAAATGAGTTTTCATCTTCTTCTGGGTCACTTTGTCCTTTCCCTCTGTGAAGGAACAAAGATAATGACACGTTGCCTTTCTCCAGCACCTCCCCTCCTTGAATCTCAAAAGGGCTTTTCAGACTTTAATGAACTCAGCCTCCCAGCTCACCCCCAGCGAAGGGCAGATTAGGAAAAACGGGGACCTGGGCTTGCCCAAGGTCACGCAGCAATTCTATGGCAGATCTCCCGACATCTGGTTCTGTGTTCTAACCACTCAAATGCGCTGCTTCTCTATCCTGTTTCGCCTTTCCTAGCCAATCAATAGCAGGAGACGGCCCACCTACAAATCAGTCTCTTCCCTTTAGAAAGGGAGCTTGGCCACGTTACTCACTCCAAGCTGCTGGGCTGGTGCCACAGGGAGCAGAGATGAAGTGGTTGCTATCTAAGAGGTGCTGAGGCGGAGGGGTAGTGATGGTGACCACTGTTTTAAAGTTCCCCTCCCCTTGCCACATGGTGCTGGAGCCGCTGGGTTCCTGTGTACTTCTATAATAGCCTGAGCAGAGCCATTGCCCGCAGCAGCAATCTTCCTCCTCCTCCTCCCTCGCTGAACAGCAGTAGGAAGGAAAGAGGTGTAAAAGGCAGGCGGTAGATAAGTGTCAGGGCTTAGTCAGTACGAAGGGCAGGGCCTGGGGTGGGGCATTGCTATACACAGCATGCCCTGCACTGCCCCTGCCCCTGCACTGCAGAAGAGCCTGAGGTAGAGACACACACATTAGCCAGGCTCTCAGTGGTGCCCCTGCTGATTGGCCCAGTCGAAAAGCCAAGGGTTGGTGAAGCTTATAGACAGATCCTCTAGACTGGCCTGAAGGCTCCTCTAACCTATGCCTGGGTGCTCAAAGCTTCCAGGAGTCATACCGGCAGCCAGGGAGCAGCAAGACACACGAATGCCCCAGCCACCTTCCCCAAACTTTCTCCCGCGAATGTCCTCCATGCCAGGGCCCTATGCTAATTCTTCACCCCTGCGATTCCTTCTCTCAGGACACCGGCTAGCCCAGCTTTAGCGCTGCTTCACCCGACTAGAGCAGACCTGACAATTGGACCCGAGATTCCCCAAGTCAGTTCCTCCATTAAGACGGAAGCACATTACCATGATGGCGCAAAGAAACCCATACAGCCCCTGCCCATGCGATAGCGGCTCTGTGAACAAAGGATTTCAGTGCTCTCCACTCTCGCTAAATTCCTTAGGGCAGTAAGAGCCAAAATGATGCACATGCAGCTCCCACTGGCTCTGCTGGGGGCAACTTTGGCTTTAAATAAAGAAATTTTAAAAGTCCATTCAACTAGTGTGGCAGAAACTGCAGAGCGCTCTCCTCTGCCTGTCTTTCCCTCTTGCTCATCCTCGCTGCAGAACAGGACAGTACAACAGGGATCTCCTCTTAGCTTCACAATGTAGCCTAAGGATGGGCGTACTTTCTCCTCCCCAGCCGCTTGGAGAGTTGGCACTTTGGGATTTTGTGATCAGCTGTTGAGTGGGCACTTTGACATGGAGCTCACGTATGGGCTTATAAATGAAATCCATTAAAATTCCTCTCGCAAACCAGACTGATTCACACTGGGCCGAAGACTTCCAAACAGAAGAAGGACAAACGTGGTTCCTTTTCAAAAGGCTGGAGACCTATTCAAAACAAGGACACAGCACAAAGAACTTCTCTTCTCTGCTACTCTCCTGGTTACGAAATAATTCAGAGATTTTAAGGCCAGGTCACTATGGCCATCTGGTCTGACTGCCTGCATCATACAAGTCATGGAACTTCACCCCCTAATTCCTGCATCAGATCCAGTCACCTATGATTGAACTAGAGCATATCTTCAAGAGAGATTTAAAGACTCCAAGTGATGGAGAATCCACCAATTCCTTTGGGAAGTTGTTCCAATGGATAATTACCAATGTTAAAAACGTATGCCTTATTCCCAGTTTGAATTTATTTTTCTACCTTCAGCTTCCAGCCACTGGATCTTGTTATGTTTGTACAGCGCCTAGCACCCTGGGGGTCTTGGTCCATGCCTGGGGCTCCCAGGTACTGCTGTAATACAAATAAATAATAATAATGCCTGTGTCTTCTAGATTAAAAAAACCCTCTAGCATCAGACATATTCTCCCTGGGCAGATGCATATAGACTGTCATCATAGAATCATAGAAGATTAGGGTTGGAAGAGACCTCAGGAGGTCATCTAGTCCAATCCCCTGCTCAAGCCATGTCAAGCCGGGCCTTAAAAACCTCTAAGGATGGAGATTCCACCACCTCCCTAGGTAACCCATTCCACTGCTTCACCACCCTCCTAGTGAAACAGTGTTTCCTAATATCCAACCTAGACCTCCCCCACTGCAACTTGAGACATCCTCTTTGGAACCCCCCTTCAGGTAGTTGAAGGCTGCTATCAAATCCCCCCTCACTCTTCTCTTCTGCAGACTAAATAAGCCCAGTTCCCTCAGCCTCTTCTCATAAGTCATGTACCCCAGGCACGTAAAGTCAACTCTCAACTTTCTCTTCTGTAAACTAAGAGTCTTGAAAACTACAGACCAACCAGCCATGTTTTCAGTGATTTTTTCATTAGACCCTCCACAAACATTTATCATATCCATTGGATGAGTGAGAGCTTGACGGCCAACATGCTCTGGAGAAACATTCCCTTAGTTTTCCAGTACCCAGATATTTCAATGCATTCACTAACAAAAAGTTCAGCAGACTTTTTTGTTTTAAAGTTTCAGAGTGTTGGTAATGGTACTGAACAAAGTCAGACTCCCAGGGCAAACAGTGGGACATTTTTCCACTAAAAACTTTTCTGGACAAAACATGAGGTTTTGGCAAAATTAGGGAACTGTCGCTTTTGGACAGTGTTCTGATTTTAGGAGGGGATAATTTGAAAAGAAATGTTTGGGTTCAAATTAGTATTGGGAAATATTGCAAACAGAGACTGCCAGCATTGTACCAAATTAAATGCAGCCTGTCAGTTGCTTTAGGGATCCTGACGATGACTATCCCTACTCAAACGCCTTTTCTCCCATGACTCTCCAGGGCTCTGGAAGTGAAAAGCTACCATGCTAATCCACGACACCACCCTTTTTTAGCCCTCCTCTGAACCACAGGCCCTCTGCCAGGGCCGGCTCCAGGGTTTTGGCCGCCCCAAGCAGCCCCCCGCCCCAAAAAAAGCCGCGATCGCGATCTGCGGCGACAATTCGGCAGAAGGTCCTTCGCTCCGAGCAGGAGTGAGGGACCGTCCGCCAAAGTGCCGCCGAATAGCTGGACCTGCTGCCCCTCTCCAGAGTAGCCGCCCCAAGCACCTGCTTGCCAAGCTGGTACCTGGAGCCGGCCCTGCCCTCTGCTTTGTTTTCTTACTGTGCTCCACGTAGCGAGGTGGCTGGAGAAGACCCCACCCCAGCAGCGAGGGAAGTAGTAAATGTAAATCCGGGCTGAGGGGCAGGATGTCTGGGCAAACGAATCCTAAGCTTTGCCAGCATTCACACTGCAGCTGGAGGCCTAGCAGCTGCCAGACGCCTGCGTTCTATGGAAAGATACCTTGAAAAGTAATTTAAAATGTTGGCAGTCATACCCCTTGAAAAATGCTTCTCACTCTGTCACACACAGAGAAGCCCTTCTCCTCACGTCAGAGGCAAAGTCATTCTCCTCACCCTGCCCGCGCAGAGTAAAGCTTCCCACTGAAGTCATCCCTCACCGTGTGTCCTGTGCATAGCAATCCTTCAGCCCCGTCACAAAGGCAGCAATCCCTCTGTGACCGATACAGCAATGCCTCTGACCGTGTCAGACAGCGCACACCCCACGCTGTCACAGGCCCTGTAATCCTGCCCACTGCATTACACTCCCTAGCCCTGACGGTGCCACATGTGCCACACAGCTGTACTCCTGATTGTCAACAGGTGTAGTAATCCTTCTCCGGGTGTCTCACACACGACAGCAATCCTTCTTACCGTGTCACACATGTGCACCCCCACACGGCAATCAGGCACACACAGAGGAATCCTTCTCAGGCGGTCACACCCAGCAATCCTTATCACCACCCTCACTAATAGTTCTCAGAGTCACATATGTCAAAATCCTTCCTACTGTGGGGGAGGCAAGGGGCGGCATTCCGGCCCTTTGGGGCAGCACTCCGGGTTTTTTTTGTTGTTGCTTTGGCGGCGGCACTCGGCACTCTGGCTTGGGGCGGCAAAAAGCCTGGAGCCGGCCCTGACTATGCCCCCACCCACCCATTATGACAGCATATTGTCGTTTTCGGCATTCTTTTACGGTGCACACGCAAGCGGTTCTCCTCCTGGTGTCCCCCATAAAGCACTCCTCCTCTTCCAGGTCTTACACAGACAGAGTAACCCCTTTTCACGGTGTCGCAAGCTCATTAATCCAGACTTTCATACACACGCCCACCACACCGGGTTGTAAGCCTGATCAGCCTGTTCCATAAACTATCATTCTGACTGTCGCTCGGTCAGGAATCTCGTCCTAGCTCATGAGTAGTGATCCTGCATCTCACCCAAAATGGTCTTCCCTCTGTCACATGCATTGTGCACAGCAGTCTTATTCCCTGACCTGGCTTCCCCTGTCTGTGTAATGGGTGTAAAGACACCGACCTCCTTTGTAAAGTACTGATGAAAAGCGCTCTATAGGAGCTAGTGATTATTATTATTATTTATTATTATATCCGGATGTCTTTTTAATTATTTTTATCTAATAACATCCCAACAAAATGATCTTTGACCATACAATTAATCTCACAGCCACAAACAACCGGAGAGACATAGATTTAAGTAGGAACATTCTCTCTGTTGTGTTACCATATCAAAAATGGTAAGTGAAAAATCCAGCAATCTATTCTGATCACTGTGTCCTACACAGTATGTTCTATAATTCCTGCATCACGCACACACAAACATCTTTCGCGTCTCCAGAGTCTCCCACCTCCACTTTTCAGCTGTCTCAAATTCCATAATGCCTTCCCGTGCAAGCCTTCAAATGGCAGTAAGCACCTGGCTGTCTGATAGGAATTGTATCTGCTTTATATAAAATGGTGAAGTGACTATTTAGCAGAGCCCTTATCCTGCCTGGAGACAGGGAGCCTGATTCTTGTCTCGCTTACAGCTGTAGAAATCAGGGGTCGCTCCAGCAAAGTCAATGCTCTGACACTGGGTGAGATCAGAATCAGCCACGGAGACCATTTCCATTTGCATGGTAATGAGACAATCTCTTCAGAGAGGTCTGAAGGAAACCATAGCATGAAGGAGCTTTTGGAGGTGACACCTGATCAAATTTAGGACCCAGTCCTGTAAAGGGCTGAATAATCTCAGAGTCCACTCAAGTGAGCCAGAATTGAGGGTTCTTAGAAGACATGGGCAGCATTTCCCAATGGATGGGGGCACCCTTTTGTGAGGACAGCATGCATTAGCCAGGGCAGGGGCGGGAAGCATAGAAGACGTATAAAGCCTCAGCTTTCAAAAATTTGCAAACTGCTGACGCTGGGAGATTTGATTTAGAAATGCACGGGCATGGGGAGAGATGAACAATCAAAAAGCTTGATTACACCTTCTCACGTCCCATAGGAAGGTCAAGTGTCTGTGGTATGTCTCTCAGCTGGTAGACGATCCCATCGCCATCTGCCTAGCCTGAGAATGGTGTCTCTGAGAGGCGGATAGACTCCAACAGGGCAACAGCCCCAGGGCCCCATACAGAGGGCTATGTATTCACCCCTGGAGCATCACCAATAGTCTTGGTCACTATAGAAACTGTGGATCCTTTCCTTACATCTTATCCTTACAGGATATCAAAGAACGAGACAAGGTATAGAGAAGGGTCAGCGAGGGTGATTGCAGGCATTCTGGCTTAGTTCTATGGGAAGAATGAGGTTTCTATCCGCTGGACAAGAGATTAAGAAAGGTTGTGAGGCTGTGAAGAAAGGTGGGAGAACTTTGCAGAGTTAGAGGTTTTGCAAAACTGGCAGCTATTGTCTAGGGTTGCAAAGCTATTCTGAGTTCAGACACCTTTAAATCCCATTCACCACACTGGGCCAGATCCTCAACTGATCAAAACTGGCTTTGCTCCGTTGACTTTGGGGGCACAATTCACACCCAGCTGGCCATGTTTTCGGTGTGTGGAAAAAAGCTTGTTTTTCTATCTAGTAACATCTGTGCTATGTACGAAGGAGGGGAGTTCTCTTCCATAGCTAGGATTGCATAAGTGGTGTGTGTGTGTGTGTGTGTGTGTGTGTGTGTGTGTGTGTGTGTGTGCGCGCGCAGGGGTCTATAGTGTGATCATTGACATCAATGGAACTATGTCAATTTTTGCCAGCTGAGGATCAGCCCCTGTATCTTTTCATTTGAATTTCTCTCTCGCTCGCTCTTCTCTCTGCTCCTTTCCTTCAGTCTCTGTCTCTTGTTTGTCCACACTGCCTGCTCTCTGGTGTATTTTTTTGATCGTTCATTGATTTTCGTTTCTCTCTGCTCCTATGTTCTGCCACAGAATCTTCTAAGTGGAGTGTGAACCCAATAAATACATAATTTGAACTCGAATGTTAGGGCCCACAGTATCCCAATGGGCTTGAGAACGTTTGTCCATTCATAGCAAGGGATCTCTAGTGGGGGTGTATGAAACTGCAAAGAGGAAAGAAAAGAGAATGGATGCCATGTGACTATTAAGAGGGGAATATGGGTTCAGAAAAAACATCAGGGTATGAAGATAAATGAAGAAGCTTCTATACATGGGAGACTCCTAAAATCAGCATTATTATTGATATTTATTATGTTTATTACAGTAATAACTAGTGGCTAACTAAGAAAGGGGCCCTATGGTGATGGCCACATACAAACAGAACAACGAGGAGCTGCACCTGCCAGGAACACCCTCACAAGGAGTTACACAAGCAATTAAAAGGACAAAACCTTGCAGGGTTGAAATGCCAGGCAGATGGGTGAAGTGAATGCAGATTGGCTGCGTGCCCTCATTCAGTCCAGAAATGCTACTGTGCAACAGGTGGATTTCTTATGGAATCTAAATCATATTTCAGTGGTTTTCTTTTGTGAAGCTTAATTGATTTAGCTAATCCAAATGGAATAAGGAATGTTAAAAAATAGTTCCATTTTTGTTACAATGCCAACTTGGACTCTACATTACTGATCAGAGATGTGCTCCAGCTTCTAAATGAAGACGGGCACTTGGATACAGGGCCATGAAGAAGAGAGACACAGTGCAACATCTGATATCCATGATAAATATTAAATACCTTGCTATCAATCTTCCCGTCCCAAAACATGACATTGTCTCTTTATGTAATGACATAAACATAAACATCCTTCATATTCCTGCGGTCTCTTTAAAAAAAAAAAAAAAAAAGAAGAAGTAGCAGAATTTGCTAACGAGGCCATAAATATTGATGTCTTTCTCAGGTCCCCCAGAGCCCTATCATTTCTGCAACGGACTGATTAATAATAGATTAAACACTTTAGATTTGCTTATTGTAGGCTTCGTAACTTTAAGTGCATCTGCTGTGTCGGTAACAGAAGGGCCGGGGAGGGATGGGTCTGGCAGGTTTTCAACAGAGGAATGTGACAGCAGTCGACAGACACTTCCAAGGCTGGAAATACAAGCAGTGGGGATAGAGGGAAGAAGGAGGCTGAGCACTGAGGTTTAGGCTGAATTTACCAGATGTAATATTTCAATTTCCTAGGACCGCTGTAAAGATGAGCCGTTCAGTGTTATGTACTGCATAATAAAACAATACTTTGCCTTTACACAGCGCCTTTCATTCCAGGATCTCAAAACTCTTTGCAAAGCGGATCATTCCCTTTTACACAGGGGGAAGCCGAGGCTGATTTTCAGGACCAAGCATGGGGGGGGAGGGATAGCTCAGTGGTTTGAGCTTTGGCCTGCTAAACCCAGGGTTGTGAGTTCAATCCTTGAGGGGCCATTTAGGGAACTGGGGCAAAAATCTGTCTAGGGATTGGTCCTGCTTTGAGCAACGGGTTGGACTAGATGACTTGCTGAGATCCCCTTCCAACCCTGATATTCTATGATTCTATGAGCAGCTCCAGAAGAATTCAGTGGGAGATGCAGGTACTCGGTGCCTCTCAAAACTCCAGGGCCTGGATCCACAAAGGGACTTGGACATTGCGATGCTCAACAATGCAGTGCCTAACTTTGAGGTGCCCAGAAAATCACAGGAGCACACGGCGATCCACCAAGCCTAAGTTAGGCATCTAGGCGATCAGTACAATGAAGGGGGAGGGACAGGCCCCTTCCAATGCAATCCACAAAAGCCAGCATGCTAGGTGGGGAGCCATCTAAATTAGCCAGTAGGAGATGCCGAGGACAGAGGGTGTGCTAAGCTGCGCCCCGCTCACAGGTCTAGGTCAGGGAGGCACTGATTTTTGCTTGCGATCCACAAATGGGAACCAGCCTCCTGGAGTCCGGCAGTTTAGGTGCCTCGGCTGTTCCTTGTGGGAGTGAGTTAGGCACCTGCTTCCCTCCACACAAGATGGCTGGAGGAGGAAGAGGTGCTGATGCCCATCTTGTAACTTTTAGCCCAGTGTTTAGCGCAATTCCTAGGATGTGGGAGATCCAGGTCCAATTTCCCTCCTGAGCATGCCTATTGGATCAGGCCCGGCTGGCGACTTAGGACAACAAATACCTATCCTCTCCTGGTTCACTCATCTCTTTGGGGCTTAGGAAAGAGATAGGTATCCAGATGCCTAGAAGAAGACAGAGGTTCACATGCTCACAGGCAGAAACGTAGCCACCTAGAGAACTTTTATTGAAAAAAAACAACAACAAAAAAGTGGGTGTCAAGTGCATTTAGACCCTCACAGGGTTCATCGGGAGCTTCGTGGATCACAGTGGAGCCTAAAACTGGGATTTGGGTGCCTAAACCTGAGATATAGGTGCCTAAGTCTGGAGTTTAGGCACCTAAATACCTTTGTAGATTCCACCCCAAGAAACATGATCAAAGTCACCCAATGAGTTTGAGAAATGAACACAGGAGTTCCTGGCTACCAGTCCAAAGCTCAAATACGCTGAGCCAGCACTGCCCAGAGTGTTTGATTACAGCCCTGCAGCCCAGGAAGTAGTGTGGCATACGACAGGTGTGAAGGTCTCTGCTGGTCTCATTAATGATCTTGTGTGTATGGGACTCAGAGTGCCTTATTAAAAGGATCCAGAATGCTATACTGCAAACCAAATCCTTCATGTCTCTCTCTCCCCACCTACTCACTGAAGTCAGCGGAAGTTCTCTGGGTATAGCAAGCAGGATTTAGACCAGGGGTCAGCAACCTTTCAGAAGTGCTGTGCCAAGTCTTCATTTATTCATTCTCATTTAAGGTTGCGCGTGCCAGTCATACATTGTAACGTTTTTAGCAAGTCTCTTTCTATAAGTCTATAATATAGAACTAAACTAGTGTTATATGTAAAGTAAATAAGTTTTTTAAAATGTTTAAGAAGCTTCATTTAAAATTAAATTAAAATGCAGAGTCCCCCGAACCGGTGGCCAGGGCCCGGGCAGTGTGAGTGCCACTGAAAATCAACTTGCGTGCCGCCTTCGGCACACGTTGCTTACCATAGGTTGCTTACCCCTGATTTAGACCCACATAATTTAGTAATCGGCGACATTGTCTTCACCCTCTAGTAGTTAACAGAATGAGCTGCTGCTGATTTTTGCTTCTTGACTAATAACTAAGGTCTGGCTCCAGCCGCAAGGCTCAGCGCTGAGTAGTGGGTGGTGTGTAGCTGCCTGGGCCCGGAGGAAGAATTGTTTCTCAGCTTCTCCTGGGAGGAAGTATGTTGCATCAGCCCTTCGCAGGCTGCAGCTCGTCCCATCCACCAGCCCTGCATTCCTGACCAGTGCACCGGGTGTTAGAACAAAGACTCTAGGCACTCCATGACCATTTGTTCGTGAAGGTCAGGAGGAGTACCCAAAGGATGGGGCTGCGCTCAACCGACCCAGATGCAAGATGGAGTAGGTCTTACACATTCATGCAAGGGGGGTCCTTATTCCTCTGTGCTCTCTTGCACATCGGTGTACAAGGAGGACACAATCTAGCCCTAAATAAAGCAAGAACAGAAGGAAGTGAGCGGAATACCATCGAGTAACTTCAATAAAGGACCCGATCCTGCGTTCCTTGCTCAGGCAAAACAGCAAGGTCACAGGGTCGGGCCCAAAGTCTCCTCCATTCTTTATATTTTCAAGAGGAAAATCAGGACCCCCCACTTGGTTTCCGAGTGTCCCTAGAGCCAACAGAATGTCAGCAGCAACATGGAACTAAGTATTCTTCTCCCACGCAAAGTCAGCCCTTTTGGGCTGCCCGTGGCAGTGACTGCATCTCTGAAGCCAGCAGTTCCCAGCGTATGCCAACTCAGTGCCGAAGATGGGTCCAGTAATCGTCGGGACTTCACCCTTTGGAAGGAGGAGAAGCTGCTGCATTGATTTCACATAAATCTTGCTCAAGAGTTCCTTCCAGGGGGGCTAAATGATAGCAGCACAGTAAGATATATAGGTTGCTCCCCAGGAGGCTGGAGATGAATGAACATGGAAGGATCACCTGCAGCAGAGACTCCCACTAGCTCCTCTTGGCTGGGGACAGGGGAATAGTTTTTTCAAAGTTTTATGAAGTCAGCTTTGAAAGTCGGTCTTTGGGACTCTCTCCAGGGCAACAGCTTCCTCTCCTGTTTCAAACTAGTTTAAGTGCTCTGCGTGTGAACGGGACAGTGTGTAAATCACAACGTAGGTGTGAGTGAAGCGATGATTTCTGTGGGCAAGCTTACAATTGAGCTCTTCTGTTTCTTTAAAGACTTTGCAAACATTTGTAACAGAAACAGAGCATCCAGCTAAGTCAGTAGTTCTCAAACTAGGGCCGCCGCTTGTTCAGGGAAAGCCCCTGGCGGGCCGGGCCAGTTTGTTTACCTGCCGCATCTGCAGGTTCGGCTGATCGCGGCTCCCACTGGCCGCGGTTTGCCGCTCCAGGCCAATGGGGGCTGCAGGAAGGGCGGCCAGCACATCCCTTGGCCCACGCCACTTCCCACAGTCCCGATTGGCCTGGAGCGGCGAACCGTGGCCAGTGGGAGCCGCGATCGGCCGAACCTGCGGATATGGCAGGTAAACAAACCGGCCCGGCCCGCCAGGGGCTTTCCCTGAACAAGCGGTAGCCCTAGTTTGAGAATCACTGAGCTAAGTGATAGCAATAGAAAAACATCAGTCCTCTTTCCCTGCACATGCCCCTATACACTCACACTCCCAAATGTCAGCTACGGCCCCATCCAGCAAAGTACCTAAACACATGCTTAACATTAAGCATGAGCATAGTCTCACTGATGTCAGCGAATCTAGTTCAAGTTAAGCACATGCTTAAGTGCTTTGCGGGTTCAGGGATTAGCGCTTTAACTCAGGCAAAGAATGAAGCAAAGCCATGCTAACCAAACAGGAAACAGAAACTCAGGACTTAAAGGTGGAATTCATATTTAAAGATGAAACTGCCAGTGGGTTTTTTTCAGTGTTACCATTACTGGGCTACTGTGCCCAGTTCTAGCGTCCACAGTTCATGGAGGATGTTGATAAATGGGAGAGGGTTCAGAGAAGAGCCATGAGAATGATTAAAGAATTTGAAAAAGTGACCGTGAGAGACTCAAGGAACTCAATCTAATCTATTTAGCTGAACAAAGGGAAGTTTAAGGAGTGACGATCACAGTTTATAAGCACAAGGGAAAAAATTTATGTTGGGCTTTTAAATCTAGCAGACAAAGGTCTAACACAGTCTAATGGCTGGAAGTTGAAGCGAGACTAATTCAGACGGGAAATAAAGCACAATTTTTAACAGTGAAAGTAATTAACCACTGGAACAATTTCCCAAGGATTGTGGTGGATTTTCCGTCATTGGCAACTTTTAAATCAAGATTGAATGTTTTTCCTAAAAGATCTGCTCTAGTTCAAACAGGGAATTAATTCAGGGAAGTCCTATGGTCTGTGCCATACAGGAGATCAGATGAAATTATTACAGTGGTCCCTTCCGGCCTTTTATCTGTGCATTTGATTTACGAATGCCTTTTGTATAGCAATTCCTCTGTCAAAAATAGCAGTGTTCTATCTTTGCACAGACCCATCAATGCAATCTGTAAGTGTCACCCATGTGCTTTTCTTTTAGTAAACTGGATCTTCTCAGGTTGTTCTTGTTAACAAGCAGGAGCTTCTGTTATACCAGGCTGATTTGTAACTGGGTGTTTTCATCCACATGAGGCACAGAGGAGCTGCACCCAACACAGACATTTTGAAATAAATATAACTAGGCAGGGTTAATATGCAGGGTGGGAGCTTGTGTTAACTTCACAATAGAGCTGCTAAGCAGTTCCCTGACAGCTCTCCTGGCCAAAGGCACCAGGGCGGAGAATGGGAAGCTAATTACCATTGCAGCAAACTCACACAAAAATTGAAACTCCTCTGGCTTTTGTGCTCCTCCGTACCCGGCGGTGTAAGGAGAGGCAAAGAACCTGCACATTGCCACTGCAGGTGGGCTGAGCAATCCTGACATCTGAGCCCTCCTGCTTCCCAACTAAAGGTACAAACTACCTTGGTTACGGGTTCTGCTGAAACGTCTTTAAGCAAAATCTTGCCAAAGACGGTTTCCGACAAGCGGGTGAACCCCAGCTGCAGTCCCATTAGAGTGTTGACATAGGCAACAGCAGAGGCAGAGGCATTATCTTATAGAGCAATAAGACCAAGCACAAAGGAGCCTGTTGGAACATTCAGAACGCCATGCAGGAAACAAAACGTGAGAAGACTTCACCTAAATCCTCCCACAGAATCAGAATTACATCTCCTATCGGGATGCTGCAACGCTGCAACCTGCTCCCCATCGGAAAGCTGAGGCCCTGGGAATGTAAACCCCCCCAGTGCAGCACATACAATAGCAGGGTGACACCATTCCCCGCATGAAAACAATTCACTCCCATTTGGATGCAGGCACGTTATGAATGGAGGAATCCGACAGGCCTGCTGTTTAGGTATCTACTGCCCCTTACGACAAAAGGGCCTTTGCAGCTTCCCTTCTCCCTTGGGGATGGCTAGTTCCTAGTTAAAATGCTATGCACGGTGCAGCCAGAGTGTTCCTGTCCTGCCTTATTGAATGTTGAGTCAGCAGCTCTTCTGACAGACAGGAAGCTCAGAACGTCTTTGTAATCGCCACTAAAATCTCAGTCCCACTAGACCTCTTTTAAGCTTGTTATAGGTAGGCTTAGAGGATTAGATTTTTATCGCTAGATGTTGATAAAGGTGGATTCTCCCTCCACACACAAGCCAACGAAAAGATATTTCCCTTGATAATACTTGAAATATACAGATACGCAAAGTAAGAAAAATCCGGCCTGAGAACTTATTAGGGTTTGATGTAAGGGTATTTACTTGGTATAATTTGACAGACGACATTGGCAATTTGGGTTTTAGCGGTTATAAAGTGATTAAATAATTATTGTCTGACCCTTCCCCATTGTCAGATCCCCCATAATTTCATGCAGCTGTGAAAATTTAAGTTTAATATGAAAATACTGAAAAATAATATTATCCATCAAAATTATACACATTCAAATTCTGCCTAGCCTAGTTACAGGCCATGGAGCAGCCGAGTCCCAGGCGGGTTTTTGCTCAGGTGTCAGCAGTGAGCCGGGGAAGGTCTTTGCAGGATCCTGGATGCCACTGTTTGTGTTTGTTCTTTACCCTACTGTTCATTAGCACCACTGTTTCTCTAGGGCAACTCTCAGCTCAGCTGCGTGGGTATAGAGGTCTAATTTCTTCTTATACAGCTGCTCATCTGGCTTTTTGCAACAACACAGCCTAAGAAAACATGACTTTGGGTTTTTACTCACTTACCCTTGGGTCTCATTATCTGTGTCTCTGACCTTATTTATTTACATTTCAAGGGGGAGGCTGGCAGAAAAGATAACACCAGTCTCATTTCAAACTGTGATCTGCCACGGTTTCTGCTTTGTATAAAATCCTTCTGAATTTTTCACCGTGATGAGAGGGGAAGCAGTGTGAAAGGCATGCAGTCCATCTTCCTTAGCTCCTCCCCTAGAAATCTTTGTACTTACTGGAGCCATAGTCTGTTGGAACCCGCATTTTCACTGAGGTTAAAACATTTGATGAAATTGGGCCAATTTCACCAGAATTTTATATCAGAAGAAAACTGAGGGAAATGTTCTGACAGTGTCAAAATGTCCTGTTGACAATTTTGGAATGAAATATATATAAATTTTCCATTTTGAAATCGCTTTGCAGGTTGGTTTTTTGTTTCAATTTTGCAGTGTAGAATATAACACAACATTTACAAAAAATTCCAAACCAAAATGAAACATTTCAATCAATCTCAAAACAATTTTTACCCGGGAATTTTCCTTTATGAAGAACTTCGAAAATTTCGGTTTTTATTCCGATTTCGAATAAATATGAAATCTCTGCTGGGAGGTGAAGAGGCACAGCCAGTTGTGTGTGTGAACTGGAAAGCCTACAACTCGGAGGGCAGCAGAATGAGGTCCCGCTGTATATAGAATTCCTGCATGGCTGTATGTAAATGGGACGGAGATTTATTGGGAAATTAGTAACGTTTAAATTATAAAACAGCGGGGCTTTTTAAAGAGGCTTAACAGGTTTAGCAGAGTCTGGGAATCTCATTCAATGCAACAACCAAGTCATCGCCAAGACTAGACAGCAGGTGCCTTTGTAAATGTCAGAGGGCAATCATGTGTCTGTTACACAATCATCCCAAAAGGAATCTGTACACCTGCTATATATTTAGGCCTCAATTTTGCACCTGGATTTGCTAGCACAGCCCCATCCCGCTCCCCCCGACCTGTATGGCATTTCATTGAATTTAATAGGATTCTGTATGGGCTCAGGAGGCCCTTGTTCACAGATAGGGGACAGACTAACTACCTTGCACTTCCGGCCCATGATCCAATTGTCCCCCCTTACATCAACAAAATCATCACCATGTTGTGCATTTCAAGTCATATTTGCGCTGGCAATCCCTTTTGTGGGTATATGTGTGCCCAGGGTTGGACCGTCTGCAATGCTAGTCACTGAGAATTCCTCACCGCAGCTTCACAGAGTGCATCAATTCAAGGACTAGCTTTCCTCCAGGTTGCAGGTGATCCTGTGAGAATGTTCTTGGCTGGTCAGAAGTTTGCATAGATGGGGGGAGCCCATGACAAATTAATGCTCTCGGTTGGGCCACTATGCATCATGAATCAAAACCCCCATAAAAGCCATACTTTAGGATTATTGTCCTATAGACAGCAAGGCATGGGCTCTGAAGCAAGACAGGTTCCTAGCTCTCTATGACTGGCCATGGAGCATAGAATGGTTTTTCTCCTACAGGTCCCACTATTGTGGGTAAGTCAATTCTGCAGCTTCCTGTAATGTGCCATGCTGACCCCGGAGTAGACTGAGTGTTGTAACACCTATTTTTGCTGTTCAGTTGGGGACATTTCCCCAGCAGATGGCCTCCCTGGTGGCTTCAGCTTCAGGCATTGTTATTATAATGCAGCCTTCTCCATATAGTGCCCTGGTTCCTGCACCCCACTAGGGAAGGGTTTTCGGCAGTGTCAGAAATTCCTAATGCTGCAACTTCCAGTCGAGTTGGATTTTTTTAGCAGAATGTTCCTCTCACTTTCAGACTTCCTCCAGGCTATTTTTGCTGCGTTTAATTAAAAACGCATACATTTTACAGCAAGAAATTTCAATAATTGAGCTGCAAGGAGATTTTGAGATGCAAGATCTTGATTCTGCGAGTGCCCCGAGGAAACAATTTGGGAAATCCATACAGCAAACAACTGGGAAAATAAGTGGACAAGCTGCATCAACAGGATAAAATATTAATTAGGGGGAGAGCGACTCCGTCAGCAGTAAGAGAGATGCTCTGATGGAGCCTGATGTGAGATTGCTTCCCCCATGTCAGCTTGCAGTGTGTGAGCAGAAAAACGGTGGTGTTTTAAAACTGATTTTCACTATTTGCTACATTGCACAAAATGGTGTAGAATCAAATACACTTTGTGCGGGTTTTTTAATTACATTAATTTTGCAGCACTCTTAGAAACAGAAGGGCAGTCCCTATTCCATAGTCGTGTGCAATGGGTCAGCGGCAGGTTCTGAACCCAAGACTTTTAGCATCATATACTTCTCTAGATCAAGGTATTTAAGTCGGTAACCGCATTAGCTCGCAGCGGTAGTAGGCTGTTATCCTATAGTGGACTAGCCACTAGACAAGGATATGACACTTGCATCCTGCCGGCGTGTTATGCTGGTAGACAAGGCCAAAGTAATGTTGAAATAGCCACATGTCCAGCGCGCCAAGCGACTCTGCATTCTGGCATCTCCATGGAAGGTATCTCCTGGCTGAATACTTCCCTGGAAAGTCATTCTGTGCGTGCACATGCATAGCATAGGAGGGGGAGTTAGTAGCAGGAGGGGTTATTTAGAGCCCCTGGGGCAGAACTTCAGCAGGGGATGTCAGTAGAGCTATGACCATTGACACCAGCGGTGGATCTGCTGCCCCATGTAGTGTGTGCAAAGCAGAGGGCACTGCTGGCTGCAGGCAGGCTGCTCAGTGCCATGTCTCTGCAGCAGCAGGAGGATTGGGTGCCATCCAGTCCCCCTGCAAGAAGCCTTGTTATCCAGACTCTATGCCGTAATCTGACAGCTTCTGTAGACAGACGCCTGACAGAGCTTAGGAATACAAGATACAATGGTGACCTTCCCCTCCCCTGGCTCACCTTCCTTTCCTCCTCCCATCACAGATGCAGAAGTTTCTCCTCCAAACCCTCCACTTGTTCCCATCTCCTGATCTCCTTCACACCCCTCTCATCCTCTCCCTCTTACTCTCTCACTCTCCTTTGGCTCACAAGACAAGCATGCTTTAGCCTTCTCCATCTTAAGAAAACCCCATCTTGGTCCCATTTGCCTCTCCAACTACCGCCCCATCTCCCTGGTCCCTTTCAACTCTAAGCTAATTGAAAAAATTACAGTTGCTGTCCGGATTCCTCTCTTCCAATTCCATCCTAGACCTTCTCCAATCTGGCCTCCATCCCTTGCACTCCACTGAAACAGCTGTCGCCAAAAAGTCTCTCATGACCTTTTCTTGGCTGTATCTAAGAAACAGAACTCCATCTCCATCCCCCTTAACCTGTCAGCTGCCTTTAGGAGACATCATCTACTGTGTTCTTCTTGAAATCTTGTCCTCCCCAGCTTCTGTGACTCTGTCCTCTCTTGGTGGTTCTCCTAACCCTCTACGTGCTGCTTCAGTGTATCCTTCAGAGGATCTTCCACATCTGCCCTCCAGCTTTCTGCGGGGGTTCTACAGAGCTCTGTCCTTGGTCCCTTCTCTTCTCCCTCTTCATCTTACTACACAAACACAAATTCAACTACCACCTCTATGCTGACGACTCACAGATCTGCCTTTCTACTCCAGACCTGTCTCCTTCTGTCCAAACTAAAATCTCAGCCTCTCTCTCTGACATCTCCTTGTGGATGTCTAGCTGCCAGATCATGCTCAGCATGGCTAAAACAGAGCTCAATCTCCCAAGCCCTCCCGGGTACCTCCTTTGTCAATCACTGTGGACAAACACCGCCATTCTGCCTGTCACTCTGGCCCATAACATAGGTATCCTACTCAGCTGAGATTTCTTTCTAGGTCCTCACATCCAGGATATGTTTTAATTTCACCGATTCTTTCTGCATAACATCTCTAACATATGGCATTTCCTATCCAGCCACGCAGCTAAAACTCTTGTCCATGCTCTCATCACTTCATCTCTCGATTACCTCATCCTTCTCTCTGGCCTGGCCAGCCATCTTCTCCCACTCACACACAGTCAGAATGCTGCTGCAAAGATCATTTCTCTAGCCTGTCACTTTGACCATGTCACCCCTCTCTTTGCATCCCTCCACTGGCTCCCCTGTCTCTATCACATCAAACATAAGCTACTTTTCTTCACTTGCAAGGCCCTTCATAGATTATCTCCCATTCACTGTTGAGATGTTGACTCCTGTCTTCAATCATCCCATGGTAACAGCATCCATTACCCACTTGTTGAATTTTCTCCCATTCTGTCCCTCACACTGGGAGGAGTGTCTCATAAACATCCACAAAACTAACGCATTCCCTTCCTTCAAATCCCAACTCTCCTTTGCTGTGAAACCTACAAAAATCTTGACAACTGCTAAGCCACTGGTGCACGGATCTCACGGCCTCTCATCCTTACCAATATTGTCTCGTTGTTTCTTTGTATGCTCCCATCCTTCTGTTGTCTCTTGTTCTATACCTTAATTGTAAGGCCACCTTTTTGTTCTGTGTTTGTACAGCACCGAGCACAGTGGGGTCCTGGTCGACAACTGGGCACCTAGGTGCTATGATAATATATATAAAAAGTAAATCATTTGGTCAACAGTGCAATGCACTGGCTTAATGCATGTGATGTCACCATCCAGTGGGAGGCCTACAGAGAGGATAAGGGAAAGGGTATTACTGCCAGCTATGAGGCTTCTATATCTCCAGTGGCAGAGGCCTGTGCTATTGGAGTGAGAAGATCTGGATTCTAATCCTGGCTCCTTCAGTATGTGTGTGTTTTTTACAGTAACTGTGACTATTGACTGAAACACATGAATTCATTGCTCTGACTGGTCTGTTCATGAGACTTGCTGCTCAAGCTTTAGGTCCAGAGTATCCCAGGACTGAAATATCAAGGGGTGTCTTTTTTAAATCCAAATTACACAGATTACTACTTTGCACGTAAATGCCATCCAAAATCATTGCTGGGTTGAGATCACCCAATTGCGGTGACTGGAATCTCCCACACAGCCACTTCATTTCCATGATTCACAGCCTGTCAGCTGCAACGTGCGTGGGATCTGGGTTCTCAGGGGCGTGACAGCAACTGCAGGAGATATTGTGATGGCCACAAAATCATCTGAACAGCCACAATGTTTCTCCAGTCAACGGCATCGAGTGATTTATTCTCTTCTTCTCCCTGAAAACTGCTGCTGTCTCACTAGTCAAAAGGTAAAATTAATACGTGAACCGAAGACACCTCCCACAATGGCTGAGATAATTAAGTACATCGGCACATCTATTGATTTTGCAGAAGAAAAAATGAATGTTGAAAACATACTAGCTGGTGGAGGAGATCAAAACCTTTTCATTAAAAGTTTCCCCCATGAGAAAATGCCATTTTGACAAAACCAAAATCTGTGTAAAATCTTATTGATTTCAACAACATTTTGTTTTGAACAAAAATTGGAAGATACCATTTTGAAGAGTCCCATTCTGATATTTTTGGAATGTAAATTTTTTTTTTTGTTTGTTTGTTTCAAAATGAATTTATTTCAAAATTTACTTTATTTAAAAAAAGTTAAAAAACTATAAATAAGAGTCAAAATCAAAATGCTTCCATTGACCCCAAACAATTTTTTGGGGAATTTCATTTCATGAAAAGTTTTGAAATTGTGTTTTGTCCCAATTCAGGATTCATTTCCCCCCCCCCCCCAAAATCTCAAAATTTTACAGAATGGAAAATCTATTTCCAACCAACTCTACTAGCTGGTACTGTACATAATTATAGGAATCCCAAAGCTCCTGCATATGGAGTGAGTCTCATACATTGTGTACTCATTTTAAGACATGGTTTATCATTAATAATAATTAGTAATATCTAATGGACCAGCTCCTCAGCTGGTATAAATCACTGAATTCAATGGCGCTATATTGATTGACACCAGCTGAAAATCTGGTTCACTGTATACAACACTTTGAGATCTAAAGATGTTCAAAATACTTTACAAAGATGCTTACATATTATCATCCTCATTTTTCAGATGGGAAAACTGAAGCAAAGAAAGGTTAGGAGCTTGATCACCGATGAAATTAACAAGAAGGTTGTGAATGATTTCCATGGGAGCAGGGTCAGGCCTCATGGGCCAGATTATTAATTAATATTATTATGAAGAGTCCCTTTATGCCAACTGGCAAAGGGTGCACTCAACACACTAAATACTTAGCCAAACAGTGTCTTCTAAAGTATCATATAAAAACTGGTGATGTGCTGGTCATGAATATAGGTACGGGTTGTGTATAAAGAATTATGTATAAGTGCTGAAAGTATGTTCTTAAAACATGTTTTGGAGGCCAACCTACCTTAGACAAAGGAATGTGGATTTGCCTGTCTGGGTCAAGCTTTGTAAACCATAAACAATGAAAGTTCAATTATATATAAGGCAACGAAAGCAATCCAGCTAACAAGCAGCAGAGGAAACAGCTTGGTGGGCACACCAAGTGTCTGAACCCCCAAGTGGTCTTCCTAGTTTTTGAGACAAAGACAGTGGACTTTGGGAAATATAAGGGGAGCAAAAAGATATTTTAGGTATCGATCACTTAGGGGATGGCGATGACAGCACCCTCAAATTCTGTGAATGCTGGATCCTCCTTTCAGCTGGGGTGGAGATTCTGGTGGCTTGATGTAAGTGAGAAAGCTGTGTAGACAAAGATTGTAACTTGCTGAAGTGAAGTCTTTGACACTAGGAAGTGAGTTTTATTTGTAACCATTTTTTATTAGCTCTGCTTAGCATCACTTCAATCTCTGTTCTTTATTAATAAATGTATTCTTAGTTCTACTGCAAACACAGCACTGAGATGGTTTAAGGTAAAGAGTGTGTCCTCAGTGAGCCAACGAGCTGGTGTGTGCATGGTCTCTTTGGAGGCAGTGAACTTTCTGTGAATGTCCAGTGAGAGGGACTGGATGCTGCAGAAGGACGTCTCTGCGGAACTCAGGAACTTGGCTTCACTGAATGTTACCTGCAGGGCTAGGCCTAGCCTGACAGAGTCTTGTGGAGTTTGCTGGTGAGTGGACAGACAGGAGTGGCAGGGAGATGACAGGCAGTCCAAGTTCCAGCAACGCTCTCCCTTGCTGAGGCCAAAAGGTAACAGAGTAGCTTATGGGTCCGGGTATCCTGAGCGGAGCGATACAGTGCTTAACTCCCACTCCTGCAGCTCCCATTGGCCGGGAACGGCGAACCGCAGCCACTGGGAGCTGTGGGCGGCCATGCTGGTGGACGGTCAATGTAAACAAACTGTCTTGCAGCCCACCAGCAGGTTGTCCACCACTGGTCTAGAGACAGGTGAATACAGATTGTACAGCACATTCAAGGGCCCTTACTGACCTGAAAACAAAGTTGTTACATAATCACTGAACTGTAACATGGCCTCATGAAGGAAATGAATTTGCTTGGAAGATGCCTATCTAATGCAGACATCAATGATCCCTACAGTTTCCAAGGTTGGGTCCCCTCCTTCTAAGTTTTAATAACAAAATCCAATATGATTTCCCCTGGTTTCCATCACATGCCAGTTAGCTATAGGGAATCCCCAAAAGTATTGGCCCTGAATCCCCAGGAGAGTCTCTCTCTGTGGTGTCAGTCACCGAAGGGCTGCTCCTGCAACTTGGCCTTTTCAGGGATGACACAGCACTGGCCAGCCGGGATTCATTAGCACTGGCATGGGGACAAGTGCTGGTTGACGGTCTCACTGCCCAGAAAAAAACATCCGTATTATTCTGCTGAGCATGCATAGCGTTCAGAGCCATGCTGCAAGCATGTACCCCGCATGCTTCCAACAAGCCTCACCCTATTGGTGCAGCCATTTTCTCTTCAGGTCAGAGGTTCGCTTTTAGACTCTTCCCCGTCTGTCCATGGCCTCTCCAGAGAACTGGCCAGCCATGGAGCAGGTTGCGTTACAGTGGTTTTTGAGACAGGGACATCTGTTCACTCACAGCCTTTCACATATGCCAATAAATAGCCAGCAATGACTGTCATTATCAAGCGCAAATGGTTTTGCAAGAATAACCTACTGTCCGCATGGAAATCTTTGTATTCCCCTGAGCCACCCAGCTACTTCCGACGAAGTGGGTATTCACCCACGAAAGCTCAGGCTCCAATACGCCTGTTAGTCTAGAAGGTGCCACAGGATTCTTTGCTGCTTTTACAGATCCAGACTAACACGACGACCCCTCTGATACTTGACACCATCTACTTCTGTCTTTTCCATTCCAAATGTCCCTGAAATTCATTACATGATCATCACCTCCTACAACATCCATTTGCACGTTATTTAACAGCCATATGGGAAACGGGACGCTTTGCTTCCTCTCCCGTGTGGGCATGGAATGACTGGGGCCGCTCAGGGAGCAGGCTGAAAATACTGATCAGCCAAACTGAGCTTTTCTTCCCAAATATGAAAAGCAAGAGCAACACTGAAGGGAATAAGGATAGCTTTTCCAGGTTGATATTTACTCCTCTCGCCGTCCCTCCACAATTTATCACAGTAGTAAATTCTCTCAGCTTCTGGTACCCCAGACTTCCTGGGAAAAGGAGGGGGATGAGGAAGCAGGTGGGTCCCAGACTCTCTCTTTAATGAGTATGTCCTCTCAAGGGATAAATGAACTATCTGCAAATCCATCAGAACGGAAGCAGTTTGGGTCATATCCACAATCAGGATCAGACATATTGGATGGGGACACAGGATTCTTTTTCACGGGAGAAGGGGAAAAAAGCATTTATAGTTTCCTAGTTTTGTTTTCCTTTTCAAAGAAAAATCTTCAGAGTGCATTTTGATGCAAATGATAGAAAAAGAAAAACAAATGCAAACCCAAGAGCCTTGCGCTCAGAAAAGGAAGAGTGCTTTTGCAAAGAGACATGAAAACCACAGCTGCTCCTGCACTGGGCAAAGAAGCAAAAACAACCATTTGATACCTGTCACATCTGTGAATACTAATAAAAAGTTTTCTGATGTCACCCTCCAGAATCAGCACATGTGGCTAGGAGGATAGAAAAATCACTCTTAAAGGCATGCTGCCAAATATCAGACATTGCAACTGCCCCTATTTGGAAGGGACAGTCCCTATTAATAGCATGGCTTTGATTATTTTTTTCATTCTGTCCCACCAAAATGAATCTAGCTCCTCTTGTGCAAACTCAGGGAGGTTACAAACTGCCTCCCTACTTCCCTGTCAACAGTTTTTTGCTACCTTTGAAAACATTTAAGCTCCAAATGCAACTCTCCTTAAAGGAGAACAATGATGCTTTTGTAAGCAAGACAATCAAGCAGCAGCAACCAGTTTAAGATCCCAGGCTATTAGAAAAAATACAAGGAGCCTATATTTGCCCCTTTGCATGCATATGGTTATTATTGTCACATCTTGTAGCTCAACAGCATGCCAGGTGATTTACAGGCAGATGTAGGCCCTGATCTTTGAGTCCAGCTAAACTCTTTCTGCTGGACACATGCTCTGAGGTGGGGAGAGGCAAAGAAGAACTCCTTGATCCTTAGGATTACTAGAGATTGATTCAACCTTTGGCATTCTTTACGTGGTTCCCTGTTGTTAAGGGCCCTTAAGGGATTAGGGTGACCAGGTATCCGGTTTTCGACTGGAACGCCTGGTCGTAAAGAGACCCTGGCGGCTCCGGGCAGCACCGCTGACCAGGCCGTTAAAAGTCCTGTCGACGGTGCAGTGGGGTTAAAGCAGGCTAGTCCCTACCTGTCCTGGCACTGAACTGCACCCCAGAAGTGGCCAGCAGGTCCGGCTCCTAGGCGGGGGGTGGGGGAAGGCGGCATGGGGCTCTGCATGCTGCCCCTGCCCCGAGCACCAATTCCACACTCCCATTGGCCGGGAACCATGGCCAATGGGAGCTGGGTGGGGCCCTGCCTGGGGGTGAGAGCAGAACGTGGAGACCCGTGGCTCCCCCACCTAGGACCCGGACCTGCAGGCTGCTTCTGGGGTGCAGCGCGGTGCCAGGACAGGTAGGAAGCCTTCCTTAGCCCTGCTGTGCCGCAGACTGGGAGCTGCCCAAGGTAAGCCTGTGCCCCAACCCCGAGCTCCTGCCCCCGCCCTGAGCCCCCTCAAACCTGGAGCCTCCTTCTGCACCCCAAATCCCTCATCCCCCAGCTGCACCCCAGAACCCGCACCCCCAGCCAGGGCCCTCACCCCCTCCTGCACCCAAACCCCCTGCCCTAGCTCAGTGAAAGTGAGTGAGGGTGGGGGAGAGCGAGCCGCCGAGGGAGGGGGAATGTAGTGAGTGGGAGCGGGGCCTCGGGAAAGGGGTGGGGCTAGGGTGTTTGATTTTGTGCGATTAGAAAGTTGGCAACCCCACCAGGGGTCCTTATGCTGGTCATAGTTCTGTGGAGCCCAGTACCACTCCGGCCATGCCCCTCCAATGGGTATTCTCTTTCGTTCTGGGGACATGGCTACAGAGGAAGCTTTCTGACTGCCACCTGGGATTCCCCCACACTGGAGTGTGGGCCAAGAGCAGTCCCATAACCTGGTTCTCCTTCTCATACTACTTTTACATCAATCCAGTATTGCCAAGTGTTCCAGAATCATGAGTCTGGCCCCCAAAATCATGAATTAAAAAAAAATAAGTTGGGGTTTGTTTTGCTTTGCCTTCTGGGTTTGGAGCCTTTAGGGTCACACTCAGGTCACGTTTTCCAGCTTTTCTCTGTATAGCGGGCAGCTGCCCTTCCTGGATCTCCCAATAACTTATTCACAGTTTAGGGTACTCAAAGAAACATTCCTCTTCTTGGGGTCTCTAATGTGTTAAGTCTTTGCTCCATTGGCCCTTCAGGTCCAACGCTTTCCTCTTGGGGCTTCAAGCTCACCCCTTATTCCTGGATTCAATTCCTTCCTTTTGGTTAAGGGTGCAGACAGCCCTCCTTCCTGAGGCTGTGCAATGATGCAGGTAGGCTTCCCCAGCCCACCCGTATTCAGATTCCAGCCCCCTTTCCACAGAGCCTCCCTTAGTCCTTGGACTCACACACTTCTTCCTCGGTGCCACTTCCCGTCTGCCAGCATCTGCTTCTGCTCTAGAGCTCCTGGAACCTTGAGGGGGCTCTGTCATGGAACAGGGGATGGCTGGTCCCAGTCCACACCCCTCCTTAAAGATGACAGACCGCCCTATTACACTATGAAAACAGATGCCCGCGTTATCCCATGATTCCAGGAGCTGGGACTTTAAGGAAAGGGCCAGATATTGCAAGATGGGCAATAAAATCACAGGAATGGAGCTGCTGATGATTGACACAGGTGTAAATGTGATCAGGACCTGGCCCAAGGTGATTTCCCCAGGGGGATTTTAATGAAAACAACAAGAGGCCAGATCCTGCCTGACCCAGACATGGAGGCACTGCTGTGGGAGGGAAGGCACATAGTTACTTGCCCCCTCACTTGACCTGAGATAATGCCAGGCAGAATTGCAGGCCCTTCAATGGTAAGATGGCTTCTCCTCCCAGTAGCCCCCTTTGGGGCACCCAGCAGCCTGCGGGGGCAAGGAGGGCACATGCATGGTGCCCTTCTGCACCAGCCCTTGCAGCAGGGCAGTAAGTCACACGCCAAAAGGGACTGGAGCAACACATGCACTCTCCCATGTGCCAGGAAGCTTTCTGAGACATTCTGCCTCCTGGGGGGAGCATGGCTGTTCCTTAAAGGGATAACACCGCTCACCTTAGGCAAAGATATGTGGACCTGATTTTCTACTCTGTTTTAAACACGTGCACCCTCTTACTGATACCAGACACATATTGTGAATGTTTCTTTTAGAAAACTTTGCTCTTCATGTTCCAGGGGAGTTTGATTTTAGCACGGGCCCTTTAGCTCTGCTGACTTTCCCCATGAACGAGTTGGGTGGGGGGAATCAAGCAGAATTCAATGGCCATTTTCAATGCCTGGAACACAGCTTTATTTCACCAGGTATTTAGCAGTTCATATGCATGATCTCCAGGATCTCTCTGGCACTGGTAATTAAATTCACACCCCTGCTTGGTGTGCAGGGGGGACCATGCAAAACTGACCACAAAGGACAGAGGAAGGGATATTGTCCAAGCTTGTATATTCTGTAAAGTGCTTTGGGGTCTGTTGGGATGACAGGTGCTATGGAAATATAATACAGATTATTAACATCCTGCTGGTACATCTTTTTTTTGTGGGGAACGGCTTAGCATAATAATAATTACTGGTGTGTCTATGCTAACTATCACAGCGGATATTTCTTGTTACATTTCAGTTTAATTACTCTCTGCAGCGTCATTACTGCAGCTGTTTAGTGGGGTCTAATACGCCCAACTGATCTTCAGGGATCCACAAACAAAACGGCCTTTTTGTTTTTATCCTGTAGAGCTGTAATAGGAGGGATTGTTCCTAGAAGTGCTGCTTTCAGGGGGAGGAGGGATGTCTGTCTAGGAACAGCATCGTAGCAGGTACAGATAGCTGAGGTGCTTGCAACCGAGAGCTCTTGGGATACCTGCTGGTAGGTTATGAACAATCTATTCTGTTGTCAGACCCCATCTAGCAAGGACTTTAAAACAACTCTTTGTTCCAAATGAAGCATGCCAGAGACCTCAACATGTAGCTGACCCCAACAAGAAGACACATGTTTCTCCTAAGACCTGCATCAGTGCACCATGCCAGGCTGCTCCTACAGATATGCCCACGCACTTCCCTCATAACATCTCCTGCCCACTGATGGAGTCTCCCCCTCACACAGTTGTAACACTGAGATGCATACATGCCGAATTGGTGCCTTTCCAGCGCTTACCTAGTACACCTCCACCTACCCATCTGTTTCATCAAACACCCCAAATTTTGCAAGTGCCCCTTCCCTCTACCCCCAACACCTCCAAATGCTGACACACCTCCCTCATAAGCTGATACAACCTCCCCCAGAAACACCCCCCAGCCATGCTAGGGAAGGAAATGTAAAGTGAGCCTTGGATAGTGCTGGCAAAGAGCAAAGTCTCTTGTTCCTTGGATGGAAAGTGGGTTTTCCCCACTCCTCAGATCAGATTATTCAGTGTCCCAGTCTTGGAGAGCCATGAAATGCCCCGTAAATGATACAATGCAGGTACTGGGCTCAAAGAGGTGGTTTTTATGGGCCAGGCCTCACAGCTGTGCGCAAACGGAACCGATCGCATGGAGACCCTGTATATTTGCATCCATGTTGGGAGACTAGTTTTGTCTGTTGCGCAAGGAAGGCTCTCGTTAGCAACAGAATCCTGCAGGACCGGGCTGAGGCTTGCTCACTCTTGCTAGCTTTACTTGGAATCTATTGTTACCGTCTGCCTGTATTGATGGAAGGTTTATAAGTACCAGGCCCTCTCAGCCCCTTGTCTGCAGCAGAGGGGAAATATGAAGATGACAATACATGACACAAAAATTAATCCTGGCGTCCCTTCTCAAGAGCCCCACCCCAGCAATCTGACAGGCAACATGGACCAGAGCCCCTACGTGCAAGCGGGGGCATGGCTGCGGGAGAAGCAGGGAGAAGAGGAGGCCTGTAAGGGTATCATTACACAGATAGTGAGCTGTGTAAAGCTAAGGTGAGCTGTGACTCAGATTTACGCCCAAGCCCCGCTTCTGTCCACACAGAAATCAGTCTGAGTCAGGCCAGGAACCTCTCTGGACTCGGGCACGTAGCTATTGCAGCACTAGCCACATGAGTGCAGGGCAGGCATCAGGATCGTGCAAAACAGAGGGGCCAGTGGCAGCTTTAAAGTGCACTGCAGACTAGCGCAAGCAGCCACAGCACTGGGGGCCATGGATGTGTGTGCCAGAGATTACCAGGGCAGGCAGCAACGGCCAAACAATGCAGTAAATATATGGGGCCATTGGCACCACTTTGAGAGGACAGAGCCTGCACACGATGGAAAGGAGAGAAGCACAGGCACTATCCTGGCTGCTCCACCGATGACAGTAGATGAAAACATTTGCCAGATCTTGTGGTGCTGGGAAGGCGCACCTTAGAAATGCCTGTAACAACAAGGTTTCCCAAAAGTGTGATCTGTGGAGAGCCAGCTAGTCACATGGGGCTGGCTCATCCTCCTTCTGTCCAGCTGTTAAATACAGCTTGGGACACAGCACTTTCCTGATGTTACTCCTCGGCAGAAGCTGTCGCTTCCCCAAGGAGGCTGTGTTACTGAGAACGGTTGGGGAGGCGGGTCCATGACGGAGTGAATGGGGGGGAGGAGGGTTGTGTGAGATGAAGGCTCTGACGGTGACAAAGCGAGAGAAGCTCTGATGTAAAGGGTAAGGGATGCATGTGCTTGGCTGCACTGGCATTGCCTTTCCAGATCCTTCCCCTTGCTGACAGACTGAAACGCTGTTCAGGGGGTTGTGTGTTAATGTGACCATGTCAAAGTCCAGGGGGAACATATGTTCTTATAAACATGTCATAGCAGCACAGGGGATTGTATGTTCCAGTAAACAAGGCCTAGCCCAAGGGGCTGTCTGTTCTTAGAAACAAGTCATGGAAATGATAATTATTGAAGGTGGAAAATTACCCACCAACCCCAGATATAATATCTCTATATTTCCTCTTGATGAATTCAGCTGACTTTATTACAGCAGCTACCAAGGAGCAGGACCCCATTACTCTGGGCACTGTACACACATGGCAGGAAAAGATGGGCTGGTCTATATCACCCAATATTGGTGCGGCCACGGATTGCCTGGAGTGCTCCCTCATGGACAGAAATCGCTCTACCGCACCCTGCCTTTCTGGCTGCCTCGTCTCTTCCGGGGCCCTGAGAACTCACAGTTCCCAAAGTAACTCAAGCAATCCCGTTTATTTAGTCTTTGCCCCGGGTTCAGCGGGGCACAGTCCCCTCTTCCCAGAAAGTCTGCTGTCAGTCACTCCCCTGCTTCTCGGTAAGGGTCTCTCCCCAGCCTTGCTGCCTGGAGAGCTTTCTCCTGTGTCTTGCAGTCTCACTAACTCTCTCAACCCCCGCTGCCTTTCACCTCATATTCCCCTCCAGCAGGGCTCATTCTGTAAGCAGGGCTGGCTAAGCCCCAGGCTTCCCAGCCCAAAGGCAAGCCACCCTGGTACGCATCCTCTTTTACAATCTAAGACCCCAGCCCTGTGCTGGAACAACTCCCACGCTCGAAGGTAATGTTTGCATGGTCAAGGCCTGCCTGGGATGCTCATTTTTTTTCCTGAAATACTCTCAGACAGCCGTTTTTCAGTATATTTTAGGTCTATGGCTCCAGGCTATTCATTTTAAATATACATTAATGTTACACATAACAAAGAAACGGAAAATAAAATATTCTCCCATATGGGTAATAAATAGTAAGACCATTACACCCCTATAGTAGCTTACTGCAAGGAAATCCATGGTACTACTCACAGAGTGAGATGCTATTCTATGGCATCCCTCATGTCCCTCTAGAGACTTTAGAAAAATTGCACTAGGGATTAATTTGTCCCTGGGTGGCTGAATCTGTCCCTTAGGAAACACATTTTGAAACCAGAGATGATTGTGGTGCAAGACATTACAGCCGGCTACCCGCTATCAGTCAGGGAGTAGTGGGGGTGAAAAACAGAGGGGTGAGTTCTTCCTTCTTTGTGATATGCAAGTGTAATCCTCATGATTATTAATGGAAGCTAAGTGCATGAGCTGAAAGGAGAATGTGCCCATTAATCCTGGGAAATCTTCACCCTTCATCAGAGATGTAGAGAGAGTTTGTTGGTATTCCGTGTTCTCGTCACTACAGAATGCTTTCTCCTTAAGGAGTTCAAAAAGACAAGCCTTTAAGTTTGCAAGGCAACAAGAAACATGAAAGCGCAAGAGAAGTGGGGAGGGAGGTGGGGGAGCAAGCACGACAGGCTGTAATCATAACACAAGAGTTTACTGTGGAAATAGTGTCCATGAATAATACAACAAAAGCTCCCCCTAGAGAGAAGGAACCCTCGGAAAATGATTTCTCTAGATCTAATGGCTGAGACAGTCCATTACAGGTGTTACAAGAGGCATCTGTCTCCATTTACATACAAATTTGATCAGCCCTTGGAGCTACAAATCGTGCATTAATCAAATGTCTGACCAAGACCAACCTGTAGTACATGGCAATCTTAGCGACGGCAGTGTGTGCAGCCGGAACTTCCCCATTCCAACACGGGAAGAAGAACAAAGAGTGGCATGTTACACCTATGGCCAGAATGGGCTTCTTTTCTAGGCGTCTTAGAGCTAATGGCCAGAAATAAATCAATAGCATCTCAGCGTCTCCTGGCATTTACGTTATATTCCCTGAGTTTTCAGATATGTCTCTGCAAACATCTCTGTGTGTTGAAACCTGGTGGACAATTTTTGAAGGCAGGAGCAAAGGTTAAGTGACTCTCAATTACATATCGGCTTTTCAGGTTTTTTTTTAAAGTATATCTATCTATCTATCTATCTATCTATCTATCTATCTAGCAAGAGGCAAGGCTTAAGCTTGTATAGAATTCAGTTCTTTAAGGGTCCAGTTTTGTTATATGACCTTATATAAAGTCTGCGCTATGCCCCTTCGACACTTTCCTGGGGAAAATAATTAGTTTTCAAAAGCTATTGAACCAACATCCTTTAAAAAAGACAAAAACCTGATGGATCTGTCACGGACAATGATGTGAAATGTCTTCTTGTCTGTTTGCTGCACTGGCTGACAGAACTGCTTGCTTCCACTGCCTACAAAACAGCCCTCAACTGGCTGAGGTACCGAATATGCTGTAGTTTACCTCAGGGAAGGCTGTGTTTCCCCTTCTCTGGCTCAGTTTTAGAACTGTGATTAAATTTCTGAGGGGCTTTTACGTCTGGTATTCATCATTAGTTCTCACTAAGGTCGAACACCATTCTTTGCACAGCCACACCCAGCAGAGTAAATAGATGGAACATTAATCAGAGAGCGTTTGTCTTCTTAACTGTGCTATTGACATACAACGCAGACAATTATTTTATCTTCAATACAATTATGCTTTTGATGTAACACTCTGGCTGTCACCCAACCACCCGTTGCGGCCTGCGGTGGTTCTGCAGGGCCTTGCCTGTTTGCCCCTTCTTCAGGGCTCTTTAAACAAGCTTTGCAGAGCCTGTCCCATCTAGAGACCTTGGTTTTTTTTGTTTGTTTGTTTTGTTTTTGTTAATTAACACAACATTCCAAAACACAAACCATCTTCTACCCAATCTTAAGCTGGGCCCAGCCTCTCTTCCCTGAGGTACTGTCACCTCCTGCTCTCTGAGCAGCTGGATAAGACACAAGGCCTGGCTGACCTCCTTTGCCTTCTCCCAAAGTGGAACAAAACTTCCACCTGGGTCTTCTTACCCTAACCCAGCCCCCTTCCTCAGGGACCACTGCGGAAGATCCCCTCTCCCTACAGCTTCCCTTTGCATTTCCCCTTCTAGCTCTATCCTTGCTGATGCGCTGTCTGACCCTTTATAGCCCAGGTGCAGCCTATCCCCCTTTAGTGACTCAACTGGGAGTACCTGCTCTGGCACAGGGGCTCTGGCCCTATTTTAATCACAGGGGCCAGCCAGCCTGTGACAATGTACCTTTGAAAATACTATAATTTCACAATGTAGAACTGAATTACAAAAATAATTGTCCAATCATCGTTCTGCAGGCTCTTGTGGCTTGCACGCCCTCTCCCACCAAAACACCTGGGGGTTCAGTGGCCAGATTCTATGTCTCACCCCAAAAGGCAGCAGGCTAACTTCTGTTCTCTGGAGTAACTCCACTGAAGTCAATAGATCTGATTGTCAGTGGGTGGTAAAGCAGCATTGCTCCAGCCAATGTACCCGATTCAAAGCACCGCTCTCGTTTTCAGCAGCTGAGGATATGACCCTAATGGCTGTGATCCTCCATTGCTTTGCACTTAGTAAACTCAGTGGCACCAGCCCTGATCTGCTGGAGTAAAGCACTCTGATTTGGGACTCACATTTCAGTGGCGCAAGTGTTCACAGAAGGTGAATTTCAACCTCATGTATGGGCTGAATCCAAATTTTAAATTCACACAAATAGTCATGCCAGAAGTTCTCTTGCCCTCATCCAATCAGAGAACATAAAGCATACCATGTGACTAATCTGGCCACTCATACCTTGTTAGTACATATTTAGTATTGACTATGCACAGAGAAATGTTCTCCATCAGCACATGGAGTTAAAAATATTCACAAAGCTAAGCTTTCTGAATAATTTTAAACCACAATTATATTTGCCATCAGTTCATCTTTGGCAAGAAAACTCAGGTCAAATGAGCATTTAGTTTTTGTAGATGAGAAGGTTGGAGAGGAGTTTAGGGTATCTAGTCGATCTCCCATCAGCAGGACAGACCTATACGAAGGACTATATTTTTAAAGGTATTTAGACACCCAACTCCCACTGAAATTAATGGGAGTTAGGCACCTAAATACCCTTAAAAACCTGTCCCTAACTTCTTAACTGCTTTTTCTAAATTCCACCCAAACACATTTAAAGATGGAATCCTTGCGACCTCTATCAGCCTCTCATTCCACTGCCCAATTAGCCTCATGGATAGAAGTGTTTTGTTAATGTCTAACCTAAATATTCTCTTCTTATTTAGTCTCAGGCCATTAACCCTTGTTATACTCCCTTAACCTCTTAAAGGGTAATGACATAAAGGAAGAGGAATTATTTAAAGTACCTGCCCAATACAGAGCTGCTACATGTCATCCCTTCTCAATTAAACTCCCTTCCTAGAGTCACACTCTCTAACTTTTTCATTCCATTTCTTGCCCTCCTCTGGATTGTCTCCAACTCATTAATGTCTTTTTGATATCCAGTGAGCAGGCCCAAACGGCACACAACGTTCCAAGGGCCTGGACCCAATCTCCACTCGTGCACAAGAGCTTATGCACGTGCTCTTTTCCAGCACTAACCTCTGTGTGCTCAGGTCATGGATTCTAGTACCTGAGTGTACAGGTGATAGAATACAGATGTCCAACATTCCTTGATGCACCTGGGCCTTGTGCTGTCACGTGAGCATGACCGAGCTAGAAGGCATCACCCGTACACTCAGGCTTTAGTGTTGGGAAGTATGTTTGCAGAGCGTGCCTGAGCACAAACTCACACGGGCACAAGTGGAAGCCGGCGTCTGCCACTCAGGCCTGAAGCGTGACTTTATAAAAACTGTAGGCAACAATCATTCTCTTGTTGCTCTTCCCTCCACAGGCACACATTCTAACACTATGTTCACACACTTTGCCTTAGCACCACACTACGTGCTCATGCCCAATTTGTCATCCCCTCCCTCCCAAAGCCTTCCCCCTCCTTGATTCTCCCACTGTTGCCTGCTATTAGTATTCCCTTTGTGTATTCCCTTAGGTTTATCTAAATTAAATCTCAGCCCATCACTATTTGCCCACTTCGCTAAACTCCCTAGATTATTCTGCAATTCTTCTCCATCCTCCATAGTGTTTGCAGGGCCCTCCTAATTTGAAATCGTCCATGGATTTGATTAACGTATGCTTTGCTTCCCGCAGCACATGGATTATTAAGATATTAACAAGAAGCCTGAGGCCTACTACTGCCCCCTGTCTAATCCATTCTCTCCTATGTAGGTTCTGGTGCACCCTGAGTCATGCGACATCTCCCCATCTTGGTGGGGCATTCTTGCTTTATGTTAAGTTTTCCTGTGGGGTTGACAGAGGCTACAAGGAGGCCAAACAACCTGCCCAAGATGACACAGTGCATCAGTGGCTGAGTTGGGATTACAATCCAACCTTCCTTCCTGGCCTTTGCTGATAAACACGGAATAATAGAACTGTCAGGATTTGGGTGCAATTTCTCCTGGCTCCTCACCGTGACTCATCACGATGGATTGCTGCAGGATTATGTGAGGGGAAAAGGAAATTATTGTTTTTGTTGCTGAGAATGTATACAGTACACTGTGCTTTACCCGATACCTTACAAAAACAACACTATTAATACTCAGCAGTCATCCGATGCCCAGCTCTTTACACAACGACGTAACACAAGACAGAATCTCTTCCCTGAAGACCTCATCCTTGGATAGCATAGAGACGGCAGAACAGGTGACAGATACAGGAGGTAGTGGAGAGATGATTGGTAAGAACAACACCGTAGCAAGGATTCTTGGAAGAGGTGAATTTCAAGGCATCATTTAAAGCGGGAGGAGGAATCTTAGCTTGGTGGCTAAGAAGAGGGAGATTGTTACAAGCCTGGGCGCATCATGAATAAGGCAGAAAGCCACGGATGGGGATGTGCAGTAAGGAGAAGAGGGTGGGAAAGAAGGAGAATTTGAATCCTCTTGATCGCTATATAAAGCATTACAGTTATTGTCCTTTTGCCGTCTCTTCAATACAGGGGTGAAGTACTTAATTTGTGCCAGGGCTTACTGAGACTGAAAATCTTTTGTCTCTGCTTAAAGCTCTGCAGAAGCTGTGTATGCCACAATGCAGATGCATTGATCAGGAAGGATGTTGGATTTCACTGCTCTAGTGCCTGCAACAAGCCGAATTCTCGCCCAAGATATTTTTTTCCTTGAATATTAATACCACCAGTTTTCCACCTCAAAGTTCTGAATAATTTCCCCTGGTCCCAGCTGTGCACTGGTACCTAACCATCACAGTGATTATGTCATCTGCCAGTCCGCCTCCACTATGAAACAGTTATGCTAATCCCTTCCAGCTGAGGCTGACCTGCCCCTGATGGGGATACCTTTCATGCTTCCAGTGCATGGCCATCATGATAATGCAGCAATTGTGAATCTTTCCCGTACTATCACAAGTTGTTCTCTTGATTTACAGCGACAGCTAGTGCCAGAGCCTATGTAGCTGCATTATATCCAGGCAGCTGGGTAATGCTATCTAGTGAACTCAATGGACCGTTCCATGTGAGAATGAGTTTAAGAGCAGCCCATGTGGATTAGGCGTAGGGGTACCAGGTGAAGGGAATAGGAATACACTAGAATTTTACCTCTGGAGAACCTGGATTTGGATTCCGCCTTAACTGGAAATGGGTTCGGTGGTTCCATGTTAGTTTCCAGGAGATATTTATCCACCCACAAGACCGTTGCGCAATGTGACGTCATTCAGCAGCAGTGTCAGTGATTGCACGAGAAATGCCCAGCTGCGCGGGGCTGGGTTTAGTCCGGAATGGGCAATGCAGAGCAGATCGAAGTGCTTTAGCAGATGTACATGGGGACCCCTGGACGAGAAAGTTGGGGCATGCTGCAGGTCAGGGCAGAGCTGGGGAGCGGGTCAGGTTTGGTGTATCTGTATACAGGCTTGGGGCTGGAATAGCAGGGATGCCGCATGTCAGAACTAATTAGCATTACACCAGAATCCAACATGCTTTTTCCCTCCTCCCATTCTGCCCTCATGTAACTAGTCTGCTGCGGCCTGGTTACAGATTGGCATCTTTATCACTTTTAAATTCCATCTTACCTCTCTTTTGATCCCTCCCATTTACGTCCATCTCCTTCTACTTTCTGCCTGCATGGCAGTATCTGTAAATTGTTATCTCCCCGTCTTACTTCTCCTCATACAGCATCCTGCAATACTGCCTCCCAAGGACGCTGCAGAAACCTAAACGGGGTTGTTTTTATTTGGCTGGCAGAGGTGTGCATGGCAAACTTGTGCTCCGCCTGTCCGGGCTCTGCTTGGCTCTACATATTGTTTAGATTCCCGCCTTCCCCCTCGCACACTTCCATGGGCACAAAATTCAAACCCAGAACATTTCAAAGCAAATCAAAAGAAAGAGTATGGCTGGTATCTGTAAAAGCTCCACAAGGTCTGGGCATGGCAGAACAATCTTCCATCCCAGAGTCTTTTCCCACCGCCTCCACAGTCTATCGAAAAGCCAGATGGCACCTAATTAACAGACGGGCTATTCATTTGGATAGGAAAGGAGTCAAGTCCCTCCCCTGAATTTCACAGAAAGGGTCTGAACTGAGGAAGAGTCGCTCTGAGGCATTGGCTCAAATGAAATGTTTAAAATACAATGGAAATCAACTTTGCTGTCACCAGCAGTAGTTTGCTGGGCTGAATCAGTATTCACCCTCCTTGGCTCAGGCCTTTACAAATGTGTGACGCTGATTTGAACGATAATTAAAATAAGTGGGTAATTACGATGAAGGAATGAGAGAAAGATCCCTTCTACTTAAAGGGACACTGCATCGCGGCGGGAGGACAACTACCGTGTTGCTATTTTGCTGGAATGCCTTAGTGAGTGGGCATTTCATCTGCACATGGTCCTAGTAATGGAGGACATTATCCAAAGTGCACCTGCATGCAGAATGTAACATCTACACATACATACACAGTGGTGGCATGGACTGCATTGGCAAGCCATTCACAAGAATCTTACACGCTGGATGGAAAAATAATCATAGAATCATAGAATATCAGGGTTGGAAGGGACCTCAGGAGGTCACCTAGTCCAAACCCCCACTCAAAGCAGGACCAATCCCCAACTAAATCATCCTAACCAGGGCTTCGTCAAGCCTGACCTTAAAAACCTCTAAGGAAGGAGATTCCATCACCTCCTAAATTATCAGCACATTTAACTTTTATCTATTCCTCCACATGTTTTTACGCCAGAGAATACCAATATTTGGAAGTCTTTCCTATAAACATCTACAGTGAGATAGCCCAGGGGCTTGGCAACCCACCAAGGGAGGTAGAGGTTGAAACGTTGGGGGTAAGTAGCAATTGTGTGTGTATGTGTGTTAATTTTCACTGATCATGACAAGCCAAAGTGGTTTAACAGGGAAATGATCTACAGCAATCTTTGCTCCATGGGGGTCTTACTCGGATCTCACGTATATTGGTGTCAATCAGGAGCCATCCATTAACCACAGTGGAATTCCATTAGTCTAAAAGGGATGGCAACCCCAAACCTACAAAAATCACAAGTCAAGCCCCCCAAAACATTGGCTTAAAACCTCATGATGTTAAAAATAATAATATGTTTTGGGATTTTTTTATGTGCCTTCTGGTTTATGAGTTTTTAGCATCATACTCTGTTCACATTTTCAAGTTTATCTCCACAACCCTGAGAGGGAGAAACTTTCTTTTTAAAATGCAAGTGGAGAGTCTCACAAAATATAGCATGACTCCAGTCGCTGGGGATTTACACCCCCCCCAACTCTTGTGAGACTCACAATAAAATTACAAGAATTGGCAGCATTGTGGAGGGGGTGTAAATGATATTAAAATCAGAGCCCCACAGCCCACTCTTTTCAAAAGAAAGACTTTAAAACAAACACATTGTTCCCCTTTCTTTTCTTTCAGCTAACTACTAACAGCTCTCCATGCATAACATTTCATTTATCTCCTTATGGATTTTTCCCCCCTAAGTACTTCTGGTGTGACCTCAGCAATGATGGTGTTTCCCCCGTAAGAGAATCACAGCTGTGCCATGTGCAGGAAAGGGGCGGGTCATTCATCTAAACAAATCCTGTCTTTTTTCCATTTGTTTTTGTATGTAATTCTTACTTGATTATACCTGAGAACAGAAAAAGCCTGGAGGCAAGATGGCTCATCTTGCAGTGACTGAGATCCTGTTCTCGACCCCCCACTGGAGAATTTGGGACTTGAATGCAGATTGTTTTTTCCTGCCTGCTCGCCCTTGCACGTAAGCTTTTGGCTGTGATGTTCTTACTCCGGCCTTTAGCTCGTGTCATTTTGAAGCCCATTGCAGAGAGCATTCCCCAGAAGGAGACAGCCTGAGGTCTAATACTATGTAATTTCATTTGGCAAATTGCTTTTGGTGTCATTTCATTGTGGTCCACGGGCCAAATCCTGCCTCCCTATGGAAACGCTCCAACATGGGCTCATTTCTACACTGCAAATGCAATACTGCTGTGTGCCCATGTTCTGACAATTCAAACCTCCTCCTCCCCATACACAGATTAATTCTTCTAGGAGAAAAGACAACCTGGACAGGCTGGAAAACATGCACAGAGTACAAGGATCCTTCACTCTGTGCAGAGCTGCCTTTGGCAGATGAAGAATAAACCCTGGTTTAGAATGTATCCCAAGCTCTGACTGTTTAAGGAGAGAGGTAGGTAGTTCCTTCCCTACGTACAAAATTATTTTGGAAATGTGCAGTAAAATCTGCCTGCTTAAAAATCTCAGCCCAGATGGTGGTCATAAGGGTACCCAACGTGGCAGAGCAGGTACCCACTGGGCCACGCAGAAGTTTCCAGGAATGTAGAACTTTTGGTAGTGGTGCATTGGCATGCCTGAAACGTCACAGGCCAACAACCACAGGCCAGCTGACTGGAATCCCTGATACCTTTTGCCAGGACAAAGACTGCCAGTTCTCTCACAAAACCCTCTAATTTATTTGTTATTTTTTAATAGATTTAGGGCTCAGAAAATTGCAGGCTGATAGCAATGGAGGAATTCAGTCCTGCTGTGAACCAGCACGCATTTGTGTCTTATGTTACCACCTCGATGTTCCTCATGGGACATCATGCAGGTTCCATGATTTTGCCAACATCCCTCAGACCTGACCTACAACTATTGCTTTTTTCCAGTTATGGTTCCCCTACCACAGCTCTGCCATCAACCTTCTCTCCTAACCTGTCATCTCCTTCCAGCCCTGGGCCTCTGTAAAGCTGCTACTGTAAACAGCATTGAATTCAGAGGCCGTTTTGGGATGGGGACAATGCCCTCAATATGGATCAGGGTATGACCACAGTCCCAGTTTCCCTTGTGACCAAACTCAAGTCTCTAGAAATGGAAGACTGGTACATTTCTTCTTGCATCACTGACCTCCCCTCAGTTTGGTAGCTCACACTAATTAACAGCATGTTCCCCTTGAAGATTTCTAATCACTAGCCAGCCAATTTTCCAAGGAGAAATTTTTATCCTTTCCACTAGAATTAGCTTTTATGACACCTAACATAAGAGATTTAAAAAATTAGGTATTAAAATGGTCCATTGAGGGTATTTTTATAATCCACTCAGCTGTTTCCCATCTCCACCAAAGTGACATCTTTCAGCTATCATTTATGAAAGCCACCCGTTAACAGGCAAAGAACCTCTGCCTTCCATCGTCCTCTCTTGTGCTTTTCCCACTTATACTTCCTGCTAAATCTCCACAGCGTTGCTAAATCCAGGGAGCTTCGGCCATAGCTGGAAAAACCTTTCAGCAGCTAATTAGCATCGCAGAAATGTGGACGTCACATCCTGTGACAGCATAGAGGAAACATGTGCCCCACAAATATTTTGGACATTTAACAAGGATGACGCCCTCCATAGGCCCCATCCCTCCAGCCCCAAGGCTTTATCATTGTCCTGGAGCATCCTGGCCCTATAAGGAAGCTTCCAGGCCCAGCTCTGGAAGGAGGCATTCTGGGGACTGCAGTTCCCAAAGAGCATGCGAACTAAAGGCTTCAACAGCAAGGCAGGATGGGAAAGGGGGGTTATTTATCATCTCTGTCCTTTGCTAGAATGCACTTATATTGCCCTACAGTTCCAATGCACCATGGAAACTTGCCTGAAATCTGTAACAGGACCATACTGCACCTGCACCCTGCCTTAAAGGGGCACTGTGCCCTGCTACTATCATTCTCCGCTCTCCGCTTTGGGTCTCTGCTTAAAATTGATTCAGAAGACAGTGTCTAAATCCTGTTCTCGGTGATGGTTGGATGGACTCCCTAATCCTTTGCTACCCTTTCAGAAGAGGCAAAGATTCCAGTCCACTGGAGCTAGTCTGAGGGACTGCCGGCAGAATGCAGCAGATTCATTGTGGGGAGGGAGGGTAAGATCAGCCTAAAGCAGAAACGATCCCACACTGGTAAAGAGGAACACAAGTTCTGTGAGGAAATGATAGGCTTGAAGTTATGACAGTGTCTTATTTTTCATTCTGCAAAGCACCGTGTACCTCTATAATGCCATGGGAGTGCTTAATAATAATTGTAACTCCCAGGTGCTTAGATTTTTTTTCCTGCCAAGCTCACATTTGACAAATCCCGGTCTCATCTTAATCGCTGCTACAAAGTCCTACAACTGCTCCCTGCCCCAATTCTCCTAACCCGTGACACCCACTGCAGCCTCCTACACGCTCTGATAATGCACCACGCTCTGGCTTGCAACATACCTTTCAATTACAGTCCCGAGCCTATTGTCAGCTCTACCTGAGTCCTGCTCTGCGACCAGCCCGGCTTTTCGAGTCTAGGCTGATATATTTTCCGGCCCTCTCCAGATTATGCCTGCGGTGTTGTCTGCTCATGAAGCTGACAGCTTGCTGAAATGCCTGGCTAAGTTTGCTGAAACTCCAGTTTAAATTCCTCGGATGATCTGGTAGAAGGAAGAGCTTTACTTTGCCTTCTGTCCCTTGAAGTCAGCCCTGATTTAGAGGCTGCACGAGTGGAGGTTTATGGATGGCATCTCCTAATTAGACTTGTCAAAACCACTCTCAACACAGCACTGGTGCAGCTGCCTCCCAAAACTCTCCACTGATCCTGAAAGGCTACAAAGCTCAAAATAGAAATCGTTTCGTCTTTTAACACAGAGACACTTGGGAGCATGTCGTTCTCTCGAGGCTCGGTCCACACACTGGCTTCCCTTCCGTTCCCCTCCCTCCCTCTACCGGTCATTTCATTAGCGAGGTTATTGTCTTTGAAGGGACTAGGATGCAAAGCAATGGGACTGGGCAGAAGGCACGCTCCTCAGAGGATATTGATTTCTCATTTTCTGCAATGGGATTTCCATTTTTATGCTGACATTTATTCTCTTAATGCAGCACAGCCAGACCCAGCTTTTGCCAAAGCAGCCTGCAAAGTGCCCTTCTATGGAGGAAGCTGGCAGAATGTATAGAAAGGATCAGTGCACTAGGGTGACCAGACAGCAAGTATGAAAAATCGGGACGGGGTGGGGCGGGGTAATAGGAGCCTATATAAGAAAAAGACCCCAAAATCGGGACTGTCCCTATAAAATTGGGACCTCTGGTCACCCTACAGAACACTCACCCACTAACTTTTCATCCCAGGAGAGCTGAGGGCTTGTGTGGCTTAGGCCACAAGTGAAATGAGTTCTGTGGCCTCTCAGCCTTCTCCCTCATGGTAGCTTGTCAACAGTACAAAACCATTGCTCAGTGCAGTCTGCCTCCAGGCACTGACTACCACAGAGGCAACTAGAGGTGCTTGGCATTGAGGGGCGAAGGATATTTTATTGCTCCTAATATCTGGGTGCTTGACTTTATCCAATATTATCAGCCCCTCAGTTACTTCGCTACAAAACAATCACCTCAAGCTTTAAAAAAAGAGCCTGGTAGACTATTACAAATAGTCTGAACTCCTCCCTATGCCAAAAGTTTAAATGTTCCTGGGCTGTGGCCTCTCCGATGGCCACCTGGGTGCTCCTCTGGGGCAGTGACCTCTCTGACAGCCACCTGCACACTTCCTGGGCGCAGTGCACACTCCCTAAGGAGAAAGCGCTGTCCAAAACCAATATGAACACTCTCCTTCCTTGTGCAGAGGGGCTTGACATAAACTTTCTGCAAAACTGACTCCCTTAAAGGGCCATGTTCTAGGCTACAGAATCATGGTAGTATGTTTTACTATACTATGCTATTGCAAGACTATAGATTGACATTGTTTTTCATAGACCGAGGCCACAGCAATTTGTCACTACAGAACATAAACCCGGTGAAATCTGACTCTTCCATGCCGGGGGTGGCATTTCATACCAATCTAGGTGTGTTTCTTTTCTTTGACAGAGTGAATGCCCTGTTGTGGGGAGCAGAAGGGAAGGGCACTGGGGCAGGTCCCTCTCTTATGGAATGGTTTGCTCCTGTCCTCCGGGGCTTTAATTTTGTTGCACTCACAGAGGAGTCAGCACAGTGTTAACCGTGTGTCAGGCAAGATGTCTGGCCATATGGCCCAAAGCACAGTTTGGGCTAAAGATGAAGATTGAAATGAGCAGGTCAATTGTTCTCCTGTCACTTCAAAATGAAGAGGCGGTGAATGAACCTACATGGCCGATATAAGGTGCATTTCCCTGCTGCCGTAATTGTATCACAAGAACAGATGGTAAACAACATATACCATGACTGTCCAAAATGGCCCCTTGGCACCTCCAGTTAATGTAGCTTATCCTGGGTGAAACTGATGCCTGAGAAATCATTCCTTAACACCTAGTATACAGGGGCAGTTTATCCAGCCATCCACCTACCCAGACAATTGTACGCCCCTTAGCCACATGGTTCCTGGCAGTCAAACTGGAGGACAGCAAGTAGTGTCTCTCATTGGTCCCACGGAGTGACAACCCGCTCCCCACCATACACACACCAGTGTCACTTTTCCCATCATCTGTTTATAGGTCTTGGCAGTCATGAAAAGAACATGCCCCTGGCTGGTTGCCTGCTTCCCGGCTGAGTGCACACCACCATGCATCTGAAGCCAAGGTCCAGTGTCTCCTATTGTGCACCTCAGCTGGGACCTCATCCCCCTCATCCTCCCCCCACATCGTTGTATGGGCTCATTAAAACAGTGCAGCAAGTGTCTGCTTCCTTAGCCCAATATTTAGATGAGACAGCTTCGAAAACACATACAGGAGACAGGGTAGCAGCGTATCTCAAAGATGTGGATGGGGCCATTTGGGACTTGAGTCAAAGCCCTTTACGATCAGGTCCATGGGCACGTCACTTTTCCTTACCCAGAGAAGAGACTGAAATGACCTTAGATCGTATCAGTTTTTCACACTATGGCGTCATCAGCTAAAAAACCATGTTTAAAGATGATTGAGGCCTGGTTTCAGTGACACCATTTTGTTGGGTGGTTTGGCCGATCTCTGTGGATGGGGCTAAACTGCATCAAATGTGTGTTTAAAGAGCATATTTGAGGCCATCTCCAGTGTTCTTGCATCCACATTAAACTCAGAATTACGAAGTACGTCGGAGATTATAGATTTGCTTTGCTGCCTCCATGTTTGAACGTACTTTACCGCTGTCATCTCAACACAGTTCTTGGGTCAGTGTGGACAAGGCCTAAAATGGGACAACTGCCAAGGCTGAAAGGCTCAAAATGCAGGCATAAGAACGTAAGAATGGCCCTACTGGGTCAGACCAATGGTCCATCTAGCCCAGTATCCTGTCTTCTGACAGTGGCCAGTGCCAGGTGCCCCAGAGGGAATGAACAGAACAGGGAATCATCAAGTGATCCATCCCCTGTCACCCATTCCCAGCTTCTGGCAAACAGAGGCTAGGGACACCATCCCTGCCCATCCTGGCTATTGGTGGACCTATCCTCCATGAACTCACCCCTCATCCCTAAAAATTACACTAATAAATCCCTGCTACCCATACAAATGATATGCCAGTCGTCCAAAATCAGAATCTGAACGGGGGTGGGCACAGCGGGTTTCATCTCTCTGTTTGGATAATGCCAAACCAGCCTTCCCAGAGGCGTTTAATCCCAGGATACATGTGAAGAGCAAATTTATTTGCCTTTTGAGCCTATTGACTGGCACATATTATTTTAGAAGCACTGCCAGAGGAGCCTTGCCTATGGGGAACGAAGAAACTAAAAGCAGCATGTCTGGGGTGGCTGTGGGGACAGAAGTTGCAGCTTATAAAGGAAGCCCAGTTGAGTCTGGAAAATCTGCGATAATCATCATCATCATCTCAAGGTGGGATAATCCGATAATCAAAGCTTCTCAGGAAAAGCAAGGCACAAACCTCCATCTGGGATGTACCTCCGACGACGGCTTTAAATCCTTGCAGAATACTGCCTCACTCTACATCAGAGCCTCCGTGTCCAACAGTGTGGATGTAACCCCCGCTGGCTCCCGCCGTTCAATTAGCTCTTGGCTTTACTCTGCCTTCGTCTCTTCCTGTCCTCAGTGTTGAGTGTCCTCAATTCCACGCCCTGCCGAAAGTTACCCCTCTTTCCCCTTGTCTTTCAATGCACAGGCTCACCTCCCCTTCACTGAATCCGCTGTTTGTGTCTCAATTTATCCTCAACATACAGGAGTTTTATGGCACTCGTACGAAAGAAGCGGTACAAAGAAACCTGCCGCCATTGTCTGCACTAGCATTGGAGAGAGAGGAATTTCTTTGTTCATTCAATCCCAGAGATAAATTCCTTCGGCAAAACTTCTCACCTGGGAGAGTTGAATTTCAGCTGAGCAATGGTTGAGCTTCAGACTAGCTTCTGGTTTGACAGCCAATTTGTCCAAGTGCTCTAAAATTCACTTGCATGCTGAGATTGCCTTGAGATTTGCTGTCTCCCATCAGGGGTCAAGGTAAGATTCATTGTCCAAAATTTGGGGTTGTCATAAAACAATATTTTAAAAGCACAGATGGGAATTTTTTAAAAGTGCTGAGCTCACACAAACAGCCTAGGTATAAAACTTCATTGTGACTCATATGGTTTGTGTTCTGCTTAGGAGAGGCTGAAGATTTTTATTATTATTTACTATTAGTATTTAGAGCGTGTTAGAAAGTAGGGTTTTATTTCTGCACAGAATTTCAACAAAAACGATTTTTTTGTTGTTTTAACTGAAATTTGTCAGGGAAAATTCTGACTTTTTTTATCAAAAAAATTAATTATTGCCGTTTTTGTGTATTCTGCTTTTTGGAGAAAATATTAAAAATTTTCCACAGAAAGCAAACGCTTTTCAGGAAACATTTCATTTAGACAAAAACGTTTTTCAACAGAAAATTGCAGTTTCAACAGAAAGGTTTCCACCAGCCCCATGAGTACTGGATTAGGTGAGGCCCAAATCAGGGACCTGGGCCCCATGCCGCTAGGCACTGTACGCTCATAATGAAAAGATGTTCCTTGCCCCAAAGAGCTTACATTCTCATTATGAGATGAGAGGAATAGGTAGATGCAGACAGACAGATGGGGAGTCCAAGATAGTGGTATGACAGCTACAGCAGGGATCACCATATTTGGGATCAGGAAGGAATTTCCCCCCAAGTCAGAGTGGCAGAGACCTTGGGGGGGGGGGAGTCACCTTCCTCTGCAGCATGGGACATGCATGGGTCACTTGCTGGTTTAAACTACTATAAATGTGGATTCTCTGTAACTTGAAGTCCTTAAATCATGATTTGAGGGTGTCAGTAACTCAGCCAGAGGTTAGGGGTTTATCACAGGAGTGGGTGGGTGAAGTTCTGTGGCCTGCAATGTGCAGGAGGTCAGATTAGATGATCATGATGGTCCCTTCTGACCTTAAAGTCTCTGAGTCTCTGAGCTATCGCGGAGATCACAGCAGTCACACACATGAACTGCAGCAGGTTGGGGAAAAAAAGCAGCAAATGACTGCAACAAAGTACTGCAACTGCAAACAAAGTCGAGAGGGGCAGAGAGGAGCATATGGCATCTTCTGTTCCTAATACAGGGATTGATCCTGCACCCAGTGAAGTCAACGGTGCAGGATCAGGCACTTATAACACCGGCTTCCTTGTCGGGAGAAAACACTTAAAACCCGGAACCCTGGATTACTCTTGGAATAATTCATGAGTTTAAATTACAGGAAGAAAGATTTGAAAACTCCAGCTAAATTTGGAAAAATATAGTTCACCCACCACACATCCCCCTTCCCCAGATACCCTGAGGTTCACCTGTCCCTGCTTCAGTGGCGTAGCTTAGTGACAACTGAACATTTTTTACCTGCTGTCCCACTGACCTCTGTGGCCGCAAATTCCCTGGAATCATGTATAGTACTTTGAGAACCCAGAGCTTTCTTCCTCCCTCTCACCTATTCCAAGAAGCTCTGTGATAATGGCTGCAAGAAACTTTGGGGTGAGCTCATAGCTGCTGAGACAAAGATAAAATAACCTAAAATTCCATCCGCTCACAAATCTCTGTATTTGGAGCAAAAACCATACTCTTACTGAGAATTTTCAGCACGTACCCGCTATAGCTTTATGGTTTTGGCTCAGTGCGACACTGATGACTATGTACATTGGCCAAACTGGACAGTCACTACGCAAGAGGATAAATGGACACAAGTCAGATATCAGGAATGGCAATATACAAAAACCTGTAGGAGAACACTTCAACCTCCCTGGCCACACTATAGCAGATGTTAAGGTAGCCATCTTACAGCAAAAAAACTTCAGGACCAGACTCCAAAGAGAAACTGCTGAGCTCCAGTTCATTTGCAAATTTGACACCATCAGATCAGGATTAAACAAAGACTGTGAATGGCTATCCAACTACAGAAGCAGTTTCTCCTCCCTTGGTGTTCACACCTCAACTGCTAGCAGAGCACCTCACCCTCCCTGATTGAACTAACCTCGTTATCTCCACACTGATTTATACCTGCCTCTGGAGATTTCCATTACTTGCATCTGAAGAAGTCAGGTTCTTACCCACGAAAGCTTATGCTCCCAATACTTCTGTTAGTCTCAAAGGTGCCACAGGACCCTCTGTTGCTTTTTAAAGATTCAGACTAACACGGCTACCCCTCTGATACTTGATCTGCCAAAGTGACCTCCCAACCTTCCCACCAATATTTCTGACTCAGTTGAAAACAAACAACCCCCCCCCCCGGCTTCACTTAAAGAATTTCCCAGTGCGATGACGGTCTTCAACTTTGCAGGAGAAAGAGTTCTGTGTCATTGTACTGCGTGCCTTTCTCTGCGCATGCCCCAGGGCATGTGCACACATGTCCCGTTCCGTTTGATTCAGCAAAAGGCTCCCAGGTGGCGAGGGAGGCGTCCCTCTGAATGCACAAACTCTCTGCTGGCCCCTGTGCCAGATCTTAAAGCAAATTGTTTTCAATTCCACGCAGCATCTTTAAGCAAAATGGATTGTAGCAGCACAGGGGAAGCTGTCTGCTGCCTGGTAATAAATTAGCTGCTAGCAGAGGTAGCGGCGCTCACAATTCCATTTGCGATTTGAAGGGCTCACAGCTGCTTCTCATTTTCATAATAGCAAAAAAAGAAGAGAAAAGAGGACAAAGGAGTGACATGAAGCCAACCTCCAGATTCTTTCCAGTCACCGCTCTCCAGTAAAGAGATACGGTCAGATACTGCTTTCTTGTGATGGAACATTTTGAATGTAAAACTTACTGTTGCTGCAAGTGAAGGACTAGTTGCTTCTGCAGCAGTCAGGAATAGCAAGGAAAAAACATGGCCCAAGCTTACCCCACACATTACAGATCGGTGATTAAAGACATGGTCCCTTTTTCACCACCACTCCAGCTGCACTGTTCCTCAGTCCTGGGCTACAGCATGTTCTAATATTCCCCCCACAGCATTCTCAGTACAGTAACTCCTCCCTTAAAGTTGTCCCAGTTAATATCGTTTCGTTATTAGGTTGCTGATCTATTAGAGAGCATACTCGTTTAAAGTCACGCAATGTTCTGTTATAAGGTTGTTTGGCTCGCCCCGCTCCGCCCGCCCAGTGCTCCTGCCGGGGAGCAGGGTCGGAGCATGGGGGTTTACCCCACTCCGCCCACCCAGCATTCCAGAGGGGGAGCAGGCAAGCTCCCCGCCCCGCTCCCCGGCAGGAACGCCGGGTGGGCAGAGCAGGGCAAGCCCCCATGCCCCGACCCCACTATGCCCCTGCCTCAACCAAGCTTCACAATCATCACTGGTGAGTACAGTATTAAATTGTTTGTTTAAAATTATTTAAAACTTATACCGTATATGTATATAATGTCTTTCGTCCGGTGAAAAAAATTTCCCTGGAACCTAACTCCCCCTATTTACATTAATTCTTATAGGGAAATTGGATTTGCTTAACGTCATTTCACTGAAAGTAGCATTTTTCAGGAACGTAACTGCAACGTTAAGCAAGGAGTTACTGTACACCTCAATCCGGATGCTAATACACATCGACCATGAGCTGCAGCAGCTCCTGCTATCCCGTTGCTGATCTTTCTATGCCACACAGCAATGCCAACGTGCCTCAATCCACCAGCCCCCAGTCTTGGGCCTCCTCGCCCAGAGTTTTTCACTAACTTGTCTTTGCTTTGCTGGTTTTGTGGCTAGGAAGCATTATGAATTCCTGCCTGAGATGGACTCAAGCCAGGAAATATGGATCTAGCTGGATTTCAAACACCTCAAAGTTTGGGTGTGTTTGGATGCAGGGTTATGGTCCCGCCATTAAAAATTCCGATCCAGAGTGGATTCGGATTTTGAATATCCTTAAAATTCCCAGGAGCGTTTGGATTTTGGGGTTTGGTTCTGACCCATCTCCAATGGCTGCACAAAACTTGCTAGCGTAGAAATTAAATTTCCCATTAGCAAGACTCTGACTTGGAAAGAAAAGAAGATGTTTGTCCCTAAATAGTCAAAGCAGTGCACAGAGATTTAGCTGTGCTACTCCTATGAAAGCCAGTGGGAATTACACAGTCAAATCCCTAGGTTGTGTTTTGAATATGCTATGGTGAACATCTGGAGGACTATCCTCCACAGACTAACATTTTTAGACTCCCTCTGAGCCCAGCCCACAAGATCCCAGGGAAACACTATGACAGCCTGGGAGCAAGAAAAGAGCAAGAGATCTGTATAAAATAATGACAGCAAAAGCAAACCAGTGTATCTTTATTATATGCCTGCAAACACAATTACAGCAGCGAGCACGTGAAAATGAAAAACGTGAGAGAGGCCAAGAAAAGGGAAACACATCTCAGAGCAACAGCAGACCCTGCACATGTGCAAAAGGATGGGACCGTTCTGGAGAGACTGATACAAGCCATTAATATTCCATGAGCATATGGATTCTTTGCTCCCTAATAGAAATGTTAAGATCTCAGAACTGTGAATCATTCAGTCAAGTTCTGCTTTATACAGGCTTTTGCTGCTCGCAGAAAAAGAAAGGAAATGTTTGGTGCCAGGTAGCGTTATTTCCTTTAGTAAAGTATCAAGAAATTTAAGAAGTGTTATATCCAGTTTAAGGCTCAGGCCAAATTTTGTGCCCTAAGCACTGAAGAATGAACTGGTGAAGCATGTAGATGGGCTTATGGGCAGGGATTCCTTCCTTCTTCTCTGCCCCATCCATCTATCCCCCTCTTCCTCAACAGGGCCCCCTATAGGTGCCATTTGTCTTTCTGCGCAATCATCTCTGCTCAGTCGTCAACCGTGTTCCAGAACTCTTCAAGAGGTGTGAAAGATTCTGGGCAACATCCAGGAATTCGGGAAAACCTGCTGTGCACAGCTGAGCACCAACAGGGACCCTTCTAGCACACAAGCTGCAGTCTTGCCACATGCAGTACCATCAGCAGGAGTTGTACTCCTGGCGCAACGTCAGTATATGCATTGCAGACGGGCAGCGAGGCTCAGGTGGGAGAATGTCCCTCCTGGCCTGCCAGAGGACAATGGTGTTTATATTTTAAAACTAATAGACAAATGGTGGCAATTGGATGGTTAGTGCTGAGTCTAGAACTTCCCTGAATACAGAAATGCTAGATGATTGAGAGAGCGGTTCCTAGCAGATAGTCTGAAAGACTTAGGAGCTTGAAGTATCAAAATATCACCCCCACATCCCAGGCTTTTCTTCTCTGTCTGTTGCATCGATCTGCTGCCACTGGTGCATGTTTTTTGTTCCTGAAATTAGCCATTATGACACAGCTGAGGCCATGAGAGGACCACAGTGCTGCTGCTGTGAGAAGCCTCTCAATTGTGGTTTTGAAATGCTGGTGGCCTGTCTGTGCGCTGTAGGGCTGTATTCCACACTAGCTTGGCACAAGCCGGCACAGAGAGAGGATTAGGGCTTGCTGGAGAAAGGCTATCACGCCCATAGTTAAGCGGACCCAGCACCCCCCACAACACCTCTATCGGCAAGGGCTTTGTGCAGGGCAGGAAGTGAGTTTGCACCATAGCGACTGATGGCACAGTACCAACAACTATCTGGAATGTCCTATTAAGAGTTTAGGCTTAATATGGTTCTAGTACTTTTCATTTATTTATAATCATTCAGTTGGATGGCTCCTGTTTTATCCTAGATTCCAAGGCCAGAAGGGACCATTGTGATCACCTCGTCTGACCTCCTGTACGATACAGGCCATCAAGTTCCCCCCAAATAATTCCTAGAGCCGAGCTTTTAGATAAATATCCAGTCTTGATTTAAAAATGGCCACTGATGGAGAATCTATCACAGCCTGAGGTAAATTGCTCTAATGGTTAATTTCCCTCACTGATAAAAATTTTAGATTACACAGTCAGTAATCCCAGAATCTAATGAGTGAGGTAACTATATGATTAAGCCAGGGATCGGCAACCTTTGGCACGTGGCCTGCCAGGGTGAGCGTCCTGGTGGGCCGGACCGGTTTGTTTACCTGCTGCATCTGCAGGTTCGGCCGATTGCAGCTCCCACTGGCCGCAGTTCGCCGCTCCAGGCCAATGGGGGCTGCGGGAAGTGGCCGATCCCTGGATTAAGCGATGGCTTGCTAGCCCCTTGATGCTGAAGACCTGTTAACCCACAGGACACATACAGCATGGGAAGGGTCCATGTAGGCTTCCCACCAAGGAGGGATTGGTGGAATTACAGGATCTTCTACCCATTCACTTCTAGGTCTCTGCTGAGACTGACATCGCATTTTGATAATGTCTCACGATATAGGCAACTCACTGCTAGCAATTAGACTGAGTTCACCAGCATGTTACCTGTGGGCTCCCAAACAGGTATCAGATGGTAACAACTTTTGACCACTACCAGTCTTGTTGGATGATGAAAGATTGCATCCAAGATAGCAACAGGAGGGAGGGATAGCTCTGTGGTTTGAGCATTGGCCTGCTATACCCAGTGTTGTGAGTTCAATCCTTGAGGGGGCCATTTAGGGATATGGGGCAAAAATGTGTCTGGGGACTAGTCCTGCTTTGAGCAGGGGGTTTGACTAGATGACCTCCTGAGGTCCCTTCCAGCCCTGATATTTTGGGGGGTGGGGGTAAGAGATAGTTCAGTGGTTTGAGCATTGGCCTGCTAAACCCATGGTTGTGAGTTCAATCCTTGAAGGGGCCACTTAGGGATCTGGGGCAAAATCAGTACTTGGTCCTGCTAGTCAAGGCAGGGGGCTGGACTCAATGACCTTTCAAGGTCCCTTCCAGTTCTAGGCAGTAGGATATCTCCATTAATTTTTATTTAATTTAGCAATCTCCTGAGTCACCCTGTCCTTCGGTGGCTCTGGTCTGCCTGTCTTTTTACTGTACACTCCACTTATGGTTCCGTGGGAAATGAGCAAGATGACACCAGGCCAGCCCCTGGACAGCAGCCACCCACTTCACTCACCCTCAGCAGTGGGTTCTGACTGGCAGAGATGGCAACGTCTAATCAGTAACAGCAGCAGGACTGGGAGAGCCTGGAGACTAAGGTAACTCAAATTAAGTCAGCTAAATGCACTTAACTATGCATTTAATTTAAATGCAACAGGGTAGCTGTTACAACCTAATAACATTTCAGGACGATGAGGTAGGGAAGTCTGCATAATCCATTCCTAGTCTGCTGACCCACAAGAATATAGCTACTGAGCTTTCAGCCTGAAATCAATGGGGGTTTTCCCCTCCCTCTCTAACAGTCTTTTGAGCCTAGCTGTGATTTAAGCATCCATTACTTCCTTTTGTAGTTCATTAAATACATTAATCATCCTCTGAACAAAGAAATTTCTCCTGAATTCCCTACAGGCCAGACCTCCTTCTTGGCTGCAGCATATCTCAGCAGCCCAGCCCTTGTTACAGTGACAACAATACTTTCTAATAAGTGCTTCCATTTCCTCTGCTGGTTCTGTTTCCCCAACTGGTGCCATGCACTGTACAGAGGGTCTAAAACCTCTGTCCATGCTCATGCCTAAGCCCTCTCCCTTGTGGTGTGCTCCTGCTTAAGGCATAATCCACATGGCTGTCACCTTTAGACCAGATCTTCACTACATGACATTTTATTGCAGTCCCCATGCAGGCAGTGTCCCTCTCTAGTGGTAGTTGCTCCGTTAATGCAATACCTGCAGGTTTCCATGCCTTGTGGCCAGGGGCCGAGTGTTGGGACTACGTGAGGGTGGAGCCTTTGGATCCATTGCATTGTTTGTGGGATGGTGTTTCTAGATTAGTTTATTCTTCTCGCTCAAAGGGTGGGGTGAAGCCCTGGCCTCAAAATAAAGGACTGAGAGCAGGGACTGAAGGAGTGGGGCTGGGGGCAGCAATGCTCCTGGGACAGCAGGGGGGGCGTAGTCCTCTAGAAACAAATGTGAGTAAAATGGATTCTGAGGGCTTGTTGAGGGCAATACTAAGAGAAGCTGGAGAGCAAGTCGTTGTACCCAGAGTTCCCTTCCGGTGACATCACTAGAAGACAGGGGCAGAGTGGTAACTCTGGGGGTGTTATGGGGTATCAAGTCTGGAGTTCCGTTGCATTTATTATGTGGTGAGGGGCAGGGTCTGAGTCCAGCCCCAGGCTTGGCAGGCTCCACTCCCTACACCTAGAGATCGTGGGGGAATTGCTGGAGGCCTCTTGCCTCCGTGCTGATGTTTGGCTCCAGTGGTGTCTGTTACTCCCTTGAGCCAGCATTCTGAACACTGGGGGAGGCAGCCAGTTGCTGCAGGAACTCATGCTGGCTTGCTCTGGAGGAGAGGGTCCAGCAGAACCTGGCTGGACCTCTCACCTCTTCCCGTCCCCTCCAAACCCAGCAACCTACAGCAGCAGGTGGTAAGGGAGCAGGGGAGGAACCAAGCATGGATCAGCTGGCACAGGTTCCTCTTTGTGTGTGTATGTGGGAGGGAGGCGAGGGACTAGGGGCCTGTTGAAGTCAGATCTTTCCACTGGCTACAGTGGGCTGGGGATCAGGCCCTGAAGGCATCACAGTCAAAAAATTCCCAACACAGCTATAACCCCTGCAACCAGTCCCTCCATTTTTGCTGCCCTTCCTCCTTTCTCAGCACTACCACATCTCTCTTAGCATTTCTTCCTATCTTCTCCTCAGCCATAGAATTTCACTGTCCTCCATGCATTACTGCCTCCTGGATCTCTTCTGAATTCTCAGCTCCCACCAATCCCACCTGGTTTTTTGCTGCTCCCCTGTCAGGGTGCTGACACAGTCCAGAAGAGCTCCACTCCCACCCATTCATGCGAGCAAAGCCTTCTGCGGTCTGTTAGTGCTGCTTGGATGCAAAACAAACTGACTCAGGAGCTCTGGGGACATCAGCTGTGCTGGCAGGTAGCAGGAAAACCACAGCTGAACACTATGTTTATATGTATTGCTCAATGAAATGTTATCCAAGTAAAGAAGGGCAAACTAAAGTTGGGGGTGGGGGAATAGCCCCCACCCCTGGCAAGCAAGTTCCTTGTATACTGCATCTAGGGCACATCTTCACTACCCGCCGGATTGGCGGGTAGCAATCGATCTATTGGGGATCGACTGATCGCGTCTAGCGAAGACGCGATAAAGTCGATCCCCGATCGCTCTGCCGTCGACTCGGGAAATCCACCATGGCAAGAGGCGGAAGCGGAGTCGTCGTCGGCGCGGCAGCGGTCGACTTGCCGCCGTCCTCACAGCCAGGTAAGCCAACCTAAAATACGCAACTTCAGCTACACTATTCACGTAGCTGAAGTTGCGTATCTTAGGTCGACCCCCCCCCCCGTAGTGTAGACCTAGCTAAGTCACCGAAAGAGTTTTGCGGGCCTAATAGCAGTCCCTGAAGCCCGTGACCTCGCATCACCTTTCTACTCTGTCTCCATTACCACAATTCCAGGACCTCTGTTATTTAGTCAAAGCCAAGATTTTTTTTTTATAGCCACATAAGAGCCCTGCCATCAGCTGACCATTACTTACATCAGTCTTGTTTGTACTACGCTACTTTGTCTGCACAACTAGAAAAAGCCCCTCTCGCTGAAGCCCGAGCACGGCAATTTGCCTCTGTTCCTTGTTGCCTCTCGCTGTCACTTTCTCCAAGAGATCAGTCCGGGTTATGAAGCATAAGCACATCTCCTTTCTGTAGCCCTGGAGCTGGGTGAGGCAAGGGTTGAAGTGTGAACAGTTTTCGGGGCGGGGCGGGGGAGGGGTAGAAGTTACTGAGAAAGAATAAAAACATTTTTTGAAAAGTGCACTGGAGGGATTGATTGGGTACGGCTATTACAGAGCGGTGAAAGGAAATCAACCAGAGAGTGTTATTGTGCAGGCGAACGGCTGATTGGGTCAGCACGACCAAGGGACAGTTACAGTCTACATGATGTTAACAGGGATGTGTATTATTTGGACATATGCCACGTGGAGAAGATGCTGGCTTGCTAGTGGCTGGGTTTTCTGATACCCTTCCTCATGCTTGGGAGCACCTTAAAGGCCCACTTGCTTTCCTTGCCTTCTCACTGTGAGCCACTCTGGCCCCAAGTACATACAAGTGTCTTTCTGAGATGAGAAGACAAAGCTACCTCTGTTCCAAGTGAGGATGTTAAAATAAAATAATTCTTATCTGTGTTACTAATGTAACACCTTAGAAAATTCCAGCTGGGAGGATCTTAAAGATTCTAATTCACTTTTTACACCTAAGGTTCTCATTTTCTTTTGTTTTTTTTTGGCATATCACTCAAATTGGATATTGCAACTAGGCTGAGACTTGTTTCATTTTTTGCTTCTCCTATCTTGATTTTAGTAAAGCTTTTGACAAAGTCTCACATTACATTCTCATAAGCAAACTAGGGAAATGTGGTCTAGATGAATTTATTATCACCATGGGAGCACAACTGGTTGAAAGCCCATACTCAAAGACTAGTTATCAATGGTTCTCTGTCAAACTGGGAAGGTGTATCTAGTGGAGTGCCACAGGGGTCAGTCCTGGGTCCAGTACTAGTCTATATTTTCATTAATGACGTGGATAATGGAATTGAGCATATGCTTATGAAATTTGTAGATGGTACCAAGCTGAGAGGGGTTGCAAGCACTTTGGCGGAGAGGGTTAGAATTCAAAACAACCTTAATACATTTTTTTAAAATGGTCTGAATTCAACTAGATGAAATTCAATGACAACAACTGCAAAGTACTTCACTTAAGAAGGAAAAATCAAATTTACAACTACAAAATGGGGAATAACTGACTAGGTGGTAGTACTTCTGAAAAGGATCTAGGGATTATAGGGGATCACAAATTGATTCAACAATGCAATGCAGTTGCAAAAAAGGCTGATATCACTCTGAGGTGTATTAACAGGAGTGTTGTAAGTAAGACATGGGAGGTAATTGTCCTGCTCTACTTGGCACTGGTGAGGCCTCACCTGGAGTACTGTGTCTAGTTTTGGTTTCCACACTTTAGGAAAGATGTGGACAAATTTGAGAGAGTCCAGAGGAGAGCAACAAAATGATAAAAGGTTTAGAAAACTAGACCTATGAGGGAAGGTTAAAAAAAACTGGGCATGTTTAGTTTTGAGAAAAGAAGACCTAGGGGGGACCTGATAAGAGTCTTCAAATATGTGAAGGGCTGTTCTAAAGAGGATGGGGATCGACTGTTCTCCATGTCCACTGACGGTAGGACAAGAAGTCATGGGCTTAATCTGCAATAAGGGAGATTTAGATTAGTTATTAGGAAAAACTTTCTAACTCTAAGGGTAGTTAAGCACTAGAATAGGCTCCCAAGGGAGGCTGTGGAATCCCCATTGCTGAAGGTTTTAAGAACAGGTTGGACAAACACCGGTCAGGGATGGTCTAGGTTTACTTGGTCCTGCCTCAGCGCTGGAGGCTGGACTTGGTGGCTCACGAGGTTCCTTCCAGCCCTACATTGCTATGAGTCTATGCACTAGCACAGTGCTGTTGCGTTTGAATCTCCAGCCCTAAAAGGGAAAATATACATCTAAAAATAATTATTTCTATTGGATTTGGGCAGAAAAAAAACTCATTATGACACTCTTTGTAATATCCTCATTAGGATTTCAACACACAGAGAGAGCTTTTTAATATACCAAACGCAACATCTAGGCCTGACTTGTTCAGTTGTGTTTCTTTTATAGATCATTTCAGATAGAGAAGGGGGTGAGCAAAGAGTGGAAAGCGATCAGCACCCGGAGGACATAATTGCACCACTGCTTATTCTTTCTGAAATCACCTCTATAAATGCTGCCTGGCCACCTTTTACCCATGCAAGGCTTGTCCCGTTTTTGTCACTAATTAATGTCTGGGATCCATCCCAGGAGACAGGTTAGATTTGCAGGTGTGAAATTCCCCCTGTTCCTACTATGAGTCTTCTGAATCATGGCTGTCACATTGGCTTTTCTCCACGGCCCTGGCACCTCTCCTATTGCCCGCGAGGAAAACCAACGCCGTCATTCAGAGAATAAATATCCTCCCGTCCTCTGATAAAAGAAAACAAACCTCAGTGAATAGGGTTCATAGAGTCAGGTTTGTTTAACACTATGTAACAGACAGAGTAGTGTCATGTCTGCCAAATGGCAACCTGGTATTGTCCACACCACCTACAGATTATTCCAGATGAGATTCCAACGGGGATTCTCCCAGTCTGCTGGTGTTCAGACACTTTAGTGACAGAAGCCATCTAAGCATATAGATAGATTAGACCAGGGGTAGGCAACCTATGGCACCAAAGGCGGCACACGAGCTGACTTTCAGTGGCACTCACACTGCTGGGTCCTGGCCACCAGTCTGGGGGCTCTGCATTTTAATTTAATTTTAAATGAAGCTTCTTAAACATTTTAAAAACCTTATTTACTTTAGATACAACAATAGTTTAGTTCTATATTATAGACTTATAGAAAGAGACCTTCTAAAAACATTAAAATGTATGACTGGCACGCACAACCTTAAATTAGAGTGAATAAATGGAGACTCGGAACAGCACTTCTGAAAGGTTGCCGACCCCAGGATTAGACAAAGACTATACTAGACATGTCAAATGTCTTCCCCCTACTGGCGGTAGCAGTCATAAAAGCAAATTTCTCTGTGCATGTCTTCTGAGCTTCCTCTCCTTTTGGGAGCAACTCAAGGGGCCAGATCCCATCCTTGTTGCTAATTGCTGGCCAGACACCAGCACAAGCTCAGTCAACTAGCAGTCACCCAGCTGGTAGGCATATCCTGCATGTTCCCCCAGCACAGGTCCCAGCTCAGGATTTTGTCGGCAGAAGCAATATGATAGTCCCACGCTCACGGGAGCTGGAAGGCAGCTGCTTTCTGGCAGATCTAGGAGGAGTTTACTCCTTCTCTCTTCTGGAAGTCACTCTTTGCAGATCTTTGGCAAAATTCACCCCCTTCAGCTTTACCTACCCTATTTATGCGTGGATTTGACTGTATGGTGGTAACATCTCATTTAACAACCATTGGCTTTTAATCAATATACCGATCCCACAGGGTGTCGAGCACCCTCAACACCCATTGACTTAAATGTGAGTTGACAATGCTCCATTGCTCACAGAAGAGACCTGACTACATCTGTTTATAAAATCTAAAGAGAGGCATTCACTCGCAGCAGCTATTGCATTAACTCAATGTCATTTGATCATTAAACAGGTATTTCTGCTGGTTTAGATCGTGTGAAGTAGGCATCTCTATCACTGCAGAAGTACATTGTTTACAGTATTTTTATAGCACTACTCAACCCCCGCCACCCCTACACCACTCCAAAATTTACATAATATCCTAGGACAGGCCTCTCCGGGATTAAGGAAGTTTAATTACAAAACTGCATTTTAATTGATTGCTGCCGGAATAATTACAAGCAGCGCCATTCCGAGCAATGGCGACCACTCGGTTTGTCAACAAAAAGGGATTTTTAATTCCTCATACAATAATTGTTTAATTAAATCACATTTAGATCCTCATTTGAGAACATTAAAATGGGTGTCTTACTTCCTGCCACTAAAAAAGGTAATTTGAGAGACGAAGAGCAAGGTACAGAAGCACTGTATGCAGATGGGTATCTCAAGCAAACAAACAAAACCATTCGTGTGTAGTTAGTCCTTTATATATTATTATTGCTATCAAATTATCTTGGCATTATAGGTAAGAACCTAATCAAATAATGAGAGATCAGGACAGATCTCTTCTTAGTTGGTTCTGCTATGTAGTTTTACAACACAAACCCATTCCTCTTGTTTTCATTTTCTAAAGTATCACTGATTTTATTAATAGTATTATTAGTCCAATAGCAGTACCCATTCGGGATCACCCAATCAGCGATGGGCACTGTACACGCACAGATGGAGAATGATATAACGAAGTATTATGGTCTGGATTTTCAGCCTTCAGCCTCCACGCGCATGCAGCTGAAAATTCATGCACTTTGCATGTGCAAACACCTGCATGCCATGCCACGAATGCTAATGCTTGTGTCCATCTTTTAAATTGCCCGGTACCTAGGCACACACGAAGGCTAACCTTTGCACCAACAAAAACCCATTGGCTCCAGTGGGTTATAGGGGTGCAAATGCTAATACTTTTCAGTAGGTGGTTTGACTTGCAAGTGGTGGTGTGCATGAGTGATGGCCACCATCCTTGACTGACACCTTAGGGATTGAACCCTGCACCTCCAGAGCAAACAGCATGAGCTAAAAGCCATTGCTCAGTAATGTGGGGCTGTAAAAGCTCATATCCTTGGTACAGGGGAGATCTGTAACACACACTCCCCAGTAGGTTACTCATGCATCAATGGAGACCTAGTAGAAGCTTAGCTGAAACTAACCTTCAGTAGGGGCAGGCTCAGTGCAAATCTCTTGTACACAACTCGTTCGTTGCCCTATGATCCCTGACTACAATCCTTGTCTTCAGCCTGGTCCTCCACTTGGCTATGCAGTTGTAGCTGCGTCCTAAGCTGCAGCATTCTGCATTTCCAGGAGCTGGCATTTCACACAATTCCACCAATACCTCTCAGGTCTGAACTGCAGCTGCTGCAGCTGAGCGGACACGGACTGTCAGTCCCAACACAAAGCACGTGGTGGGTTTTGTGATGCAGACAAAGCTCACTGGAGACCACAACATTCATTTCCAATTATGACCACAGCCAGAATCTGCGCTCGGGTCTCTGAAGGTGACTGGAAAGTTCTATATAACCTTTTGGGCCACTGAATTCCAGTACAAACCCTGCTGCTATATAATGTCACGATTTTGCCCGTTAGACTAACCTCTCGCTGGAATATACTTCTGTGGTCGGGTGGGCTGTAACATTAGTACTCTCCCAAAATAACTGTCTCGCTGATAAAAGATGTACGACTACAGCTGCTGCCATCTGAGCTGTAGGATATCTCCTTTAACTCATGACAGTGGTCAGTCCCACATTCTCCCTGTAACCCAGCCACATGGGGGCTACATAACACACACTGACACAAACACAAAGCCAATACATTACCCTATGTCTTGTGGGTCAGAGTTAAGATGGTTATTGGAATGTGCCCAGTGAATTTTTCACATGCAAGCATGGTTATTCACCACATGCATGAAATGAGAGGTTATTGGATATTAATTTCAATTACGGTCACTGGTTATTTTCATAGCTCCATAAGGCGTAGAGGATTTTTTAAAAATGTCCTGTTCTTCTTACAGGGTTAGGATAAGGGAGTTAAACGTCTTACAGTACATACCTTTCAGTTAACCAATGTCTTTGAGTTGGAATATTCAATATTGCTCTGTAACAGCATAAATGTCAAGCTCAGATCCATCAGAAATCACAAGATTATTTCTGTGCTGTATTGCCGCTGACTGATGGCCTGGCAACCAGTTGCAACAGACTGATATTCCACCTGGCTTATTGCTTTGAGGGACACCAGATCATAATTGTCAATCCAACATCCTCACTGATGTGCAGGCTCTGTGCATCAGCACTGTTACCTGCCCCATCGCCGGGGGTGACTGGTTACATCCTGTCGAGTGAATTCACCAATTGTGACAACAGAGCTTATCCATCCTTATTGGGTAAACAGTTCTAGGGCAGGTAGTGTAGACAGTGGCACAAACAGTGGATGAAATGCATTTTGCAAGCTGTCCTCTTGCACCAGGCCCTCGTGCTGCTACCTTGTTAGTGCCTCACATGCTACCTAGCTCGGCTTCGTACTACCGCAGTGACCACCGGCTCTTAATACTTATTTTGCATTTAGAATTGCCACGAGGACACGGGTGACGGTGGCAGACTGAATTCTGGCATGAGGCAGGGCTGCAGGCGTCTGATCTATTAGTTTACTCAGGTCCCATGCTAGACTTCTTGGTACATGAAGCACCATAGACAGAGCATTTGGAGATGCAGGTAATTCAAGTTAGAGAAACAGTGGCATCTTCTGTATCTCCATGGAAACAAACAATCTGTATCTTTAGTCAGTAACGTATATTATCTTCTAAAAATGATAGGTCCACCAAGCACTTAGGGATTTTATTCCCCACAAATAAAGGGATCTTTGCTCTTCCACCCTGCAGATGTCTAGGCTTGGCACTCAGGAGGGGAATTCACCAGGAGATGACAGCCTACTTTCAGGCTAGATGACTGGATTAACTCCCTTTTTGTGCCTGCAAAACAAATGCTGCTTTCCATAGCCTTGGAGAACAGACTTTGGGAAGCTTTTAATTAAAAAAAAAAATCGAGACTAAATGAAGTTGGATTGCATGGAGCGCTTTGTCTGTCTGATCTAGGACAACGTGTCCTACATAAAACTTAAATATAACATCCAGCCAGTGAAGCTTTCCATCTCTTTGGGGGGCCAGCTCGCTTTCATTTAGCCTTTGTCAGCCCACATCCCCCTGTGTACTAATGATACAGGGTTTCCTCGTGGTCCTGCTGTCATCACTAATGGCTGTGGAGTAAACACAGTCATCAGAGACAGGTGTACAGAGGGAGGAGGACTGAAGATCAGACACAGTATTCTGTGAAACAGGCCTGCACCGGAGATCAGATTCCACCGGTCCTGCTTAGCGACCTGCTACCAGATCAGGAATGGACAAGTCCAAACGCAGCCCATAATCCTCTCCTGGGTAGGTCGTATCCCCCTTTGACAAATATCAGAGGGATCTTTCTTTTTCTTATACTTTGGCAAGGCTTGTTTAGCTTGTTCTGCCAATAAAGTCTCATTGAATTGACCTGAAATAGTTTTTTTCTGACTTGATGGAAGCCTACCAGTTGGCTCAGAGAGGACTATTAAGGAAAATAAAAAATCTTTACAGTAGTCATTAGCTACTACAGTGAAAAAGTGGCCAAATTATTACCTTTCTCTCTCTCTTTTTTTTTTAGCGCTGTCTGAAGAATTCCAGGATTTCAAAACCCTCTGTTTACAGACCTCACAACAGAAACACGTAACCCTCCTTCCTCCAAAGAAACACTTCGTTAATTCTTCCGCTTGTACGTATTGGGTTATTTTTCCAAGGGAACATTTTTTTTCCCCTGTGCATTTCTTAGCAGAGGAGAACAGTTTGTATCCATATCAATCTGGCTAGCCACATGACTAAACTGCAGAGAGGGTGTTTCAGTGAATCAAAAGGATACTACAAACGTTAGCCAATAACAATGCACCAGGAATCACAAAAAGAAGGCTTTCTTATATCCCTCCAGTCCCTACTGCCAGTCCTTAAATACACACACGGATTGAAAGCGATGAGTATAACACTGGATCAAATGAAAGAATTCTTTGTGCATCAAGTCACAACAGGCTCTAGTCTCTCTAACAAAGCACTGGACTGCACAATACAAAGAGGGGAGCCCTGCAGTATTCCCATTTTGAACTGCGGGTTTTTTTTCCCCATTCCTTTTGTTACTGCTAATCCTGATATTACCTGGCGATACATTCTTTTTGCTCCCGACCACCCCACATAACGAGAAGCCGTCCAATAGGCAGCGTTCTTTAGTAACATGCAGCTAAGCCATATTCATGGTTCTGCTGTGGTAGTTCTCAGAAACACTTTAATGGCACTGATAATTCCAGCAGAATTTGAAACCAGACCTCTCTCCTTTCTCTCATTATTGGGCATGTCCCTTGTTTTAAATCCAGCCTCTGATAGCTGTAAAAAGGGTGCTAGATGCAATCTGTTACTTCCACCAGAAATGTTGCCTGGCTAACCTGAGGCTAGAGAAAGAGGTGTTCTATTAAGTAGCCCATTCCACGCCCAGAAGTGGGGTGTGTGTCACATCAGGGCTATGACAAACATAGGAGCGAGAACTGAAATGAAACCCCACCATGAAAAGTGTGGGAGAGATTAAGAAGCAGAGAGTAACTGCAAGGTTTTTACATAGCACTTTAAAATCATCAACAGAGAAAATATAAGACATCTCGTGAACAACTGCAGCGATACCTAATGCCCAAGTCCTGAAACAAACCAAACAGAATCAGAAATCTCTTGTACAGAGTTTCTTTACATGGAGCTGATGGAGGATTTCAAGTTGGGAGCAAGAGCCCCTCTACATACATCCCTCATTTCAGAGGAAAAACCAGCCAGGATGAATGCCACAAAAAAGAGAGAGAGTACGGAAAGCCATTACTTACAGGTGTACGTCATTTCAAAGCTGTCGCTAATATTCACAATGTCAATCTGGGGAAGCAGTTTAGGGGGTTCTGTGAGCTGAGACAATGCAAACCTAAAAGCCGCATGTTCCTGGGACTGCTGATTAGGAAATAATCCCCCTAGAGAGAAAAAACAAAACAAAGCAAAGGTCTTAAATGCATCCACATTGCAAGGCTCGTTTGTTACAACCCATCTTTTGACAGGAAGCTACTGCTCCCCAGCTCAACGAATGCTACTCACGTGCGGCTAGACTCCATAACTTCCCAGTACGGCGAGAAACAAGGGGATATGTGCTTAGGCCTCTTTTGTAGCGGGTGCCTTATGTCAGACATGTATCCAAAATATGCCAGCTCACACATTTCCCTCGGCCTGGCAGTGGCTAGCATGGGATTGAGCCTATTGATTTGGGGTAAGTCCCCGGCATAACGGTAAGGGACAAGAACTGAAGTACTGCCAAGATATCCTTATGAGGGAGAACAGCATCTCTCTACCCCCCCGTAACCAGTGGAGAAAGCACCTCATGCAGCTCACCCGTCTGTAGGCCCACATTTGATTCTGCCCCCCTCCCTCCCGACTCACCACAAACAGCCCAATGGACTCAAATGCGCTACTCTACTCAAGGAGTAAAGTGCTACTCGGAAGGGGTAAGGCTGGCAGAATCAGACCCGGAATGAATAATAATTGGTGGCTGGGGACTGAGGGAAGAGAAACTCCTAAGACGGTTGTTGTGAAGGCGGAGAATTAAGCCTTCTTGACAGGCCACCTGCTGCTAAGCAGGGATGAAGTTCGCTGCCCTGAGAAGACCAGCATTTTGTTTTACAGGTGACAACAGACAAAGCCTGCAAGACCAGTCAAAAATCTGACCATGACGGGGTTTGCCCACTGAGATGGTTGCCAGGATCCCAGGCAAGCCCTGGAATTATAGTACAAATCGGATAGGACTTGCCAGTCTGGATCAGACCCAAGATCCATCTAGCCCAGCATCCTCTCTCTGACAGTGGCCAGCACCAGCTGCCTCAGGGGAAGTTGTAAGAGACCTTGTAGTAGGCATTGATGGGATAACCTGATCCCAGGGAAAGTTTGCTTGTGACTCCCAATTTTTAGAGGTCAGTTTCTGCTCTAGAGCATGAGGGTTTAGATTCCGTCCACACTCTTATTTTAATATTTACTGTTCTACAGCGGGGTTTTCTTGCTGTCCTTACAAATGTAAAAGGGAGTCTTATTATCCGTATTTACAAGTCGGGAAACGAAGCACAGAGAGATATAGTGACTAATCGAATGAAAAGAAAAAGGTCTATTGATTAATTACAACTTTCCCCAAGCAAACTGCTTGGAAAATCAGCAAGGAACCAGCAGTGCAGAGAACTGCCCATTGGCAGGAAAGGCACTTTGCACATTTTCTACACAGATTATATCTCCTACTAGTGTGGAGGGGGCATTTGCGCACCAAAAAAAAATCATGCCTAAGTGTTGCTGCCAAAGGAAAACCAACCCGCCAGTAGGCATCCATCCATCTTTTTTTTTTTTTAAATGGGAAAAAAGCTTGAGATGTCGAATAAATCCTGAGTCGGGGGTGAGTGGCTAGGAGGGGAGGTGAAGGGGGAAGCAAAGAAGCATAAACAGCAATAAATGCACCAATGTGCAGCTGGACTAACCCCGGAGTTGCTTTAACTCACTGGCTTAGCAAACGGTTAGCATTACAAAGAGAGGGGGGATGGAAAGGGACCTATGCACAAGGGAGAGAGAGGAGCAGAGATGTGGTACCCAATTGCATCTAATAAAATAATAATAAAGAATAAGAAGGTGGGGGAGGGATGAGAGAAGCTGTGAAATTATAGAATGGGGGAGGGCAAGAGACAAAGACATGGGGAATTGCCAGTACTAACGGAAAGCAAGTGGAATGGAATGAAAACAGATTTGAGTGCAACATCCTCCTAGACTAGCTCTGGCCTTATTCTTTCACAACAAACAACAACAACAACCGAGATGGTCTAGTGTTGTTTCCTCCGCCAGGTACTCCACCTCCAGACATGAGAAACCTTGCCAAAAATTAAAAAAGCACCGATTGCATTTTACTACCCCGCTCCCCGTCTCTTCCCCCACTCCCCACATACAGGGCACCAGCCCTGGTATTTTCCTTAGCAAACAAACAAACAGTTTTTTTTTTTTGCTTCCTCCATTTCTGAGGCACTTTTGGGTGCAGGCACTGATTTCCCCCCTGGAAGAATTGATACATCCCTGCTATTATGATCTCTTCGGCAGCCTCCACAGCTCTAGCCACATCAAAATCCACACTGCATATCACACAGATACACATTCTTTTTTTGCAAGCAAAGGGAATGAATTGGTCAGATTCCCCCCGCTGCTTGCCAGGGAAAGTCGCTCACAAATAGAACCGCAGCTCCGAAGCATCTCAAACTCACCTATCTGGATATTGTTGGGGAAATTGGCCCCTAACACCGTCCCTAGGAAACTGGTGCAGAAGAAGGCAAAAATGTGCTGCATATTCCCTTTTGCATTGGCGAAAAAGAACCTCAGTTCCAAGCATAGATTTGTTTTTTTTCCCCCTCTAGTCTCTTTCTCTCTCTCTCCTCCCTTCTGCTATGCCTTCTGTATTGTGCAGCTCTTTCTCTTGGAATCCAGCGTTTAGACTGCTGCCTTAACACCAACTGACAGCAGGATTAACTGAGCACTGAGAGAAAGAAAGAGAAACCCTTCCTCATCCCCCCTCCGCGCACACACACACACACACACTGTGCCCTTCCCTCATGCTAATTTCCCTCTCCTAGTTGGAGCTCAACAGCTGGGCGAAAGCCTTTCCCCACCCCCGTTTCAGTCTCTTCCTCTGGGGTCCCCTGCATTGTCCGTTGAGGGCAATTCACACGTTTCCCTAAATTAACCTTCCTCCCCCCATTTTGGCACCGGGTATAAAGAATGTGCAAATCAGTAGGTGGCAAACTCCTACAGAGTTATGCATCCGAAGAAGTGGGCAGTAGCCCACGAAAGCTTATGCTCAAATAAATTTGTTAGTCTCTAAGGTGCCACAAGTACTCCTGTTCTTTTTGCGGATACAGACTAACACGGCTGCTACTCTGAATCCTACAGAGAAAGGTGTCAACTCCACTGTCTTAGATAGATAGCTTTTTGAGCTGGGTGACTTGGCCCTTGGGATCCAGATCTAATCGCTACACACCAGTCACCACAGCTCAGTTCCTTAACACAATAGAGGGGGACGTACCCTGGAAATCTCCCTCGAGGGGAAAAAAATAATGTCAGAGTAACAGGCAGAAGACATGCCTGAGGATGAAAAGAAGGTTCTCTTGATCTTTCCTGCTGAGTTTCCAATACCCTTTCTCTGCCCATGGTTAACCTATTCTTCCCATTTCAGTGTGTGCTGATGCATTTTATTCCTGTGCTCATTGTGAAGGAATTCATGCTAGCACAGTCAGGTGGGCGTGCTCAATAGCTAGGAGGATACTGTTGCCTGAGTTATTATATGAGTCGTTTTGCAGGGATTCTGTGGAAGGTTTAGGCTATTTTACCATTAACAGCTTTGCTTTTTTAACTTTGTTCCAGTTTCGGATTTAGAAACATTTAGGACAGGGGCATTTATTTTGTAAACACAAATCCATGTACCATCTAAAGGATCCAGCCAGGATCAGGTCCCCTTTGTGCCAGGGGCTGCACATACACTAGGTGACAGGGGACGACTGCCTTGAGGAGTTAACAGACCAGATGGACAAAGAGTCGGAGGGGAAACAGGAACCAAGAGGGGAAGTAGCTAGTCCAGCAGATCAGTGCCAGAGCCAGAAATGGAACCCAGGTATCCTGAATCCCAGCTCCAAAACCACACTGTCTTTTTTATTGCAATACTGCTTATCCGGTGTGGAACAAGAGTTAAATAAATTACCAGAACACAGCTGGGTTCCTTTCCAGGTTAAGGTCACAAGTCAAATTAGTTTGACTTTCTCTTCTGAAGAGATGGATGAGATTAAGATGGGGAACATGTACATTGAATGTCCAAGCTTCCAGAGAGGGAGCTGTATTAGGGCTGGTCTACATCTTGCAAGGGTGTGAAAAATCGACACCCCTGACCGATGTAGTGAAGCCGTCCTAACCCCCGATGTAGAGAGGGCAAGGAAGAATTCTTCCGTCGACCTAGCTACCGCCTCTTGGGGAGGTGGAGTACCTGCAGTGATGGGAGAAACCCTCCCAGCGCTGTAGTACATGTCTACGCTGATGTGCACCTGCTGGTACGCCGCTACAGGGTTTTGAGTGTAGACATAACCTTGGATTGTGGAGCTGGTGGAAGCGCCATCATTTGGGACATAGCACTAGGAAATGCACTGTAGGGAGCAGTGGTGCACTGGTATGGAAAGATGGCCTGGATGATCTAATAGGCTCTCTCTATCTCCAGCTTCTGTAATAGGCCTTGTGTTGGAATTTAGTAAAGAATTAGCCTGTGATATAACCTCCTAGAAATATTGTCATGCTATAAAGACAGCTCACACCCATCCAGTGAAGGTGAAGGCCCTCTCCCAATTCTTCAAGACACGCATGTTAATGCTCTTGGGGTGGAGAACCAAGGCGCAGGTGAGGCATCGGAACAGAATGCAGGTAGGGCAAATGGCAGCTCCACAGACCCTCTGTGGCTGCTACCTCAGCTGGCTGGTTCTATACAGCGCCTCAGTGGTGGTTTATAGTCACCGATTCCTGTCCCTTGGGCCCAGGGACCATACCTTGAGCCTTCCACAGGCAGAGCCCCTTGAGTAGCGGTAGCTCCATACTTCTGCTGCAGGAGAGACCTCTGCAGGCCCTACTTGAATGGACACATTTCCCCCTAAAAGAACAGAGTGCAACTTTAGTTTTCCACAAATCCATTTGCACACTCCAAGCATGCCATGATGCTATACAAAGCAATTGGTTCAAACCCTGGCAGTCCAATCACTCCATAGGCAAACATGGCAACGACTAACTATTCAGCAAGCTCTCACACTTGGGTTTGGGCATAGGACCCCGTGCTAATGAGAAAAGGAATCTTGTTCAGGGCACAGCAGATCAGAATCACTCTTTGTGAGAAGAGTCCCGGGATCTTCCTCCTGGGCAGGGAAGGACAGCAGAATAGAACTGAACAGAACATGAATTGATCACTAAAAACACGATCCTGTTATATGCTAAGCACTCTGGTCCCAGTCCAGCAAAGCACCTACACAGCTGTCTAACTGTAACCACGGGACTAGTCCGGCTGATTTCAATGGGAGTACACCGCTGCTTTAACAGTTAAGCACCTGCTGTTAAGTGCTTTGCTGAATGAAGGCCAGTGTGCTTTGTAGCTTAAGCCCCAGTATCCTCATCTTGCATCAGAAAATGGTAGCATTGGCTCCTTCACCCATGCAGCATTCCACTGACCTCAGTAGGACTCTATATGTAGAAACAGGGGGATTGAATTTCAGGATTGGGGCCTAAAAGGGCAGCTCTTGCCTCAGCGCAAGCAAGAAGAGTTCTCTCTAGAAACCCAAGTCTCTGATTTATCTCCCCCCCCCCCAAGCCATCCGAGACGGAGGAAACATCCGATTACCCTGGCCAGAGTGAAGGTTCATTTACAGAGATCACACAAGTGTTTGGTGGTGAGAGGCAGATGGACAAGGGGAGAGTCTACCCTGTTTGTCGCTGTTTGAGTCGCATATAACAAATTTACATCTGCAGCGTTTGGGTGGCACCTTAATCAGATTGCCATCTCTTTTCCCTGCACAGTTTAAGCACTGCTGCTCAGAAGCTAAACTAACATCCTGAAAGGTTTTATGGTTTTCTGCTTCCCACCCAACTCTTAATAGAAAATACCGTGTTTATAATCTGGAGAGAGGCACTGAGGGGTAACCAATTGCCTAGAATGCTATAGGAGGAATGCTGCATGCTTTCAAAATGCCCTAGCACATGTTGTGGTAACAGCAATAGTATTAGTAGTAGCCGTAAGAATATACCAGAATAATTTGCATTTGCATTTATTAATAATGTTGCATTTGTCCACAAAGCTCGTGAAGTCCTTTACAGGCTGGATATATAAGCTGCATGACACCACCCAGAATGTAGAAATTTGGCCAATTATTTTAATATTGTATTGTTTTTCCTTTTCCATGCAGATAGCCATATTTTATCCAGAGTTCATTGTCACTAGGCTTGGAAGGGTTCGATTTTTGTCAGTAAATGTTGATAAACGTTGATTATGCTGTATACACAAGCCAACGAAAAAATAGTTCCATCAATATTGATCGAAATTTAGAGATAGACAAAGTAAAAACAATGCTGCTTGGGCACTTATTACGGTTTGTTTGAAAGATATTTACTTTGTACATTTTGACATACGTGTTTTAGCAGTTATAAAGCTTTAACTTTTTGAATCTCAAGCTCCATGGTCATTAAATAATTGTCTGAACCCTTCCCGTCTGACCACCAGAATTTCCCACAAGTGTGAATATTTAAATTGATACAAATAAAAAATGCTTAAAATAAATATTGATATTAGCCACTGAAATTACATTTAAAAAAAAATCAAATTCTGCCAAGCCTAATCATTACACGGCAGCTAGGAAGCAACTCTAGTTATAATGAAGACAATTTAAATGAACATCTCAGAGCAGTGGTACTCAACAGTTTTTGGCTAAGGGCCAGATTCCAGTCTTGGGAAACTGCTGAAATGCTTAGTACAGTGATGGGCATGATAGATAAAGATAAAGGTAGACAGAGCTAGATCCACGAAGAAATGTCACATGCCAGAAAAAGAGGATTTTATCTATTTAAATAATTATTTAGATTTGTACAAACAAATAAGATGTGCTTATCCCTGCCTCGAGGCATCACTGAGAAAAAATGTTCAGTACAACCCTTATTTATTTCAAGATTCTGCCTTGGCCATGACAACTCCAAAAAAAAAAAAAAATGCCGTGAATGGCATCATAGGGAAAAAACATTTTATTTTAAAACTACGAAGGCCACATAAAACAGAGGTGGAACTGCAAATGGTCCAAGTTTATCATACAATGAGTCACAGGGTCTCAGGGGAATGAATCTATTAGAGAGGGGAGCATCTTAATGGGGTGTTGGGGAATGCATTAATAAAAGAACTGAGCTTCTAAATAATGGCAAATTTTCACATGCTATTGAGAAGTTTCAAGAGAACTTAACCTGTTCAGTAAAGACACTTGTTGGATATAAATATAAAGAACACTTCCATCCTTAATCCAAACCATGCTGTTTGCTCCTAACGCTTCAGAACTGTTCCTCTCATCACAGTCAAGATCTTGATTTGGTTTCATGATGCTTGGCAAAGATCTTTGTTCCTTTTTTGTAAAGGGACTCGTCAGCACACAAGAATCAGACTCTGCTTACAGGACTGCAGGCTGGGAATATGCCGCTTTAATTCAATAATGTAACAGAGTGGAGGAAAACAACCACCAACTAAATAGAAACTAGCATAATACACTGAGTAAACCAGTTAACTGCTTGATGACCACTTTACTAGAGTTACTATTGATTGTAACTAGGCTTGGCAGAGTTCATTTTTTATTTGATTATAATTTTGATGGTTAATATCAATGTTTAACTCTTAATTATTTTTTCTGATTTTTATCCATTTACAGTTTTCACATTGCAGGAGATTGAGGGTGTGTGTGTGTCAGACAATAATTAATGAGAGTAGATGCTGAACTTTGAAAAGTTAAAGCTTTATAACTGTTAAAATACAAATTTTCAACATCACATGTCAAAGTAGACAAAGTAAATATCCTTAAATTAAACTTTAATAAGTTCTCAAGCAGTATTTTTCTTATTTTGCCTATTTATATTATTAGCGATGGAAATATTTTTCATCGGTTAGTATGTGTACAGTGAAATTGACATGTACCAATAAAACTCTACTCCGTCCAAGCCTAATCATATCATAAAAGGTGGGATGTGCCATGGATTGTCATCCCAAAAAGAATCGCTCATGGGTTTTCCGTCACACTTCTGTCATCCTCGGCCTGTTTTTTCTGCCATCCATTCCCTTTCCCTCTCAAGCACAGAATGGCCAGTCCCCAGTATTTGACCCAATAATTCCAGGCAGCGAACTAAGCAGCAGAAGGTCTTGTTTACATGCAAATGTCTCAAGTTATGATAAAGGAAAGAAGAAGAAATCTCTTAGCAGATTTTTTTTTTATGCCTGGATGGTTTTTGATGTGTTATATCACGCACTCATTTATCTTTTAAGAGGCTAATTCTATGATTTCTATGAAATGTTTTTGAAAGTCCTTTTATTTTCTGGTTGGACAGACTCCATTGGAGATTTTTGATAAAAGGCGCAATGTAATTACAATGATTAATTTAAATTTAAAAAGAATCTCACGCGGCTTTCTGTAGCGCCTTGTCATAAACAAATGCTCATGGAGTAGTTTCATTCGAGGAATGGCTTTTTTCTCTTTACCTAGCTGCTCCCCTCGCTTTTGTGATTCTGGATTATGCAATCCTATGAGAAGGACAGTCTGGGAGCTCAGAACTCTAGTGCTAAGGAGAGATATTTATGACATTCAAAATGAGAAAAATTTGGATGGAGGAAAAAGACAATAAAAGACAAGGTGACAAACAGCGGATATTTCACTGTTGCAATGACTCTGAACCAGATGGCTAACCCCTGTTCTTGCACACTGGTTTGGCTCAGAGATGTCGCCCAGTGTGTGAAGTTACTAGACCATGTAGAACTGCATGTGGTGTGCGGGAAAGCCCTCTATGTACATAGCACCATCTTACAGAAAAGTGCATGTACTGAAAATTCCAGCTACCTCTCCACCCGTACAGTACAAACATATGCACAGTCACTGGTGTCGGCACACTCAGCAGCAACGTCATTGCACTGATCGCCGCTCACATCCTGTGCAAATGCACACACACTTTTACATGTGCACTCCAACACATTTGCACATTCGGGTACAGAACCCTGCACACACACACATGCAGGCAATGCAGAAATGCAAATGCACCCACAGATATAGGGCATGTCCTTCAAACTCTTTAGATTCCCACAATCTTTTCCAAGGTAAATCTGTGAGCTGCAGCCAGCAGATGGATTGTTTTCAACGTTTAGTGACAGTGGAGCCAAATCTTCAACTCCCTGATTCATTTCTTACTCTGTCTATACGCAGGAAAACTCCCACTGAAGGGGAAGCAGAACAAGGACTTCAGTATCTGGCCAAGGATTCTCACACAATTTCTTTATTCCTCTTGTCCACAGTTCCACTCCCCTTCCCTCCACCCCCCACTTTTTAACATTAGGCCGTTAGGCCAAATTTTCTAAATCCGGAGAGAGGCTGGAATGTAATGGATAACTATATTCTGAGACCCTTTAAAATGTGCCTCTCACCCTGGGCCTCCCAAATGCCACCTACAGAACCCTATTGCCAGGGGAGCAGAGGGGGCATTTGGCATCACAGAGATTCCCCCTCCAGCAATGAAACCAGAGGGAAGATTTTCAGGGCTTGCACTGGACTGTGGGGCTTTGAAACACAGGACCCTTTCTTTTGCTTGTGCCTATTGCTTGCCCGGAAGGTGTGGGTGCACCATGGATATATATACTCCCATTATGATATTTTCTGTTTTATTATTTATTCCTTTTCTATCCACCATAGACATTAGGAAACAATTTTTAACAGCATATTGGATAGTGATCTAGGTGCATTTGGGGGATTTTCATTCTCTTCTAAGGCATCAAATTATTGGCTACTATCATACGGTCAACATAATTTCCTCCCCATTGAAGGCCGATCCTGCTCCCACTGAAGTTAGTTAATGGGAATCTTTCACTACAATGGGAATGAGATGGGGCCTCCGACCCCTGACCCACGATTCTTTAGTCATGGGTTAAAGGGTCTCTTCGTTAACCCATCATTGTCAAACGAACACGGTAGGAAAAGCAAATAGCAAAACGAAGAGCTCTGCTATTCCAGGAACAATCCAAACCCATGAAAGGAAGTCCACACCCTACCACTTTCCTGAACACCCTCCAGCACCTCCAGCTTAGGATGAACAGTTTGCTACCCAGATGCAGATCTCACTGGTGCCCCTGAAGCCAATCTCTTACGAAGAATGAGTTTTTCTGGTATTAACTCGCTAAAATATGGAGCTACAGAACTGGGGAACCGTTAAATTACAATGCAGATTGATACCTAAGTTACTCTTCGTCTCCTGCTGAGCACCAGAGATCAGGGCAGCTGGTTTTGAAATGGGGCCTAGCAGCGTCACTGGCATGACTGCAGCCCCATCGAGGTGCTAATGACTTGAGACCGCAGGATATTACTCCGTACACATTGTATGGGCACTAGGCTGATGAACTGAATACCGGAAGACGCTGGCTTGCTGCATGAGCAGCATAAAAATGTTTCTGTCATCATTATGCTCCATTTATTACCATATTTATAAGAAACACTGTCTTGCTTTCCATGGGATAATTAGGTAAATAAATAGACTAGAAGATGAACATGTCAGTCAAACTGGCACCGGAGCTGCTGTGCCAGTCTGAAGCTGGAAGCAGCAGCTGGTAAACAGACATGGAACTTGGGTGCCAAGGGCCAGCTGACTATCAATGTTAGGGAGTGAAGGGCCTTCACTGCCATGGAAGCTGCCAGAAAGTTCAAAATGAATAGGGGCCTTCAGGAAATGAGGGTCTGAGATTTGTCTGGGCTCAGCAAAGGGCACAACCTGTGCATGTACCAGCAGGGCAGTGTGGGAATCCCATTCTACCAGCTCAGAATGGTAGAGTTATACATTCCCTTTGCACAGGTGCAGATGACATGGAGTTTCAGTCCCTGGTCACACTTCATCCAAACTATCCCACCCCCCCATGGCCTGGAAAGTAGAACAGACTTTCTTGTGGCAACTTGGCTTTGCACTGCCGTTGGGAAGAAGTGGTCGGGGATACACAATATCGTCCTGTAAAAAAAAAAAAAAGAACCAAACTTTGAGTTTTCAAACCCCCCACATAGCTGTTATTCCTCCACTGGGAGGGCATCACGGCTAGTTTATATATATTACATTGGCCTTTTTGTAAACTGTATAACCTGTATAGCCCTAGAGCATGGCCCATGCATTCATTTACTATGCTTTAATTTGACTGATACTCTAGTAGCAAAAAAGAAGGCTTGTGCCAGGCGCTGGCCCTGAGACACCCTCAATTCCTCCCAGTTCACAATACTCCAGGAGCCGTAAAGTTTAGACACAAGCTAAACCATTCCACAGATCCCCCCCTCGCTTGCCCAGACTCTCACAAATGTCTCGCTAATAAAATTGAATGTCAAACAACTCTATTTTGGACCAAAGGCAAGGGGCCTGATCTTGCAGGCATCTTTGGAAGCCTCTCTGCCTTCTGCTGCAAGAGCAAGGTGTGTTTCTTTCACCTTGCCTTCTCTAATATACTACATACCAACATGTATATTCAAACAAAAACCACACACAACCATTACCACAACAAGACACTCCTCTGCTCACATTCCTCCCTCTAGGGAGTGGATGAGAGAACAAACAACATGTGGTAGATGTTAGTCACATTGGTTAATTCACTACTGGAAGACACCCTGACACTATAGCGCAGTACAAGAACCTATATAAAATGGAATTGTTCCCTGGGTATTTGGGATGTGCCCGCCACACAGACTTTTGTCTTAAGCCCTCCTGAGCCACCATCTTCAGTATCGGAGAACCTATTATCTATTATTTGATTATTCATAAAGTGCCGTGAATGTGCTTGTTGCTTTACGGACAAATGAAGGACAAGGTTCTATGCCTCACGGAGACCACAGGCATACTCCCATTGACCTCAGTGGGGCTCTGCATGGTAGTGACTCTAGTTATGGGAATAACGGTTTGCAGGGTCAGGCCCTAGAAAGGACAGCAGTTGAGAGAAGGAGATAGAGAGAAGGGAGGCCAAAGGCAGCAGCAATGAGATCTCAAGATCACACGTCTTGAATTATGCAGTTCTCCTCCATCCGTTTTTCTCTTAACCTCCAGACCGGCCCTCGCCATCCATTTCTGGACGGCTCTCCTTTTTGAGCTGGTGGATGGCTGGAATGTGGGGGCTCTGCCGTGGGAAAGGAGATAGTGGGGATGTAAACAGTGAACCCTGGGCCCCTAAATCAATGGCTTCGCCAGGCACAGTGTTTGCTGGAGCTGGCTCTTGTAGGAAGGTGGTACAGTATCCACACATGTGGAGAGGTCATGGTTCTTTGCCTGACTAACTTTGTTGTGGTGTGCTGTTCCAAAGGGCAATGGTGGAACCACTGCTAATTGGGCAGATGGGAGTTCTACACACGAGGGCTAAATATCTCTGTAAATCTGCCTCTCAGTCCCCCTGTCCCAAGGCATGGAGCATATTACTCCTACTGAGGTCAACTTTAACTTCTTCTCACTTTCTCTCCAATATCTGCCCTCTCTTGATGGCATCAGACCAGATTTATCTTTGAATGCACCCAGAATAACTCAGACCACCAGGGTTTGGGATGGAGGCTGTAGTATCGCCACTGGTAAGCTGTCGTGCTTTCGACTATTACTACAGAATGATGTAGTGCTTTTTTAATAAAGGAGGAGAGATTGACTTATAGGCCAGGTGAAAGCAGATTGGCACATCCACTGGGTCATCTGGATGGTACCACAGTGCCATGATATGGTTTGGGTGCAGAAGCTAGCATTGTGGGTATTGTGCACCTCTGGAGGAATCCACAGTGCACATTCAATAGCATGATTTGCCCCTTTTGCCATTAAACCAATTGTCAATTTGTTTCCCCCTTATGGGTTTGACATGGTCAGTCAGGGGCATCTCAGAGCAGATTCTACTGGGTATAAACATAGGAGAATTGGCACATCTACCCTGTATTATTAAAACCTTCAGAGCCTCACTGGAGGAGGCAGAAATTATTGGTAATGTTAGAGTTACAGTGGGTCCATAGGCACCTGAATACATAATACCCTTTAGACCAGGGGTTGGCAACCTTTCAGAAGTGGTGTGCCGAGTCTTCATTTATTCACTCTAATTTAAGGTTGCGCGTGCCAGTCATACATTTTAACATTTTTAGAAGATATCTTTCTATAAGTCTACATACAACAATAGTTTAGTTATGTTATAAAGTAAATAAGGTTTTTAAAATGTTTAGGAAGCGTCATTTAAAATTCAATTAAAATGCAGAGCCCCCCGGACTGGTGGCCAGGACCCGGGCAGTGTGAGTGCCACTGAAAATCAGCTCACGTGCCGCCTTCGGCACACGTGCCATAGGTTGCCTACCCCTGCTTTAGATTATTGCTACAGATTGCATTGCCCTGTCATTTTCCGGTTGAATGGAAAAACAAAGTATAAAAAATTTGCTGAAAATCTGTGGTAAGAGGATTAAATATGTATTGTGAAAATGCCAGGTCCAGAGTGTGTCACCTAATCAGAAATCCTTGTTATCAATCCCCCTGTCAAATGCTCAGATAAACAGGAAAGTTTCCGGTCCCACAAAGTTCCCGAAACATTGGGCATGCTTTGGGTGAAGTCAAATAATGATAGAGATGGTTATGTTGTTTAATATTGATATATGAATCAACCTTTGTTTCTAATTCAGAGCATCAGAACCAAGCAGAGCAGAAAACAAACGTGAAATGAGAAAGATAAAAGGAGGCTGATTTGGGGGAGAGGGGGAGGGAGGAAGCAACAGCAGCGATTGCTGCAATTCAAACAGCCTTGCACAGATACCATCATTACCATCTGGCTTAGAGTTTCCCATGCTGCTTTGCAAACGGACATGATAAATAAACACATGGGCTGCACATTGGGCTGCACGTTGGCCCTTCTAATAGTCAAAGGAATCAAAGCTTTGGCGTAACCAAGGCAAGAAAAAAGAAATATCAATTTTCAGTCCACGTGGTGCTCTCCGCTGTAATTGAATCCTTGTTATCATCAGTTGGGAGCTGGGGGTGGAGAGTGGGGGGAAGAGAGGGAAAACTGGCAAGCAAAAGAGAAAAATCCTCTTGAATGTTCAATGCATTTCTGTCACTGTTTGCCACAATCAATACAGATGTTTATATCCTTTCCCTCTGTCCACTTAATTACTATTTTCTCTCTCATAGGAACATAGGAATGGTCTTACTGGATCAGACCAGACTCTCTCTCTCTTGTAGCAGAGACAGATAAAGTGCCTTTTAAATTGGTGGAGCGGTGCTGATTTACAATTGCTGGGCATCTGGCCCACAGTAGATGGTGCAATGATTGATATATGATATGAATCTGTCTAAACATTTTCTGGGTTGGATTTTCACATGTGCTCACCGTTGTCCAGCGCTGAATGCATGTGAACATTCCACCCGGACGGACACATTTATTTATTTTCATTTATAAACAGTGTCCGATTGCCGGACACACGTATGAAAAAAAGACTAGAACATTCAGCTTTTAAAGGCAAAGAGTCAAAGAAACATCCCCTCTCACCTAAATACCCTGCCCTAATGAAATCACCCACCCAGCTTCTCCCACTGCCCACCCCCAGCCAAAGCCAGTGACAATTCCCCGTGCCATGGCCCAAATCCAACGCCAGGATGGCTGTGTCCAGTTCTAGTGTTACTGGGATGTCAGTTCTGCCTGGGAGGAGCCTAACAGGACTGTTGCAAGGAACCCCTGCCCCATGGGGGTTGTGGGGAACTGCCTCAGTGTTTTTCCACTCTACTCGGGTCCACCTTGCAGCTTGTCTTGGCCCTGCAGAGCTCAGTCACAGGGACAGGTGGGAAAGATGAGGCACTCCAGCCCCTGTCGCTGTGCATGTTTACAGAGGAGTCTGATATTCATAGATCCTCTCCAATAGCTGTTCATCAGGAGTTTTGTACAAGACTTCAGTTAAGCCTTCTGCACATCATAAACGGACACCAGCACTATGTGGTGGAGAAAGCACTTGACTTCGGGGGGTTTTATCCTGTCATGTGAGCAGGCACAAAGTGAAAGAATGGAACCCAAACTCAGTGTGACTAGATGTGCTGGAAAGGTTACAAACCAGTCGTGCTACTCTTAAGTACAAGGCACTGACTCCTAGCCCAGACGATGACAGCTGACGGCCAGACACGGACCCTGCAAACACAGTATCAGATGTGCAGACCTCTAATCATAAAGAAGAGCAAATAAGAGATTTTCAAGTATAGGTAGGTGCTACAATTTCTTTGCAGACTGTAGACATCTAAGTGTTCTTACTACAGATCTGTCCTGGAACTGATAGATTGCTAGTTGCTGAAAGCATAATTCACTATGCTTACTTATTTACTTCAAAGTAAGTGGTACTCTTAGGCTCCTGGGATCTAACCACACAATTACTGCAGCATTTAAAATCTTCAATAGAAAATGTCAGTTACCCAGCTCCCAGTCTGCCTAGTAAAAGCAATAACATCAATCCATCAGGGGTTAGGGAGATAGGAAAGGACGATTATCCCCATTATACAGAAGGGGACCGGAGGTATAGACAGAAGAAGTGACTCACTCAAGGTCACATTGTCTTGTCGCAGCGCCAAGAATTAAACCCATGTCACCCTGCATTCCAGTCTCCTGCCCTTACCACAAGCCATACTGCAAACACTAAGGGTGAGGAATTTCT